>NC_057392.1:55827689-56127689 GCF_019320065.1 Cervus canadensis | reverse complement strand
GTTTATCCAGTTGTGTAATTTTGGTCAGGTCACTAAACTATGCTATGCTTCAACATCCGTATCTGTAACATGAGATCAAAGTCAATACCCATAGATAATGCACTGATTGACATTTTCTGTGTTTGTCATGGGCCAAGGACCGTGCTAAGTGCTTTAGGTTTGTTATGTTTCACTTCTGCAAAACAGCTCTGTACCGTTAGTGTAGGGGCTTCCCTGGTGGCTCAGCGGTTAAGACTCTGCCTGCAATGCAGAAGACGCAGTTTTGATTCCTGGGTGGGGAAGATCCCCTGGAGAAGGAAATGGCAACACACCACCAGTATTCTTGCCTGGGAAATCCTCTGGACAGAGGAGCCTGGCGGGCTACAGTTTATGGGGTCGCAAAGAGTTGGGTGTAACTGAGCACGCAGCACACATGGAATCCCAGTGAATCCCAGAGTAAACCCAAATGACAGTCACTCAGTCACATCACAATCAAACTGCTGAAAAACAAAATAAAAAGAAAATATTGAGAGCAGCCAGAGATGATACATTATATGAAAGGGAAACCTATTCAAGTACTGCAGACTTCTCATCTAAATCCATGTAGATCAAAGACAGTGGAACAACATCTTTGAAGCAGTAGAAAAACAAAACTGTCAACCCAGAATTTTTTGTGTAGAAAAAAATCCTTCATGATTGAAGACAAAATATTCTCAGATGTAGGAGATCTAGGAAACTCATTTTAAATCATATTGGAGGGAAATTTTGAATGTGAGCAATAAAAGAAGAGCAGGAGAAATAATAACTATCCAACATAGTAGATTCCCCAGTAGTGAAAATACACTCAAAAATACAAAAGTGAGCAAAAATAATCTACTCCCATGACACAAGGGTAATTATAGATTACTGGCAATATTTTGAATTTATTTCTTGCAAGTCATTTTCCTTTGTGAATAATTTTTCCCTTTTCTTCCTCCCCCTCTTTTTCTCTCTTTCAACTTTTTTTTATAGTTTTATAATATTCTTTATCAGTTTGCATTAAATTATGAATCCATTGCTATTTTGTTGAGAGACCTAATCTAAAGTTTTTTGTTTGATAATGGTGATTTGGTTATATTTATAAAGAGTGCTTTTTAGAGATCCATAGTGACATGATAGATGCAATGATACAATGTCTGAGATTTACTTAAAATAGTCAAGATGGAGGATTGCGTTCTTATGTCAAAGAAATGAAACTTGCCTTAAATCAGTAATTGTTGATGCTGGGGTAGGGAGTACATGGTGACTCATTCTATTACTTTCTCAGCCGTGTCTGACTCTTCTGTGATCCCATGGATTGTAGACTGCCAGCCTCCTCTGCCCATAGGGTTTTCCAGGCAAGAATACTGGAGTGGGTAGCCATTCCCTCCTCCGGGGGATCTTCCCAACCCAGGGGTTGAACCCTCCAGGTCTTTTGCATTGTAGGTAGATTCTTTACTATCTGAGCCACCAAGGAAGCCCATACTACTTTCTATAGTTTTCTAAATGTGTTTTTTAAATTAGAAAGCTTTAAGAAGTCTTCATAAGTGTGATTTTAATTGTTTAATCACACCCTGTCCTGCAGACATTCCATAAAATTCAATTCTCCTATTATTGTTGTGAATTGAGGCTGTTTCAGGTTATGTGGGGCTGAGATTGAATCAGACAGCTTTTCTGATTATTTCCTTTTTGGAGATGTAATTACTGAGTTAAAAGAGAATGGTCATTTTTTTTTTAAATTTTTTTTTTTGAGAATGGTCATTTTTAATGCTTTGATACATTTTGCCAAATTGCCCTTCAGAAGAGATGTTCCATGTTATTTTTGTTTAAGAGACACATGAGAGTGCTCTTTTCAGCTCTGTATTATATATATTTTTAACTGCTAGTAATTGTTTTCTTTTTGTTTTTTTACAATGACTGGACTTTATTTGGACCTTAATTCAAACAAACTCTTTAAAAAAAATCAGCTCTATAAACAAACACACGTATTTGAACTTCTGGCTAGATATCTGATGGTGTTAAAATTTTATCATTTATGTTTGTGTTTATTTATATTTACTGGGTTTGGGGGTTATTTTTTGTGTTTCTGTGGTTACTTTTTTTAAAAATTAATTTTTATTGAAGGATAATTGTTTTAAAACTGCTATTAATTTGATAGGGGGAAGGTGGCATCTTGTTATTTTAATGTATATTTCTTTGAATTTTCAATAACACTGAACCTTCTTCAACCTGCCACTGGATTGGTCCCCATCCTTGTAGGGAGAAGGCACGGGAGTCAAGTAGAAGGAAAAAGATTTACAGCCCCATCTCATTCCTCTGGGGATGAGAAGCAAATGCAGATCCCCAGAGCCCTGGGTTCAAATCCTCTCTGCAACTTCTAGCTACTGACTTTGTACAGCCTTCAAGCTCTCGGAGCCTCAGATTTTTCCACTGAAGAAATAGAGCTCCTTACAGGCCTCTGCAAGGATGAGGTGATAGAGATTTATAGAGAAATAACCTGGTGTGCAGAGGTCAGTCTAAAGATGGTAGCTTTTTGTCTTTATGGGGCTGAAGTTCAGGATATAAAAGCCCTACCTGGTGCGCAGCAGGAACCCAGAGCCAGCTCTCCTGCCTGGGACGGCCCTGTGGGGACTGCGGCTCGTGTTTGGTGTTTGGGTCAACGCCTCTTTACCTTTCATTCTTTACAACCTCCCCACATGGCAGTCTTCCAGTCACTGCTAGGTGATGGAGGCAGCTATCCCGAGCCAGGAAATTAATCCTGGGGAGTGAATGCCAACACCTAATGTATTTATCTGATTCTGTGGGAATGCAGCTTTCAAACCTCGGCTCCGGATCAAGGTGCACTTCAGGTGGGTTTCCTTGGCAGTGTCTTTCCTTCTTCTTTGGAGCAGAATTCAGAGTAGGAATCTGCTCTTTCCGGGGCAGCCCAGCCAAGCTGGGGTCTCAGACTAAATTCATTGTCCCTCCCTGACCGCTCACCTTCCTACTGCTCCCTCTCTGCCCAGGCCCAGAATTTCTAAATTGGACATATTCTTGCTCCACACCTAGAAGTTAAGAGCGGCTGAGACAGAGTTGGGGCCTGGGACTCTGAATAACCTGTCTGCTCACAGCTCAAGAGACAACCTGACGTATTTTTCTTTTTTTTTTTCATATTTTTCTATTTACTGCTTTGGATTGGTGGTGGGGGGTGGGGGTTACTCTTTAGGTCTTTTGAACACCAAATGAGAAATGTGTGTGCATGCATGCTAAGTTGCTTCAGTTGTGTCTGACTCTGTGTGACCTAATGGACTATAGCCTGCTGGGCTTCTCTGTTCATGGATTCTCCAGGCAAGAATACTGGAGTGAATTGCCATGCTCTCCTCCAGGGAGGATGGATTTCCTGGCTTCAAATCAAGAGGAATGCCAACTTTCCACAAGCACCACAAGAGGAGGCTTCTCTCATCTGTACATATGTGAGAGGGACCCTGAATTTGCTGTCTCAAATGGAATCGACACCGAGATGCCGTGACTCGAAATAAGGCCGGAATTCCCTGCCTAGGGATGGAACCTGTGTCTCTTATGTCTCCTGCATTAGCAGGTGGATTCTTTACCACTGATGCCACCTGGGAAGCCCCCAAATGAGAAATACTTCTCCTGAAATCAAGGCTGGGTGCCCAGACCCTGGTGCTATCAGCCTAGCCCAGTTTTGCTCTGGAATCACCTCACTGATTTCCTGTTTTCTTCCCTGGACACAGTCTACTTGCAAAAGACCAAAGGGTGGAGCTGGGAGATAGAGTGAGTTTGGCTTATTTTCTAAGTTGAAGGAAAGTTCAGAGGCAAAGTCAGCAGGCTTTCTTGTGAGAATCTGGGTCTATCGACTTCTCCTGAGAATCTGGGTCTATCGACTTCTCCTGTCTTGGGCGGCAAGCCAGCCAACTCCTGTGGGGCTGTGTGGGCAGAGCTTCTCTAGTTGTTTGTCTGAGAAGACTCTCAGGTATGTCCATGCTCTGAGAGAACTGAATGATTTTGTGTTTGCCTTGTGATGATCATTGAAAAATGATTCTTATACCAGTTACTCACCCCAATTCATAGCTAAATGATCCTTTAGTAAAATAAACTATTGGTGTCTTCAGTAAACCTTTGTCAAATAGCAAGCATTTCTTTTTCCTCTTTCAAATGCAAGGGTGCATGATGAAGCACAAACTTTATTTCCTGTTGCTTTATGGAGGTGGTGAACTCATGCCATTGTCTTGGAGCTTTAAGGTTCCTTCTCCTCTATTATTTCCCTAGTGTTTCCACCACAACCCTGTGAAGTAAGAATTATTACGCCCCTTTGATCGTAAGGAAACAGAGACTCAGAGATGATGAGTGGTTTCCAAGGATACACAGCGATTTGACCTGAAGACTGGGGGTCCTCACATGTATACCATGGTATCAGGCTTTTCCATGAGTTCGGCCCTCCTAGTAACAGCCCCTTGTCTCTAACTCCTTTGAGAGTTCCAGATTCTGGTTCTCATTGCTTTGGATCAGTGTTTGAAATGGTTAACATTGAAAGTGGCCAATATTGATTTTGTTGAGATAGACATCTAGGTCCCATATTTAACCAGGCAAATATTGAGTCATGTACTTCTGGAACATTCATCTCTTCTCAGAAATGAAGACTTCCTCCCTCTTCAGTAGTTAAGCCTTCTGCTCCTGGCAGGCTCAAGTTCACAAGGCACCATTTATTAAGCACCTGCCATGTTCCAAGGCATGGTAGGATCCTTTCTTCTAACCTTACAGTAATCCTGTGAGGTAGGTGGTTTTGTACACATTTTACAGATAAGGAAGCTGACACCCAGAGCGTTCATGTAATTTGCCTAGAGTCATACTGATGGCTGATGAAGCTGGGATCCGGATTCCTCTGACTCCAAGGCTGCTGCTGCTGCTGCTCCACTCTTCCAAATGGGGCCTTGTGTGTAGGCCTTCACCATCTTAATCCTGATCCTCATCTCATGAGTGTGTGGAGGTGGGTAGAGAGTGGGGCTGCACCTAGGTTGACTAGACCTCTGGACCCTGAATCAAACCTGAGTTTGGGATTCCGGCTCTGTCTGTTAATAGCAGAATGACTGTGGAGAAATCCACAGCCTCTCTGAGCCTGTTTCCTCAGTTGTAAAATAAATTAGACAATTATAGCATTGTTTTGAATGTTAATCAAGTACTTGGCACAGTGCCTGGCATGTAATAGTTGCCCAAGAAGCAGTGACTACTATTTGTTTGTTGGTCACGTACTCTCAGGGAGTGGAGACGAGGGTTTTGGGGATGGGCAGGTCTGCCTCCCCCCCACCTACCCCCCCACATGGCTGAACGGGCACAGCACCATGTCGGCTTGGTAGCTCCCGTCCCTGTTCTGAAGCTCTTGATCTGCTGTCCACTGCACCCCTGGTGAAAGCCAGACTCTCCTACCTGATGCCGTGCCTCACAGTGAGGCCTGAGGCTCCCTTTCAGCTTCACCTCCCGACGCTCAGCTCTGTCCCCCTGCTTGGGCTTGTTGCAGGAAGGGGGACCCCTTCCAGGGCCCGAAACTGGGCTCTTGTCTAACACTTGGAAATGAATTGTCCGGGGAGACACATGTGCTGACAAAGCAAGAGATTTTATTGGGAAGGGAACCCAGGAGAACTGCTCTGCCACGTGGCTCACAGTCTGGGGTTTTATGGTGATGGGATTAGTTTCCGGGTAGTCTTTGGCCAATCATTCTAATTCAGAGTCTTTCCTGGTGGTGAACGCATCGCTCGGCCAAGATGGATGCTAGCGAGAGGGATTCTGGGAAGTGGACGGACACGTGGTGTCTCCTTTCGACCTTTCCTGAACTCTTCCTGTTGGTGGTGGCTGATTAGTTCTGTATTCCTTATCAGGATCTCCTGTCATAAACCAACTCATGCAAATGGTTACTATGATGCCTGGCCAGGGTGGGCGGTTTCAATCAGCATGCTTCCCCTAACAACTCCTCCCTCAGAGACTTCATACTCAAGATACTTCTTGGGAATTGGGGCGGAGGTCTCTCTCTTCTGTAACTTCTTCCTGCTGTGCATGGACATAGGCCTGCCTGGCAGAGCAGATGTCTCTCTCTACCTGATAAAAGTCAAGGTATTTTTTTTTTTTGCCTGAAACCAGCATTCACCCTTGTAATAACAGCAATTTAGTTTGAAACTGTTGGCTCCTCTCAGAGATGAAATAGAAAGGGGCCAAACAGGAAACCTAACAGGATGGTCATCACTGGTCCCCAGAAACAGGAGGCAACATTTGGGGTGAGAGCTGCAGGATTTGTGACCTTTTTTTTGATTGGTTGGTGGTGAAGCAACAGAGCTGTGTTCCAGGAATCTTGTGTTTAGTCTGAAGTTACCATCCTCCACCTGGGTGGGGTCTCCAGTTCTGTGGAAGAACTCAAAGACATTGTTATGCATATTTCTTTGAGTAGGAACCAGGACCCTGTCTCAAGGCGGTACCACCATTTGATTGTTTCTCCTCTATTTCTGTATCCCTTCCCTTCTCTGATTAGCAACTATTTGAATCCACCCTTTGGAACTCAGGAAGATCAAGGAGGCTGAATGAAGCCTATATCCTACAGATAAGAAATGGAGAACACACAGCAGACCTGTACTCCAGAGCCCCACAGAGTCCTGCTCAGTTTTAATTTAGGGAACAGGGCAACTATGACTGTGATAACTTCTTGTCAAAATGGGGCATAGGACTGCCTCAGCTTGGAGAAGAGACACTGAATTGGAAGTATTCCTGAGTTCCAAGACCTAGATCTGAGCCTTGTATGATTAAAATCTCAATCCCTTGGTCTACAGTTTTGTTGTAACAGACCCAATTAGTAGCTGGAGGAGGGATAACTGGAATTTTAATATACAAAATAAATCTCATTTCTTTTTAGAAGGATAGGCCTAAAACCCAGTCTGGACCTGGCACTTCAGGGAGACTTGTAGCCAGTTGCCTAGTTTTATAAAAAGTAAGGTGGCAGTTACTAGCATCCAGCAGACATTGTTTTGAGAATGGTGGCAGCTAAGCCTGACACGACTCAGAAAACTCAAGTGTTTAGCAATACAACGTCTAATCTGAAATTACACCCATAGTAACACTTGGTTATTTCCCAGGATGTCTGAACCATAGCTACTCTATTTTGACTTTTAATTGTAAAATTTTCCTTAATAGCCAAAGCAGATGTCACCATTAATGATGTCAGTGTTTCTCTAGGTATGAGAAGATGCAAGAATTAGGACTCTTAAAATCTTCTCCTGAAAAGATCTAACTATCTGAAGGCCTGTTCTGCCAGTTTTTCTCAGAGCACAGAGTGCCTCATTTCTGATTTTCACCCTGAACTCATTTCAGGGTCATTGAAAGTCAGCAGTTGCAGTGGCCATGATTTAATCTCTGTAGATGTAGATGGCAAGTGTCAATCTTCAGTTGGCAGAGCCCCTTTTTGCTCATAAACTTGACCGTGATTTTGAAGGGGGCATTTCATGACCATTTTATCCCATGGTGCTGAGAATGTCCATTCTCAGGTTTGGCAAAGATTTTGTTGACAGGCCACTCAATGTGCTGTTACTGGACTAGGCCATAAAACAGTATCCAAAATTCTCTGTACCACCTGTATTACTAGCCTCTTGGTCCAGGAAAACATTCCCTCTTGTTGCCTCTTCCCATATCTAGAGTTACACTGTTACCATCATCAGTCTCATGTGGAACTACATATTATCCTATCAGAGGCCTCAGTCACACATTTGGCAGTGTAAGAAACAGCACTTTTGTAAAACAGGTGAAATACAAATAACATAGCTAGCAGTATTAGCAAAGTCACAAGTAAGACTTAAGAGCTTCCATTAGATGTAGCTCAGTATATCTCAGGTCATCTGACTTAGTCTACTCTGTAGAATCTTTATTTTCCGGGGAAATTATATATTGGCACCACTGTCTATAAGGCACATAGCCCAGTTTTCTAGTGTTACTAGACTGATTATCCTTAGTATGATTTAGTTGTTTCCAACACAGAGGAGACTTTAAACCTAAATTACCATAGCCTGGTGTTATCTATATAAGTCTATCCCATAATTGTGGGAGATTTTTTTCCTCCTTTGCTGAAACTTTTCTTGTTGCTCTGATTGAGCTTGAGTAATAGAAAAAAGCTCAAATTTATGGCCAGAGTTAGAGTAGGCATTATTAATTGGCCCAGTGAGGGGATCCCATCTAGTAATATCACAGTGACCTGAATATGACTATAATTTTATTATTTTAAGTAAATTTTCTCAGGGCCAACCAGTTAGAGCTTTGTAGTAGAGAAATTTACTAAGGTAACCCAGAACTAGACACAGGTAATTGGCCACAAACCCAACAATTGGATTGATTTCTAAAACTAACATAGGATCAGGCCTATGGTAGAAAAGCATTTGATTTATATGTAAAGGTCTAAGAAGTCAAGAAAACATTATAAATGACCATGCAAATCAGGTCCAGCATCTTGGGCAAGCTGTCTATCTCTGATGCCATCATCTTCTCATCCTGGTGTAGTGTAGTTTCTCCTCTGTTTGAGCATCATTTTAAGGTGAGATCAGGTCAGCTGTCTTCTTTATAGACCAATCCAGTGTAGGGGCCTCTGGAAGTGGGAATTAATCTAAAAGTTAATTTCCCTTCAGTTTCGTGTGTGAGCTAGTTAAGAGTACCTGATAAAAAAGTCCTTCCATCCAGGTTGGAGATAGTCCCTTAAATTATGTCTTTTTCCAGTTCTGGTTGCAGGTCATAAGGCATCTGATCTTCATCCAAAGATAGATTACTGAGATAAGCTTCAGAAACAAATTTAGGGTGTCCTTTAAGAATTCAATTAAATTTTACATTAATATCATATGACGGAGAAGAACTATCCAAGAAATGAGTCTTACTACATGCAGACCTCCATTAACAAACTGGGATTTAACATTTATTGAAACATCTTTTTCTCCCTAAAATTACCCTCATTTTTATCAAATATAACCAAATTAAGGCTAGCTTGTTTGCAAAATAGGTCTGTTCTCACTAAATTTGTTCTGATGATTTAGATAAGCATAATTGATCATAGAATTTTTATTTTGCTGAAACATTTATAGAATCTCAGACTGAACTTTTAAAATAAAACAGGGCTGAGAAACTCACACCAAAGGCTTATCACAGATGTTGCCTAACAAATCTAGGTGAATTCTTCCCTTTTTAAGGTCTCAAAAATTCTTTGAGATTTTTGTACCTGTTAGTAAGATAACCTTCCTAGCTCATTTGATAAATTTACTGGAAACCTAAGAGTTTCAAATTTCTGGAGGAGTCAGATAGAGAGAAAATATAATTGTTTTGTTTATAACGTATAATTTTACCACATTATTTTCATAATTAGTTTGAGAGGAAGGTTTTCCCTACTCCCGGAAAACACAAGATTCAAACCTGTAATTTTTCAGATAGAAACCATAAAAGTTATAAGCATATTCGCTGGTTCATTCAGTCCTTTGTTAACTTTTGTGAAGTCATCAGGTTTTTCATTAGAATACCAGGACATATCAAAATGTTAAGAACTCCATATAATTTCTAGGATATCTGTATTAGTAATTTTACCATATCTTATAACATGAGCGGATTTCTTACTCATTTGATAATCTTTTTCATGTAATTTAACCAACCAAATAAACACAGTTTAATATCTCTCTTTGGGATGTTTCAGGGGCCCTCTGAAGCACCCCAAAGTTAGCTAGAGGTCAAAGGAACTTCAAAAGAATTCAATTTAGGAAGTTTTCTCAAAAAGATCAATTAAAAGCATTTAGAACATTTGGTCAGATTTAGTCAATGTTGATGGGTGTATCATTTAGCTTGTTGATATGTCACAATGGGCGTAAATACCAAGGCTCAAGGTCTAGTGAAAGTCAGCTCCGCCATCTTGGACCTAATTGGCTCTAACCAGTTTTCTTACGACCATGTCATTCCTAACAAAATCCATTTATCTAACTAATTGTAACCCAATTTTAGAAAATCCTGATCATGCATAACTCTTTTTAGTATTTTTTCATACCTTTTTTTACTGAAAGCACATTTTCTACTTTCCTTTAGCAACCAAGAGCTAACTTTTATATTAGCATTTTATAGATTGGTGAGCATAAATACCAGTGATAATTTCTAAAACCCTTGCTTTCTTAAAACATTTTAGGATGGCATCAAACATTATTCATTTATAGTCCCAAATCTCTTTCGTTTTTCTGTAAAAGGAAATCAGTGTTTAGTAGTAAATGTTTCAAAATCTTATTTCATTTGGAAATGACCCAATTATTTAATAGACTTTTAATACTTAGTTTAGCACAACCCTTAGAAATTCAAGTTACGCCAATTTGGGGAGACTATTGTAGACAGATATTTTTAAAGAATAATTATTCTTAATAGAGTTTATATATAAACTCATACCTCATTTACATTTTATAGAAGTTTTTTCACTCGAGGTAATTTCTTTGTTGACAAACTTGTAATAGGTATAATATTTAACTTATATTAAACCTAGGTACAATGAAAATATTTTACTTGATGTTAATTACTCTAAGACATGTCTATATTAGATAGGTCAACAGAAAACATTAATATCAGGTATTTAATACTGAATATTTCCCAGTTCACATGAACCTGGAATTTATTGTTTAATTTAGAATTATTTGATTTGTAAGTGCTTACCTTTCTTTAAGCCAATTAAATAGAGCTCATTTACAAATTAACCTCAAAAATATTACCTAGAGACAAAGACATACCAAGACATATTTAGACAGACACAGTGCGAGATCCAGCTTCATTTTCTAAGTTTAGTCATGAATTAGATATTATGATATAAAATTTACTAGTTTATAAAAAAAGTTGAAATAAATATAAGCTTTAAAGGCTTTTTCCCTTTTCCCCCTCAGTCTCAGGAGTTAGAAATGGTCTAGATAAGTGTTCCTGAGAGCCCTGGTCTCAAGGCACAGGGAAAGAAAGTTATAACAAAATGGCAGCAGGTCTAAACCAAATGGTGGCCAGACAAAGCAAAATGGCCATCAAAAATCACAACACAGAACACAGAGTTAAAACACACATATATAAACCTGGCAGTCCTCATCAGACACTCCCTTAAATACAAGAATACAGTCTCTCAGAAAACCTTCTATAGAGACACAAAACTTCAGATGTCTTCAAAGATTTCAAAGGGAGGAAAGAAAGCCAGGTTGAAAGAAGAAGGGAGAGGAGGCGGGAAAGAGGGCAAAAGGGGTGGTCTTATAGACGTCTCCTGCCACCTTCAGATACCCAGGCATTACGGGACTTTACCCTGGGCCTCCAGAGAAGGGAGGACTGGAACTCGGCCTTACCAGAAATCAGAACCAGAATTCGAGTTCTATGCCAAGAGGAGGTGATCAGTCTCCAATCCTCAGCTCAAGCTGATGCCCTTCGACCAGATTCCTGCATCCAGGACCAGGGGACTAGAAAAATGGGGAAGGATAGGAAGGGTTAAGGAGAGGAAAGAGAGAGGGAAGGGGAGAGAGGTCAATAAAGTCTCTTGTTCATTACCGGTTGGGGCACTCTGGCCAGTTGTCCGCGTCAGGAGGGGACCAGGGGCAAAAGGGTCCCAGTTGTGGCCGCTGGGTCTGGTCCATTGGCAGGCAAGCTGGCCCCTGAGTACCCCGAGTGGTCAGGATGTCAGTCTCAGCAAAGAAGAGTCCCACCAGAGTCGCCATTTGTTGCAGGAAGGGGGACCCCTTCCAGGGCCCGAAACTGGGCTCTTGTCTAACACTCAAAAATGAAGTGTCCGAGGAGACACATGCTGACAAAGCAAGAGATTTTATTGGGAAAGGGCACCCGGGTGGAGAGCAGGAGGTAAGGGACCCCAAGAGACCTGCTCTGTCGCATGGCTCGCAATCTTGGGTTTTATGGTGATGGGATTAGTTTCCGGGTGGTCTTTTGCCAATTGTTCTAATTTAGAGTCTTTACTGGTGGCACACGCATTGCTCAGCCAAAATGGATGCTAGCGAGAGGGATTTTGGGAAGTGGGCAGACACACGGTGTCTCCTTTCGACCTTTCCCGAACTCTTCCTGTTGGTGGTGGCTGATTAGTTCCATATTCCTTATCAGGATCTCCTGTCATAAACCAACTCATGTAAATGGTTACTATGATGCCTGGCCAGGGTGGGCGGTTTCAATCAGTGTGCTTCCCTAACAGGCTGACTTGAGCCTCTCTGTGACCAGCACCCTGCCCTTGTCCACCTCCAGGCCATTTCCCTCCCATCCCACGGGTCTTTCCCATCCGCCAAGGCTTCTTTGATCCCAGGCTGGATTTGAATCCCTCCTCCTGGGCTAAGATCCTTGAACACCTTCTTTTCAAGAAGAAAACACTCACTTATTTGGTAAAGGAAGTTGAACCATAGGCCCTGACCCAGAGGTAACTGGGCCACAGGCTTTGGCAACAGAGAGGTAACTAGATAGTTCAGGTGCTCACTCTCTAGTGAGAGGAACAAAGTAAATAGTGCCTTAAATATTTTGTCTTTGACTTCTCATGGTATTTAGGATGATTAGCATCTTGAGGGCAAAAAGAGTGAGTACCAGTTACCTCTGGGTTGCTGTTCTGAGCTCACAGTTACCAGTGTCTGGGTTGAATTGATTGATCTGAACAGATGTGATCAAAGGTAAGCTCAGAGTTCTGGCACCCCCAGGCCAGCACTGTTGGGGGGGTTAGAGGGAGAGTGGGAAGCCCAAGGGCAGCCCTCTCTCTTCTGTAGCCCTCTCTCTTACCCCTCCATCTTCCTAAGTCACATTCTATGACTGAGTCAGCATGCAGGGTTTGGCACTTTTTTGATGATTTGCTGTTGGCTTCTAGGGAGTGAAGCACCCTGGGCTTAGAGCCAGACATTCCTGGGCCAATCATATGACCTCCTCCAGCCTTGGTTTCCTCTTGTATAAAATGTTCAAACAGTAGACCAGACATTCATATGAGAGTTCTCCGGAGATCTTTGAAAATGCTCCACATCACCTTCATCGTTCTTACCAAGTTCTCATTTATTGACAGTAGTCCTAAGGTGAGGTGTTCTGCTCTAACTTGATGGGGAAGGATATCAAGCATATGCTACCAGAGCACAGAGTTTCCCCCATTTATGCAGTCAGGCTTAAGCGATCTGTGTCCTGAGCAACTTAAGTGATCTGTGTGCTCTATTGATTTCTTGAATATGAGCTGTAGGCATTTGTAAGTCTATTAAAGGAAATTCATCATTGGGTATAAACTTTCCTTAACACAGACTAGCAGTCTGGTTTCTTCGGGATCCGTAGCTCACAAAGTGAAAGTCGCTCAGTTGTGTCCAACTCTTTGTGACCCCATGGACTATACAGTCCGTGGAATTCTCCAGGCCAGAATACTGGAGTGGGTAGCCTTTCCCTTCTCCAGGGGATCTTCTCAACCCAGGAATTGAACTGGGGTCTCCTGCTTCAAAGGCAAATGCTTTACAAACTGAGCTATCAGGGAAGCCCTACAAGCAAGCAGTTACTTCTATTGTGACCTGAAGGGTACCCCCTGTGCCCTGAGTTGTGGTCTGGGGGCAAGCTCTCTTGCAGATTAAGGGACTCAAATAGTCAAAATCCCATTTGATAGTCAAATGTTGACTCTGTAAATGCCAAAGATCAAGTGTCAGGACAACAGCCATCCAGGGCTGCTGATGGATTCAGTGAGGTGGTAAGTGTCCAGCCCCTGAGTGTGCCCTGGGCTCAGAACTATGGCACAGTTACTTTCCTTTTTCACTGAGATCATTTGCTTCTGTGGTTAGTGGGCTCTGCTGTGGCTGAGAGAGTGTAAGTCAAACAAGATGAACATCTGAGTACAGGAATTAGGAGCATGGTCAGACAGTTCTGGATTTACATCTTGACGCTGCCCCTCGCTACCAGAAGCCCTCTAACTTCTTTAAGATTCAGCTTCCTTATCTGTGAAATGGAAATGATAGCAGTGCCAGCCTCAGAGTACTGTGAAAGGAGGGAAATCTGGGGGTGGGATTAAGCAGTGAGTGCTGATATCTCATCTCTAAAGTAAAAGATCCAAACCCTCCATCTGCCAACACAGGCACAGATATCAGGTGATCTGTGTGTATGTGACGTGGGCAGGGAGGCAGGGTGAAAACCCCCAGAAAACCAGCTCTTGCCTTCTAGAAGGGACTGACCATGGGCCAACAGCAGAGTGGAGTGTGAGCCTTCCTCTGGGACCACTCTTTGTCCAGGAGATGAATTTTCACACCACTGCTGCCTGTGTCATCTGGAAATCACACTCACGGTCACAGATGGGAGGAGAGAAACTTGAAAGGTCCACTTTGATACAAGGGTTCATAACAGATATGAGTTATTCACATCTACACTTTGGTCAGGGAGCCCAGAGTTAATGACATTTGGCCTGAAAGTCTTGGAGATTTGGATTGAAGCCGAGGCCCTGTCGCCCCACCTCCTCAGTAACTCTGGCCCATCACAGGCAGCCAGTTCCCTGGGCTATGGAAAAGCCTGTGCTAAGTCGGGACTTAAAATGACTGAGCTCCTGTGTTGACCCATCAACCATGTCCACCTTTGCTGAACTGGCAGAACCCCTGCCCCACCCTGAAAGGCCTGGACCTTCTCCTGTTCCACCCAAGGACCTACCCCTGTGAATGTCACGTTCTTCAAGGCTTCAGTCAATGTTTATTGGTTCAGACCAGTTAATTAAGAATCTACTGAAGAGAATATTAAGCATCTAACTATATTTTTACTGAAATATAGTTAATTTACAAGATTGTATTGGTTTCAGGTATGTAATAAAGCAATTCAGTTAGACATATATATCTACATATGTATATACATTTTTTCCATTATAGGTTATTATAAGATATTGAATGTAGTTTCCTATGTTATGTAGTAAGTTCTTATGACTTATCTATTTTATAGACAGTAGTGTACATTGGTTAATCACATCCTCTCAATTTATCTCTCTCTGCATCTTCCCCTCTGGTAACCATTGGTTTGTTTTCTGTGTCTGTGAGTCTGTTTTGTAAATAAGTTCATCTGTACTATTTTTTAGGTTCCACATATAAGTGATATTATATATTTGTCTTTCTCTGACTTTCTTCACTTAGTATGATAATCTCTAGGTCCATGTGATGTGTTGTTGCTACAAATGGTAATATTTTATTTTTTTATGGCTGAGTAATATTCCTTTGTGTGTATGTGTGTGTGTGTGCACATAAATACACACCACATCTTTATCCAGTCATCTGTTGATGGACACTTAGGTTACTTCCATGTCTTGGCTATTGTAAATAGTGCCACTCTGAACATTAGGGTACATGTATCTTTTTGAATTATAGTTTTGTTTGGATATATGCCCAAAAATGGGATTGTTGGGTCATATGATAACTATTTTTATTGTAGTTTTTACAATTTTCAATAGTGGCTGCATCAAGTTACATTCCTACCAACAGTGTTACCTTCTCTCCACAACCTCTTCAACATTTATTATTTGTAGGCTTCATGATGATGGCCATTCTGACTGGTATGAGGTGATATCTCATTTTAGTTTTAACTTGCATTTCTCTAGTAATTAGTGATGTTGAGCAGTTTTTCATGTGCCTGTTGGCCATCTGTATTTCTTCTTTAGAGAAATGCTCATCTTCTACCCATTTTTTTGATTGGATCATTTGTTACTGAGTTATATGAGTTATTTGTATATTTTTGAAATTAAGCCCTTGTTGGTTGCATTGTTTGTAAATATTCTCTCCTATAGGTTGTCTTTTTTTTCTATTTTTTTTTTTTTATGGTTTCCTTTGCTGTGCAAAAGCTTATCAGTTTGATTAGGTCCCATTTGTTTATTTTTGCTTTTATTTATATTTGTCTTGGGATACTGACCTAGGAAAACATTGCTATGATTTATGTCAGAGACTATTTTGCCTATGTTTTCTTCTAAAAGCTTTATGATATCATGTCTTTAAGTATTTTTGTGTATGGCATAGAGGTGTGTTCTAACTTCACTGATTTACATGAGGTCATCCAACTTTCCCAATATTACTTGCTGAAGAGATTGTCTTTGCCCCATTATATATTTGTGTCTTCTTTGTTGAAGATTACTTGACATTAGGTGTGTGAGTTTTTTTCTGAGCTCTCTATTCTGTTCCATTGATACATACGTCTGTTTTTGTGCCAGTACCATACTATTTTGATTACTGTAGCTTTGTAATATTGTCTGAAGTCTGGAAGGGTTATGCCTCCACTTCAGTTCTTTTTCCTCAGCATTGCTTTGGCAATTCTGGATCTTTAGTGTTCCCATATAAATTTTATTTGTTCCAGTTCTGTGAAAAATGTCATGGTTAAGGCATCTGTACTTTTAAAATGCTTCCTAAGTGCTGTTAACGCTCAGGCAAGAGCAGCAGTCTTCTAAGGAGTTCCCTTCACCCACATTGAACTTCATGGCTATGGGATTTAGAAGTGAGGAGCACTTCCAAGGACAGACTTGGATCAAACTCTTTCTCTTCTATATTCTCTTCGCTTTTCTCTTTGCATGGTGGCCCATTTGGCCTTGAGATCAATTTGCTAAGATGAGAGGGGGTAAACAGTCATCACCTTGGTGATGTTAAGGAGAAGCCGATCACCTCAGTGATTCTGGTATTTAGGAAATGTTAAGGAACTCTGGCCCTGAATTCCTCCTGTCCAACAGGTAAAACTACATGGGGGGGGAAGTTGGAGATGGCCCTTGACACAATCCCCAGTGGAGGGGTTTCTGGAGGAAATTATGTTTAAGACAACATTAGCAGACATCATTGTTCTCACTAAAGACACACTTAAACTGGGGTTTGAAGAGCCAGATGTAGGTCATCACACTTTGTTACCAAGATTTAAGACAATATTCTTAAACTTTATGATCTAGGTCATCAGACCTTGTTACCAAGATTTAAGAGAAAATTCTTAAGCGCTGTGTTTTTTTTGGTAGTACTCTTTCCTTCCTGTGTTGTTGCCATTTAGTCCTCCTTTGCTCTTTAGCGCGTAAAAATTCTGGGCAGCTAATTACCGTGCCCAGCTATCACAGCACTGCTCTTCTGTCCCCAGGGAGCATCTTTCTGATATAACTGTTGCTGTGCATTCAACTGCTGAGAGCTGAGGTGATGAGGAGGGAGACTTGTGTCTGTTTGATCTGTGAGTAAGTGAAGTTGCTCAGTCGTGTCTGACTCTTTGTGACCCCATGGACTGTAGCCTGCCAGACTCCTCCATCCATGGGATTTTCAAGGCAAGAATACTGGAGTGGGTTGCCATTTCCTTCTCCAGGGGATCTTCCCCACCCAGGGATTGAACCCTGGTCTCCCACATTGCAGGCAGACTCATTACCATCTGAGGCACCAGGGAAGAACAAAGTGAAAGTTGCTCAGTTGTGTCCGACTCTTTGTGACCCCATGGACTATATGGAATTCTCCAGGCCAGAGTACTGGGGAGGGTAGCCTTTCCCTTCTCCAGTGGATCTTCCCAACCCAGGAATCGAACTGGGGTCTCCTGTACTACAGGCGGATTCTTTACCAACTGAGCTATTAGGGAAGCCCTGTTTGATCTGGTAGTCACTAAAATTCTGATTTTACATTGCTATTTTCCTTATTTTTAAGCACTTAGGAGCCAGATTCTTCCAGATAAACTTTGCCTTAATTTTGCACAGTTGGGTGCAGATGGGGGTAGTTTTTTAAAAAGCACTCTTCCATATCTAGTCAACTGGCAGAACCTGTTTTTTTAGGAGGCCAGCTGAGATCAGAAAGTTATGATTTTATGGGGGTCAGTTTCAGGTCATGGACAAACCAGAATTCCTTGCCCAGGGTTTCATGAGACCCATCAGACACTTCAGGGTTTCAAAAAGTCAAATGGGAGAAGCACATTGGTCCCAAAAACCTGCTCAGACCAAGAAAATCATCATGATACTTTGTTTCAAGCTCAACTTGTGTCATCTGATTTGATAGTAACGTCAGTCTCATGCTGGTCAGAACCTCTTTTTGAAAAAAATTTTATTCATTTTTAATTGAAGGATAGTTGGTTTACAATATTGCTTTGGCTTTTGCCATACATCCACATGAGTTAGCCATAGGTATACACATATTCCCCTCCCTCTTGAATCTCCCTCCCACCCTTTCCCACCCCTCTAGGTTGTTACAGAGCCTCTGATTGGCAGCAACATCCTGGTCCATTTGATGAAAATTTTGTGAAAGTGAAAGTCGCTCAGCTGTGTCCGACTCTTTACAACCCCATGGACTATACAGTCCATGGAATTCTCCAGGCCAGAATACTGGAGTGGGTAGCCTTTCCCTTCTCCAGGGCATCTTCCTAACCCAGGGATCGAACCCAGGTCTCCTGCATTACAGGCAGATTCTTTACCGACTGAGCCACAAGGGAAGCCCTGTCCATTTGATAACAGACAAGAATGCAAATTATTAGTTAAATTTGGCTGAGAACAGTTTTCAAAATTTGGGGGTCATGGCAGGGGTAAACAAATAAAAAGGCACTAGATATAGAAGAATTTAGAAACTGGTGGCTTTGGCTAAATTAAGGAGAACTGTTATTTTACTGTGCTAATGAAATGCTGGGATGAAGAGAGAATTGTGTGGACGATGAAAAATCTATAGCTAAGAATTCTAATGAATTCTCAGAATTCTACTTAGACTAGTAGAAATAAATATATAAAGTCTGGTGGGTTACAGTCCATGGGGTCGCAAAGAGTCGGACACTACTACACAACTAAGCAGACATGCACACACACACACTCTATTTAGTAGCTCATTTAGTTACAGTAACAAATAGACAATCAGAACAAATAGATTCAATTCTTACTCACCTTGCCCAGAAGTGACACGTGTTATTTTGTTATCACATTTTATTGCTGATAACTAGTCAAACAGTCCCAGTTCCACCTAGATGCAGGATGCGTATGTGTGTATGTGCATGCATACACACTTCCTGAAAAATATCAATATAATCCCTGGTTGGGCCACCACTTTAAGCAGCAACTCTATATGGCAGAAAGAGCACATCTTTGGTAGGGTGGCCAGCTATCACTGACATGAAGAAACAGGAAAATGAGTCATTGCAGAGTTGAGTGGTAACTGAAGTGACCCAAATTAAGAGTTTGAGACTTCCCTGGCAGTTCAGTGGTTAAGACTTCACACTTCCAATGCAGAGGCTGTGGGTTCCATCTCTGGTCTGGGAAGTTAGATCCCACATGCTGTGTGGCACAACCAAAAAGTGAAAAAAAAAAAAAAAAAAAAAAAAGGAGTTCCTGATCTGAAGGAAATGGGAGCCCATTGGAGGTTTCTGGAGCCCAGGACATAGAGACTCCTTGGAGGTATTGTGGTTAGCTGAAGGCAGTATGGTATCAAGGATTCTAGTCTGAGGACAGAAAGTTTGGGTCCTGAAGTACAGATGAGGGTGAAGTTTGCACACTGAGAAATTAAAGAGGTGGGGATCAGTGCAAAGTATAAAGAAGTGTCAACAGAAGTTTCCAAAATGGTCACTGGCAACTCTAGTTGACCTGGTAAAGCAGAGGCATTCCAGTAATTTAGAGGGACATGTGTTGGATAGCAGAACCAGGCTTACAAGTTAGACCAGTGACTCACACCCCAGCTTGATTGCCCATTTACAATATCTGAAGCAAATGACTTAAACTCTTTGAGCCTCAGTTTCTTCACTCATAAAAGAGAATTGTTAATACCCACCCCACTGGGTGGTTGCAAGAATTAAATTTGGCAACGCACAATGCAAGTGCCTGGGAAGAACTCTAGTTAACAGGATCCTGGGTTTTCCTCCCCTGGCTTGTTGCAGTAGCCTTTTAAAAGGTCTTTCTTTTTTTTTTTTGACCTTTCCCAACCTGCCACCCACTACAGTTGATTCTCAATGTAGCAGCCAGAATGATCCCTTTCAAATCTTAAGTCAGCCAAGTCTTAATGTACAGTGAGTTCGAGTTCTTAGCTAGAGTTCTTACACCAGTGGAAACCCCTCTATGATCTGTAGCCACCGCTTCCCTGCCCCCTCCTGCACTGTTCTTCTCCTCGTCCTCTCTCCCCAGGCCTCCATGCTGGTGTTCAAGCAGGTCAAGCGTATCTCTGCCTAACAGTTTGTTGGTCCTCCATCTGGAACTCTCTTCCCTCAAAAATCTGCCTGAGCCCTCCTTCACTCCCTCCAATATTTGCTCAAATGCCTTTTCAATGAGGCTCTCTCTGAATATCTAATTTACAAGGGATCCTCTGCCCCCCAGCCCCTGCTATCCCTCTCCATCTTCCCTGCTTTAATTTTCTATCCACTTACAAAGCACACTGTATGTCTTTATTTTGTCTTACTCTCCACTTACCCTCTCACTGGCAGGCATATTCTGGGGTGTGAGATTTCTGGCTGGTTTCTGCACTGTCATATCTCTACTTTGGCTCACAGTAGAAAATGATTACTTGCTGAATGAGTGAACCTGTTATGAGTATTGGAGTATGTTGTCCTTATAAGCTCTGGGACCACTGCAACGTAGAGACATCCCTGTTCATTTCCCCACCCCAAACTCCCTTAGATGATCAGGGTTTAGCCCCTCGTAGAATATCAAAACAGTGGGAGGATCATTGAACTTGAAACCACTGCATCTCAAGAAGCTTTGGAATCTAACACTAGGTTTACAGGAAACACAGAAAAAAGGGGAGTAAGTTGATACCACAAGGAGGTCTCAACCAGATTCAGTGTGTGGCATATTCCACAGGACAAATGACTTAAGTTTTTTCAACAAATGTATATCATGGAAAAGAAAAAAAAAAAAATAAAGGAGTAGGGAACTGTTATAGATTAGAAGAGAGTTGAGAGTGGTGTATCATCCAAACAAGAAGTGCCCACCTTGATGGGATCCTCATTCAAGGAATTTAGTGTAAAAGACATTTTTGGGAGAATTGGCAAAAATTTGAAAGTGAAATGGCTATTGGATGATAATGACATTGTGGTCATGTATGTACATACACAGAACCTAACACGTAGGGGGTGGGGTGGGTAATATTATACAGAATTCAGCTCCACAGAAAATGATCTTGAGGGCCTATGTTCTCAGTTCTCCCGAGGAGGGTAATAGCTAATTCTCTTCTAGATGCCAAAGTGTGCTGTGCTGAGTTGCTTTAGTCACGTCCAACTCTTTGAGACCCTATGAACTATAGCCTGCCAGGCTTCTCCATCCAAGGGATTCTCCAGGCAAAAATACTGGAGTGGATTGCCATTTCTTTCTCCCAAGATGCCAAGGAGGAAAGTTAATTCATTACATAAATGGATGTCTTAAGCTATTAAGACTTAATTTTCTCCTGGGACCCTAGTTAAGAAGAGCCGGTGTGGGGAACTGACACGAAGTCTGGCATTTGCTTTAAGTTACTGGAGTGTGAGATGGATAAAACAAGGTTGGCAAAATACTGATAATCTTTGGATCTGGGTTATGAAAACATGGAGGTTCTTTATGGTGTTTTCTGTCTATTTTTGTATGTGTAAAAGCTTCCATAATAGTCACTACAAACTTAGTTTTCTAAGATGAGGAGGAGGTGAAACAGTTCTTTCTCAGGAGGAAAGAGGCCTATTTTTTTTTCCCCCTCTGTGTCTCTGTGGGGTGTGAGTTGGGGTGTGAAGGAAGAGAGGTGGGTCCCTTGCTTGGGAGGAGCGTTGTGTCTGTTCAGCCCTCCTTGCAGGCCCTTTTGTTCCTTCCTCCTCGGCTCACCGCTGACTGATGGATGGGAGCAGACTTGTCTTAGCTGGTAAGAATGGGGAGATGGCTTTTGGGGCTGGGGCTTCTGCCACTGGTACTGGGAGGTGGGCATTATACAGAAGGAAAGCTGATGGGGTGTGAAGCACTTACTTTCCACCAGGCACCTATTGAATTGGAAGGAAAAAATTTCTACAAATATGTGTCCACCAAAGACACAAGACTGAAGACGAATCACAAGCAAATGGCCTGGGATTTTTTTTTTTTTTTTTCCCTTTGTCCACTCCCTTAGTCCTGAGTTCAGAGCTCCCCTCACCTGTTCTGAGAGGCTGGCTCTGGCCTGGTACCGTGGAGCAGCTGCCCTCTCTGTGGTGGGGACTTAACACCCCTCACAGATCAAGTTCTGTTCTCCATGTTTTAGGAAACCTCAGGGAAATGTACTCAGCCATTTCACAATCTTCTCCATTAGTGCCTGCCTGGCTGGGAGAAGATCTCGTCTCTGTTAAGAGACCATTTTGTTTGTTTGTTTGCAGTCTGGGTCTTAAACAGGCAGGATTGAAGGCCCATTTATCTTTAGGGCTCTGATCTGGCAAGATTCCCCCCTCCCCACCAGGCAAACACTTGTCAGTGCAGCCACTCAGGTACTTGGTGAGTCTCTACGAGCGATAGGTTGGTTTCCATTGCTTATCACGTTTCTGATTTTTTCTGTCCTTCTGAGTAAAACTGTGACTTGTCAGAAGTGTTTTGACTCAGTGACTAAGGTTCTGACCTCTGCTGGCTCCCATACAGTGGAGTTCGGTGGTCGGGACCTGAAACACTGTGTCTGACAGCAGCCTGGACCAGCTCTGCTGGGGACCGTGGGAGGTGAACCAGCTGCACCCACCTCCAGCACTATTGATGCTGCTGAGTTTAAATGATCTTCACTCAATTACAGGAACTCTGCATTTTGTATTGATGAAATATTTAGCACATGGTAAAAGTACAATAATTATTAGCCAGAACAGAGTGATAAACCCTATCGGTAGATTGTCAACACAACCCTGTGGAGGCAGACTTTAAAGTATTATTATCCATACTTCACAGATGAAGACACAAGGCTTACAGATGATGGCAAAACTGGTCTAACATCCTGCAACATCTAACAGATAGAAAAGCCAGGATTTGAATCTGGGCGTTTGAGATGACAGAGCCTGATCTCTTTCTCCAAAGTTGGGGCTTCTCAGACTAGTGGTGGTGAAGGACAAGATTTCTGCCCTAACCTCTCCCACATCCATAGTTTTAAAAATACAATAAAAAGGAGTTACTAGAATAATGAAATGAAAAAGACATTTAAAATAATAAGCCATATTTTAAAACAGGCATAAAATTACTCTTTCAAATTACTGTAAAAGTTGATTACACTCAATTTCTATGCTTTTCCCATCCTGAATCTTGATAAAGCTTTCTCAGACTAGCACTTCTGTTGGCATCAGAATCACCTGGGATGCTTGCTAAATGCAGTTTTCCTAGCCCCATCTCTACTTGGATCAGAATGACTGAGGGTAGAATTCAGGAATCTACATTTTAACAACTAATTTAAATAATGTGCTCTAAATCTGATCATCATTGTTCTCTGCAGTGCTGCCTGCTCTCTACAGATTATAGAGGGTACAGTAATAAGTGAAGTGAATATAATGTTTATTTTAGTCTCCCAACCCAAGCCCTACTCTTCTTTTTCGTTTGTCTTTAAGTATTAGAGATTTCCTTTCTGTAGAAGCTCACCAACAGAACCTGTTTCTGAACTCATTTTAGTGCCTGTCGGTGTCAACAAAAAGGTATAATCACAACCTGAAAGTAGAGAGTTATTTTATTTAGTGGGAATGTTTAAGACTCCGAGCCTGGGAGACAGCATCTCAGTAGCTTTGAGAAAACTGATCCAAGGAGGCAGGGGGGATGTCAGGCTATATAAGTTTGCAACAAAGGGAGCAGCAGTCTAAACATCAAAGATCAGGAATCAAGTTAAGGAATTTAACATTCTACCTATGGTAAGATGCAAGCCTCTGGACTCACTGAATTCATTCCTTTCGTATGCACCTCAGCTATTTGGGGCCAATCCTGTCTCCTTGTTCACCTTGCTTCTTGCATTCCCCCAGCTCCTCAGCAATCACTATGAGGGGTGGCAGCATCCACTGGATGGCTGTTTGGGGAGCCCTCATTCACATTGGGAGGCCAGAAATCGCTGATGGCTGTGACATTTCTTGTTGATTAATATGGCAGGAAATATTTTCATTTCACATCAGCAAATATGTTTTGGGTGCAAACTACAGACTGGGTAGACGGGGAACAGGCCACAAGGTGCCCACATCCAGGAGAGAGGGAGTATCACTAGAACAAAGTCCAGAAACTGGGGCACTTCTGTGTGTAGTGGTGGGGGAGAGGTTGGGGAACCAGTGTCAGAGACAACTGAGGAGGAGTGAACAGTAAGGGGAGAAAAAAAATGTGGGTTTTGGAAGTCAGAAAGGTGGTGTAACCAACTGTGTAAAGTACGGCTGATGGGCTGAATAAGACAAAGACAGCCCTGAGCATCTGTTGGTAGCATGGAGTCATGGAGGTGTTTGGGATGTGGCAAGAGCAGTCTTACAGAGATTGAGGGCAGCTTGATGGAGGGGCTGCAGGTGAGAAGGGGAAGAGGGAAATTGGAAACAGTGAGTCCAGATATTTCTTTCAAGCAGTTTTACTGTAAAGGGGAGAAAAAGGTCTAGAGCTTTCATTGGAGGGACCGGGAAAAGGAGGTTATTTAGACCTCACGTAGTGGCTAAATAGGAGACTTCTGTATTGTCCTGTATCTTCTTTCAGTTAACTCCTCCAGTAAAACAGAAACACTATTGACCATAACTTTTTTGTTTTCAAGCTCTTTGAAACTCTCCTTAATCTCAAATGATGTTGTCTAAGAAGAGTCTGCAAATCACCCTCATTCCTTACATAGCTTAATTTGAATATATTTGAACAAAACAACATTGCATTTTTTTCATATTTGCTTAATTTTTGGCTGAATTATTTTAAAGTAAATTTCATTTCTACTTAAAACACATAGTTTTTTTTCTAACTTAATCACATATATAATCATGATAATCCTATTATTATACCTAGCAAAATTAACAGTGATTTCTTAATATGATACCTAATCTATATTCAGATAACCCAGTTTGTTGCCAGTGTTGCTCTGTTCAAGCCAAAGGTCTACAGACTGCATGTGATTGTTGTCTTTTTTTAAGCTATTTAGTTTTTTTTTTTTGTGTGTGTGTGTGTGTGCCCATTGACTTGATGAAACTAGTTCGGTTGTTCTATAGAGTGTCCCACTTTCTGGATATATCTGATAAATTAGGGTATCTTTTAACTTGTTCTTCTTTCTCTTGTATTTCCTAAAAAACTAGAATTGCATATACAGATTAAACATCTTGGATAAGAATTTTTCATAGGTGGTGCTATGTGCTTCATATTGTCTCATTTCAGAAGGCACAAACTATTGAGGTGTTCTGTTGTTAGTGATGCTAAGACTGATCTGGGTCAGGCGGTGGTTGCTTCAATTAGGAGAGTTTTTTTTTTGAAGATAGGAGAAATAATAGCATGGCTATATGCTGATGATCTTTGACAGAAGGCTATCTATTGATGCAGAAGAAAAAAAGAGGGATTTTTAAGAACGTCCTTAAGTCGACAAGAGTGTGTAGAATCTATGGGAAAAGTTGGACATTGCAAGTGTTGAATGCAGCCAATTTATTCATAGTAATGAGATCATTTGGGCATAAGTGCAGATAAGGTGAGCAGCTGTTGTACAAAGGCATGTGTGTGAAAGTTTGTTCTGTGAATAAGTAGCAAGTTCATCAGGTGAGGGTAAGATGAATTTCTAAGGGAGGAAGTCATACAGTCCTCTAGGAGAGTGGCAGATGAATTGACTGGAAATGTAGCATCTCATTGCTATGAAGCATCAAGGAACTACTTGCAGTTAGCAGTGATGAACCTCAAGTGAAATCAGTAAGCATCGTTGTGTGATTTTCTTTAACCACATTCAGCTGCATACTTGCAGGTTGCAGTAGCCCAGAGAGCTGAATTTAACCAGACTTGGGGTTTATCCAGCCATGCATGTTGCGAGAGGTCAGTTGAATGACTGACCAGGGAATCTGAGGTGGATAGAAAGGAAAGGGAGGGCAGGGAGGAAGTGAGAGGCAGTGAGAAGGTGGTCGGATCAAACCCAGAAGACTGTTGGAGTTAGGTACTGGTTGGACTAAGCTGCAGAGATGAGAGTGGTGATGAGAGAGAGGATACCTGAAATCGAGACTATGAAGGGAGCATATTTTTTGGAAATGACAAGGTCAAAGATATAACCTTGGACTGCGTTGCTGAGGTCACAGCCTTTGGAACTGAGGAGATCAAAAAACTGAGAGACCAGTTGTTGTTGTTCAGTCATGCGCTTTGTCCAACTCTCTGCAGCCCCATGGACTGCAGCACGGCAGGCTTCCCTGTCCTTCACTGTCTTCCAGAGTTTGCTCAAACCCATGTCCATTGAGTTTATGAGGCCATCCAACCATCTCATCTTTTGTTGTCCCCTTCTTCTGCCTTTAATCTTCTCAGCATCAGGGTCTTTTTCAGAGTTGGCTGTTTACATCAGGTGGCCAAAGTATTGGCGCTTCAGCTTCGGCACCAGTCCTTCCAATGAATATTCAGGGTTGATTTCCTTTAGGATTGACTGGTTTAATCTCCTTGCTGTCCAAGGGACTCTCAAGAGTCTTCTCCAGCACCGCAGTTCAAATGCATTAGTTCTTTGGTGCTCAGCCTTCTTTATGGTCCAACTCTCACATGCATACATGACTCTTGGAAAGACCATAGCTTTGACTGTGTGGACCTTTATTGGCAAAGTAATGTCTCTGCTGTTTAATACACTGCATAGGTTTTCATTGCTTTTTTTCCAAGGAGCAAGTATCTTTTAATTTCATGACTGTAGTCACTCTCCACAGTGATTTTGAAGTCCAAGAAAAGAAAGAGACCAGGGGACTAGAATAATTCTGTAAGTGGATATTAATGCTATGAACAGTTACAATAGAAATAGTATTGAAAAGAATTATAGTAAGCCAGGAGCTAGCATATTCAAGGAATGAGGAAGAGTATCCTGGGTGGAGGAGAAGGTGGGCAGTAGGCAGTGTGGCCTTCACAGGGTTGTCATGAGGATGAAATGAGTGGGTGCATGTGTTGGAGTTCCCAGCACTGAGCATAGGCTCAGCAAGCATTACTGGTTTTCATTTTGAGTCTGTATGAATCTGGAGATCAAAGCTTACACCACCGAGTTTATTTTTGCAAGTAGGTTGATTGCTCTTCATTTTAAGACCTTTCTAAGAGGCAGAGCTGCTCACACAGCCACATTCGACCTGGGGAAGTGGTGAATTTCCTGTCATTCAGCACGTTCAGCAGGCAGAATGAACATCTGCCAATGACAGTGCTGTAAAGGGGACTCCAGCAATTGAAGGTGATGGGTAGGGAGATGGTGGGGGTGATTCTAAAAATTGAAGGGCTTGGGGAGTGGGGAGGAGAGGTGTCAGAGCTAGATTTTTTCACTCAAACATGACTGAGCACTTCTCAGTTATGGCGCAGAGTCTGGCTAGGTGCAGGGGGGCCAGAGATAGATCTTACAGGCTGGGACAGAGCTGCAAACATGTGGTCTGGTGAGAGCCAGCACAGGCATGGCAGAGCTGTGACGATCTCTGTGGTGTCAAGAAAGGCTTCAAAGTCCAGGGGCGCTTGAGCTAGTAGAGGAGGTTCAGGGGGGAGGATGTGGTCCCATGTGAACAGGGTAGGAAAGGACATTTCAAGCAGAAGGAGCTCTCTGGGGAGGACTGCAAATGTATGGAAGAGCATGAGGCATTTGGAGTGCTACAACTGAGTTACTCTGGGCAAATCACTCTTCTTTCTTGTCTCAGTCTCCCCATTTATAAAATGGGGATAGCAGTGGTATCCTCTCAACCATGGGATGGTGAGGAGGGCGGGATGGTGAGGAGTAAATGAAGTGATGTGATAATTTTTGTCATAGTTCCTATTGCAATCCCTTTGGGTGTCTTATCTAACTTGATTATTTAAATAATCCCGTGATAGGGGCTCTGTTATTATTATTACCATTTTACAGATTTAAAAAACTGCTTCCTAGGGGGTTGAACAGCTTGTCCAAGGTCATATAAACTGGTGAGAGGCAGTTTGAACTCTTTCCCAGCTCAGTCTAATTCCAGAGTCCTTACTCTTAACTCTTAAGCTACAGTCAGGGCTTTGCATATAGCTAGTATTACACACTTGGTAACTATTATTGTCATGAGTGCTAAAGTGTCTCTCCCAGAGAGTTGAGGATTCTATTACTGACTGCTTCTGTAGCTGGTTGACGATCACCACTGCTAGTATCTCATGACCAGCAGTGACTATTTTTGGAAGGCCCTCACCATTTATGGTACATAGAGATCAACAGTTATACCACTTGTTTCAATTTGTTGATTTTTAGAAATCAAGAATCAAGAGTGATTTTTAATTTCCTTAAAGGGCAAGTTGTTCCAAGTAAATGTGATGTGAGGGAGGAAGAACTGGGTTTGCTGTACTCCTCTGATGTCTGTGCAATGAACCCAAACACAGGTCTCATGCCCCAGCATTGAGGGGGTGGCAGTGAGGTGGCAAATAGAGGTGAGAGTGGCATCCTAAGTGCCGTGACTGCCCAGAGTGTTGTCTTTGAGGCCGCTGAGCAGGAACTCTGTCCATCAGTGGTGCCTGTGGTAATCATAGACCTCTAAAGGATGGGCAACACTTCCCTCACTCACTCATTCATTCATTCAACAAATAGTCCTTGTTTGTTGTTGTCTAATCACTAAATCATGTCCGACTCTTTGTGATCCCATGGACCACAGCCTGCCAGGTTCCTCTATTCATGGTGTCGGGGGAGTTTGAAATTTCCTTGGTTCTGTCTTGTCACAACAAAAATTTGAAGCAACAAACTGCCCAGTGTTACAGCCCCTTGTAATTACCTCAGATGGACCAGTGTTACAGCTCTGTGTTAGAGCTCAGTTTTATTTCTAAAGCAAAGGAAAATACATCCTCAAGGCATGAGGGCGGGTCAACCCAAGAGACACGAAGAGAAGAGAAGCCCCCAGCCCAATTTTGGCTCCTCTTTTTATATGTTTTTTCTCCTCCCCTTTTTATATGTTTTTCTTCCTCCCTCTGGGCCTGCTCTATGTAAACTGGGCTAGCCAGGAATGCTGTTTGTTTTACCTGAGGTCCTCACTCGGTCCTGGACTTTCCTTTGTTCTATTTTTGTGGGCTTTTCCCTTGTCTTTTAGCCACTGCCATTCTGGACTCCTTTTTCCTATTCTAACTACCTAACAATGGGATTTCCTAGGCAAGAATATTGGAGTGGGTTGCCATTTCCTCCTCCAGGGGATCTTCCCGACCCAGGGATTGAACCCATGTCTCATTGAGTATCTCCCATATGCCAGACATGCATCTGTGCACTGAGGGTAGTAGTGAAGAACCAGCACTTACAGGGTTCACGTTTTTAGTAGAAGGAGACAAATGGTAATCCAATAATAATATGAATGCTTGCATAATCACAAACCCCTCTCCCTCACCTCAGAGGAAACTTGTATGACTTGAAAAGAAGGCTAGCTATCAGAGGCAATTTTTGGACTGTACCAGGAGGCTGCTAGGGAGCCAGTGCTTTGCTAAATGGATAAGGGGAGCCCTGACTGTTTTTTGACGAAGAGCAGAATGGCACTTCTCACTTCTGTCCTGTCAATCACACCCAGGCTCTGCTTGCCTGCCTCCTGGTCATGAAAAGCTTAGACACCCCCAGCCTAGATATTTGAATATGTAGAACTTTTAGTCACACTGATGTCTGTACAGGTAACATTTTGTTTCACTTTCTTTGTTATAATATTTTAAGCATTTTATTTCATGTTGCTACATAAAATTCATACACCATTATGTATATATTCTATCTGATTGTAAGTATCATAGTTTAATTATTTCGCTATTGTTGTAAGCTTAATTTTTAATTTTAGATTTTTTTCACCATTATAAATCTCTTTGAAACTGAAATCTGTTTTTTCTTTTTGCACATGCACATTGCTTCATAAAATTCATTCTTTGTCTCATGAATCTTCTTCCAATTCTCACCAAAGCTGTGTAAGGTAGGGAATTATCTTATATGTGAGGAAACAGAAATATACAACTTTTTCCCCTTGAAATTATTTATTCAATATTATTTCCTGGGAGTACAATAACTTGGTTCATAGTCATAAGCTCTTAATTCTTTGGTGTGATTACTTTCTAAAAAAGTTAAATTAATTTCTACTGCTCTCTTGAAATATACCAATTTCATTATAATCTGCCTGTCAATGAGTATTATCATTTTGAAAACTACTGGTTAAAGTTAATTTTATAAACTAGTATCTTAATGTCCCAGTTACCTCTTTTGGGTTTCTCCCAAGAGTAATCATAATTTCATATGTTCATTAATGGTATTTTCTGTTTTGTGATTTGTTTGCTCATGTTGATTGCCTGTTCATTTTTAAAGGCATTTATGGTGAAAATTTCATACACCTTGAGCCTTATTTTCCTTTTTATTACAATATTTTTATTGTATAGAAGTTGGAATTTTCATGCAACTATTAAGTTTTCCTTTGTTATTTTTCTATATTCCATCAGAAGGAAGAAAGCTAACAAGTATAGAGTTCTATTTTTAGCTTCTAAAACATATTTTTATAATTTTTTCTAACTCTTAAGAGTAATGATGTATACTTCAGAAATTTTTCGATATACAGAAATTTATAAAAAATGAAAATGCTTATTACTCCTTATTCTACCTTCCAGGTATGTGTGTGTGTTGGTGTATACATTGGTGTAGTCTTTCCTCTTTCTCAGATTTGAATTTAAAATTTTTTTTCTGAATTTTAGTTAACATTATACTGATAGAACTTTCATATGTCATATATCATTAAATATTCTTTGATAATAAATAACTTTTAAAAGGTCTGTTTAGAGTTCATTTTGGATGAACTGAATCCTGTCTTCCCAAAACTGCTATTTATGCATGCACAAACCAGCGACCAGACAATTCTTTCTTCCCAGGCTGGGAATGGTGTATGGTGCTTGCTTCATCTTTCTGTCATGTGCTTATTAGTATTGGACTATTTCTAGGATTTCTGTGCTGTTTATGAACCCAGAACATTGCATCTGTAATTGACTTTTGTCTCTCTCTCTCTCTCTTTTTTTTTCTGAGCCCTTGGGGCTTCCTGGATTGAGCCATACCAGGGCCCACATTGGGGTTTAGCAGAGGTCCCTGACTATCTTTTTAATCTTTAACCTTGCTCCTCTTGAAAACTGGTGCTTAACTCTGTTTTACCCTCCTCTTTGTAGATGATTTTTGATCATCCTGAGAAGAACGAGCCTTGGCCTCCAGACCCAGTAAAACAGACATCCATGGAGAACAGTGCTCGTTCCTGAGGGCCTGGAGGGCTTGCAGCCCAGGAGGATTAGCTAGAAGCAGGTAAGGAACACCGGGAGGAGTGGGATGTGGAAGCAGCACAGGGGTCCATACTCTGTTTAGGAGAGGCACAGTGGAGTGCACTGGAAAAGAAGCCACAGGGGCTCAATGTCTGGCTACAGCTTTGCATTTTTCTTCATGTTTTTTATTTATTTATTTTCAGTCCCTAGTTTTGATAGGTGATTTGCCTACTTCTATAAACTATAAATATAAGATTTAAAGTTATTCTGTAATTTAATCTACCTTTTTAAAGCACCTACTCTGGCCAAGCCCTGCATGTGATACCCGGCATGTAGTGATATAGTGATATAGATGGGGAGCCCTCCTTTGGGATTTTCTTTCTGTTGGTTCAGTGTTGGCTTATTCTCTGTAGGTGATAATGTGAGTTGTTACTTATTCTTCTAGAAGCCAGGTGGGGGTTGTTAGTGTTCAATGATAAGTCCAGTCAACTCAAGAATCCTTTATTGAATACCCACTGTGTTCCAGGCGTGAGGGGTCACTGGAATTTCAGAAATGAAATTTCTGAGGAGTCTCCCTCTAGCAGGGGGTCAGCATGAAAAGCAAACATTGCTGGGACTTCTCTGGTGATCCAATGGCTAAGACTTCATGCTCCCAGTGCAGGGGGCAGGGGTTTGATTCCTGGTCTGGGAACTAAGATCCCACACGTTGTAGAGCATGGCCTAAAAAAGAAAATCAAAAGCAAGCATTACTAAACATTAGAGACAAATAGCAGGGAGCAAGAAACAGTAGGGAAGGGGAGGTGGCCTCCACAGCAGCCCAGAAACGGAAAGGCTGTTTGGTTGCCAGACAAATGGACAAGGGGAGAGATTCCAGCAGTGCAAAGTACTAGAGAAGTAAGAAGGCAATCAGAGAAATGATTGAGAAATTAAAAACTTGGACTATTTTCCCAAAGAATTTGGGGGAAAATATTTACTATTCCTTTCCTTCAGTTTGGGCTGTTTAGATTAAACTGCTTCAGTCCGTGTCTCTCTGTAGCAGCTTGAGAGATGAGATTGATGCTCTAAGTCCCTCTGACCAGAGGGTCTAGCCAGTGATGGACTGGGAGCCTCAAAAGAGGATGGTGTTCAAGAGACCTGGGAGCCCTGACATGGGGTTTCAGATGAGTGCCCATGGCACTCATGACAGAGCACTGACCTTGAAGGCTGAGGTGCTCTTGAAGTTGTAAGACTGTATGGTTGAAGGTTTGGAGAAGTCTTCTTTCCCGGGAAACTCGACCTTTGAGGGCAGGGTTTGGCAGGAAGCCGAACATAAGCCCTTTTGAGTCTCGGCCCCGTGAGATAGTGAACCAGGTTCCACATCCCTGCCTCCTGTCTTATTTCACTTACACACATAAAAGTTAAGTCCAAACTCCATCATTACCAAATCGCTCACGCAACTTTGAAAATTATTTATGTTTACAAAATCATAGTTTCTTTAGTTATAAATGAAACTAATAAAATTTGCTCTGCTTATCTCACAGGGTTGTACTGGGTCTCATAAATCCAATTGCTGGGTCACCTTAATGGTAAAATAGTGCACAGTAGCAGTGTCAGCACTGATAGTGAGGGTGTTTATTTTGTGATTGTCCAGCAGTTGTCTCGTTAGAGACCCTGAATTCTGAGTCTTAAGTCAACACTGACTTTTCATTGTACTTTTTCACAATGCCTGTCCATTAGTGCAAAAACCATGGACTTTTAGTCAGACAGATCTGGGTTGGAATTCTCAGTTATAAGTAAGCTCACCAAACTCAGGAGAAGAATAGAGGAAATAAGGACTGGCAAGGGTGTGGAGAACAGGAACCCTCATACACTGTTGGTGGGGGTGTAAATTTGTGTATCCACTGTGGAAAACAGTATGGAGTTAGCTTAAAAAATTAAAAATAGGACTACCATATAATCAAGGCAGTTCCACCCCTGGGTATTTGTCCTGGAAAACAAAAAGCTAATTCAAAAGATTTATGCATGCCAATGTTCATTGCAGAATTACCTGTAATTTATAATTGCCAAGATATGGAAGTATCCTGAGTGTCCATCAACAGATGACTGAATAAAGAGTATGTGATATATACATGTATATACACAAACACAATGGAATATTACTCAGCCATTAAAAAGAATAAAGCCGTACCATAAAACCTTGCATTTTGTGATATGGATGGACCCAAGGAGTATTACGCTAAGTGAAATAAATCAGAGAGAGACACACACACAAATACTGTATGTTTTCACTTACATGTGGAATCTACAAAAACAAAAAACAGAAACACACTTATAGATACAGAGAACAAACTAATTGTTGCCAGAGAGAAGGGTGATAGGGGGAAGTGTGAAAAGGGAAAAGGGGGTTTGAGGTATAAATTACCAGTTATACTTCAGTGTGTTGGTGTGGTCTTGGCTGGCTGGCTAGAGTATCAGTTATTTAAATAAGTCACAGGGATGTAATGTACCGCATAGAGACTATCGTCAAAAATGTTATAATGGTACATAATCTATAAAAATATCAAATCACTGCTTTACACCTGTAACTAACTTTATAAGTGAACTGTACTTCAGTTACACACGACGAGGACCTGAAGTTCAGGTTGATGAGTCCTGGCCAGTGTTCCACTCCGTTGTTGTTTGCTGTCCCACATTGCCTCCACATGGCTCTCATGCCGGCAGGGCCTGGGGGCTGTGCTAACCTGTGCCTTTATATTTATCTAGTTCAAAGTCCGTGAATGCCCTTCTCCTTTGGTGTTCCCAGGACCAGTGAATGAGACAGGGCAGAGATGATTACTTCACAGAAACTGGTGCACAGAGGTCAAGAGACTTGCCTAAGGCCACCAAGAGTGGGGACAAGAAGCCAGGTTCTGTGATACCCACTTCAGTACTCCTACCACCTTATCTCTGATATCCTTAGGAGCAGGCTTCCTGGAAGTGGACTATAGATCCGTTCCTTTTTTTTTCTGAATTTTTAAAAATTATAGTATGGTTGATTACAATGTTGTGTTAACTACTACTGTATAGATTCTTAATCAGTTAGCAAAATCCTGGGGGTAGTTGCTTTGACTTATCATGGTAAATAAACCTAGTTACTTAGGGAATAAGTTAATGTTTTCCAGAAGATACAGACATTATTTGAACTCAAAGTTCTTCAATTTTCCGTTCAGTTTGACAATAAATTCTGGGAAAGCAAAGTAGGTCTTTACTCAGATATAAAGGGGCCTATTCAGGCTCTATTTAATTTGTGAAGTCCATTTTCTAGAACTTTCAGCATCCTGGACATGATGCAGTAAAAGGGTCATGGGTTAGGAAAGCAAGTGCACTTGGATTTGAATCTCAATGCTACTATTTAAGCAGTTCTGTGATCCTAAGCATTTCTCTTAATTTCTCAGAGCCTCAGGTGGTTAATCTATAAAAATGGAGATTATGGCACCATCATGGTTGGTGATGGTCAGGGCTTTTCTGCACAGTTCTGGAGATGCCCTTCATGTTAGGTTATTATTAACGTGGTGCTCACTGATATTCTGTATCATGATGCCCCCTGGTTTATGATGAAATTAAATGAAATAACCTCCTATGTGCTTAATGCATTTTTGTTTTCATTTCCTTAACTGGTCACATATCTGCTATCTTATTAGGAGAGCCCATCTTCTGCTGTGAGGAGAGTCAATTTCCTGCCACGTGCAGAACTCCATAAACCTGAATGTTCTATTGCGAAGCTAACCCTTGGCTTTCTTCTCGCACAGGAATCTAGCACCAGAGCCCTTAGAGAGATGCACCATGCACCTACCACACTTTATGGTGAGAGGTCTCTTCCTGGCAATTTTAAAAGGAGGCCAGGCCTTTTTATGGAGTTTGGCTTCCTGTGCCAGACACGTCAGCCTGCTCTGCAGTTTTCTTTTAGTTTTTCAAGCATGTATGCCTTCCTTGAACAAATAGTGTGAGGCCCTAGGAACTGAATGTGTAAGTTGTGCTTCCCAACCTCAGGAAGCTCAGAGAGCAATCAGGAAGCCAGACTGAGACAACAGGAAACTAAGATTCAGGGAGTACAAAGGTGTGGTGGGCAAGTCCTTAGAGCGCTCATGGCTCAGAGAGGAAGACGAGAGTGTCTGAGCATGACTTTCTACATTTCAAGCCCAAACTGAGGGTGATTTTTTTTTTTTTTTTTTTTATACTTGCTTACACGGGAGATAGGCATGGGCTGGAATTCAGTCCTCATCACTCTAAAGCCATTTCTCAGCTCATCATCACTTTTGACTGTTCTTTACATCACTTTCTGCCTTGTCTCACTTTTTTTTAGGCATATTTTCCTGCTCAGAACAGCACGGTGTCCTCGAACACATCTTTCATTATGACTCGCACCAGCTTGAAGAAAAAATTCTTCAGCTGCTGTGTGCTCATCTTTCTCCTGTTTGCGATCATCTGTGTGTGGAAGGAAAAGAAGAAAGGGAATTTCTATGAGTTCCTTAAACTGCAGAACAAGGAATTCCAGCTGTTGCAGGGCCTGGAGAAACTGGCTGTGAGCTCTAGTTCCCAACCTGTGTCCTCAAGCAGCACCCACAACCCCCAGAGGAGCAGCCAGGCACTCAGCGGTCCCAAGGCCAAGTTGGAGACTACCTTCCAGGTGTGGGACAAGGACAGCTCCTCCAAAAACCTTATCCCCAGGCTGCAGACTATCCGAAAGAATTATCTGAGCATGAACAAGTACAAAGTGACATACAAGGGGCCAGGGCCCGGGGTCAAGTTCAGTGCAGAGGCCCTGCTTTGCCACCTCCGGGACCACGTGAACATTTCGATGATAGAGACCACAGATTTTCCCTTCAACACCTCTGACTGGGAGGGCTACCTGCCTCAGGAGGACATTAGGACCAAGGCGGGGCCATGGGGCAGGTGTGCTGTTGTCTCTTCAGCAGGATCCCTGAAGTCCTCCCGGCTGGGTCGAGAAATAGGTGGGTTCTGCCGTGTGGAGACTGTTATCTGAGTGGCCAGGGCTCATTTGGACCATCTGGGCACATGGACAGGAGTGGGAACTAGCAGTCCCAGTATGGCTCGTGGACTGGGGCAGCCGCCCAGTCGGGGTTCTCAGATGTGCTTCATGAGTCAGAGGCGGCCAGGGGGCAGCGGAGAGAATGGGGACCCAGTCTTCCAGCAGCTTTATTAATTCGAATAGCTCTATTTTGATCCATCTTAAATTCTGGTGTCTTACAGAAAATTTTGTTTGAAAAGAAAGTTCCTTTGCTACCAAGAAGCAAAACACTGCATTAACATTTAAAAATATTTAAAACATAGATTTCTACTTTATCTTCAGGTCCTGAAATTCTATAATTTACTGATTAATTAGCAACTAATTATCTCTTTTGGCCTCAATGACCTAACTAATTTTTAGTTTTTCTCTTTGAAAGGAATTAATTGGGGATTCTGGACCAACTTCAGGAGGTTCACAAATCCCTAAAATCATATGAAAAATATGTGCTGTTTATGTGTGTTTAACATGTGTATTTGTATAATTCAGCCTGCATTTTTCCGAAGAGAGAGTCCATAGCTTTCTGTTGTATCTCAAAGGGGTCTGTGACCCCCAAAATGGTTAAAAATCACTGATGAGAATATATAAATTTGCTTTTCCCGAAATTTTTCATAGTTAATAAGGATAGACAAATTAGGGTTAACATATACACTATATGAAAGAGATAAACCAACAAGAACTTGCTGTATAACATAGGGAACTATTCTCAATATTTTATAATAACCTATAAGGGAAAAGAATCTGAAAAAAAGTATATATATATATATTTCGTGGGCTTCCCAGGAGGAAGCTATTGGTAAAGAACCCGCCTGCCAGTATAGGAGGAATAAGAGACTGGGGTTTGATCCCTGGATTGGGAAGATCCCCTGGAGGAGGAAATGGCAACCTACTTCGGTATTCTTGCCTAGAGAATCCCTTGGACAGAGGACCCTGGTGGGCTATGGTCCATAGGGTCACACAGATTTGGACATGACTGAAGTGATGTAGCATGCATATATATGTATATGGTGTGTGTGTGTATATATATGATTCACTGTGCAATACACCTGAAGCTGATGCAACATTGTAAATCAGCTATACTTCAGAGGCTCAAGGGGGAGGGGATATATATATATATATATATATATAAAATTATGACTGATTTGTGCTGTTGCACGACAGAGACCAACACAACACTATAAAGCAATTATCCTCTAATGAAAAAATAAAAAACTATACTTCAATAGAAATAAACTTAAAAAAGTAGAAAGTTTATCCAGATTTGTAAACATGTATACAGCACAGAGCTATGGATTTGCTTAACATTCCTTAGTTCGATTGTCCTGAGAGAATGTGTTTTCCATGATTGTGAAATGAATTAGGCTAAAGAAAGCAAAGCACAGGAGGCCTAGCTCTTCTGTCAGGCCCTGGAAGGTACTGGAGCAGGTGAGGTCATACGTCTCCTTTTTTATTTCCTTCATATGACTGCCAGGAAAAATGGTCTAAAACTGAGCACAGGCTCTCAAAAGAAGTAAAGTAGACCCAAATTAGATTCTCTAGAGCAGAAAGAAGTGATGAGATCATATTTTATACTTCCCCAAATGGGCAACACTTAGGAATAAAAGCTGCCAAGATAACCAACCCCACCCAACTTTTGCTTTTGCTTTTTTTGGTTTCTTTTGGGTTTCATTTTCTAGAAGCTAAATGTAATTGGTTTTTATTTCATCTCTAATGGAACTAGATTTCTTTCTTCCTTCCCCAATTTTTCTCTTTAATGGTAATGTTTAGAATATTCCAGGTGTTAGCTGATCCTCTTCTTCAAGTCACCATTGCCTGCCTGGCTGGAATTGTGTTGAAGTTTCAGGTAGAACCTAATACTTCCATGAATTGGAACTATAATCTTTATTTTTATGTACTTCATAAAACATTGGAGGGGTTTAACTAAACTTTAAAATAATCTTTTTCTATAGATTGCAGTTATCATTTCAACTATGTGATTCCATGGAAGGACTTAGATCCTGAGATCTAACAAAAATCGTGTGCTAGACTTCAAATGTTCTGCCTTTTATTGGGTATTTCCTTTGGGCATTTAGTCTAACAAATAAGAAATTAATTCATGTATTCTTTTATTCCCACGGATTCATCAACAGTACCAAATAGGAACTTAGAATACAAAGAGGAAAGCAAGAGGAAAGGCCTTATGTTAAAGGCCTCTGAGCTTGCCAGGCCCACAGCCTTCCCATCACACCTGGATGTCCAGCTTATTCCCAACTGTTGAACATATCAGATAGTTTCAAATTGTTTGCTCTTAAAAATAGTACTGCTAATGAGTTTTTTGTGAAGATAAATTAAGTGACTACTACTGCCCTCCAAAGGGGAAATACCCTTAGGAGTAGGGCTAGAAGACCAAAGTAACATGTTTTAGGGGTCTTTTTCTGGTGCATTACCAAACTGCTTATCAGAGGAACTGTAACAAGCTGTTGTGTCTCTGGCAGTCCCACAAACCAGCCAACGGTGGGCATAGTCACTTTTAATTGTTTTTGATACATACACATGTAAAGTATCTTAGATTTGTTTGAATATTCATTTCAAGCAGTAGCACACTTAACAAATATTATAACCAATAGGAGTAACACGTATGGCGCACCTGCTGTGTGAGTGACAAGCCTTGCTCTTTTAATCCTCCCAGTAATCCCACGAGGTAGGTACAATTATTGTCCCCATTTTACTGATGAACTAAGTGTTAACACTCAGAAAGCTTACACAGCTGGTTGATAGTAGACTGGGACTTGAAACTGGGGTGTTTGACTCCAAGGCCCCCACACTTAGCCTAACCTCTTCTTTTGTGCCCCATGGTGATTGTAATTTTATAATAATGAATGGATCCCTTGTCAGGTTAAAATAATCACTTCATATTCTTCCTGATTTTCTCTCCTAGAAGAGAGGAGAAGAACATTCTGAGACAAAAGTAAGAAGCAAAGGCTGCCTGGAAAAAAAAAAGGGCAGAGCATGTTTAAGCATCACAAATAACCCTGTTTGGCTGGGAGGTAGGGTCTCACAGGGTGAAGAGGGCTGAGAAATGAGGTTGGAAGGGTAGTTAGGGTTCAGTTCTTAGAGGAAGTTGACTGTCATAATAAGGACTTAGAATTTGGTTCTTTAAGCCATGGAGAGGCCGGGAGGTTTTAAGCTAGCAAGTGATGGGATCATGTGTGTTTCAGAGAGATTTCATATGTCTCTGAGTCTCCTTGTCTTGGGATTGCAATCTAATCTCTCTGCTGTTAGGGGCTATTGCCACATCCAATGAGAAGTGCCAGGCCTGTTGAGGAGTGGTAGTGGTGGCAGGAAGAGAAGGTTTGACTTGAGAGGCATGGTGAGGTAGAAGAGACAGAACTTGGTTCTAATTAGACATGACCTTGAGTGAGTGGTAGAGGCCAGGGTCTCTGGCCTGGGAGCAGGCTCTATCATATCACCAGGAAGCATTCTTCTGGAGGAAGATAGGTTCCATTTTGGATGTTCTAAGTCTGAAGTGTTTGTGGGTATCTATGCAGTTGGGTATTTGCTTGCAGGGAAGTGTAAGGGTGGGAGATTAAAGAGTCATTTGTTTCAAGGTGATAGTTATAATCCAGAAAAGAAGACTGATGAGAAAACCTAAAGCAAAGTTTACATTTGAAGGGCAAGGAAATAACAGGGACAAGCCAAAAAAAAAAAAAAGGAAAAAAGAAAAAATCAGAAGGACCAGTAGGAAGGGCTGAAGTGAAGCAGGTGTATTGCATGATGGAAGGCAAAAGTGGGTCGAGTTTGGGCACATTTTGGGGCAGGTGGAGTTCCTGGGCAAAGTGATGACTGGGAAGACACCCTTGGATATTGAGTAGCTCAGACAGCATGATTATTTATATCAGGGTTCAGCAAACTTTCCCTATAAAGGGCCAGATGGCAAATATTTTTGAAGACATACAGTGTCTCTTAAAATGACTGTGCTATTTTAGTGCAAAATCAACCACATGCATGCATACATGCTCATTTTCTCAGTCATGTCTGATTCTTTGTGACCCTGTGGACTGTAGATGGCCAGGCTCCTCTATCCATGGGATTCTCCAGGCAAGAATACTGGAGTGCGTTGGCCATTCCCTTCTCCAGGGAATCTTCCTGACCCAGGGATCGAACCCATGTCTCCTACATTGCAGGCGGATTCTTTACCATCTGAAAATCAACCACAGACAGTAATAAATGAATGTATCTGGTTATGTTCCAATAAAACTTTATTTACAAAGATGAGACAGGTCAGATTTGCGCTGTGGGCCATAGTTTGCCAATCCCGATCTGTGTCATATCTAGTTTTCCTAGTCGGAATCAAAATGTGGTCTTCCATACATGGTTATATGATTCATTAAGCTCATTGGAAAATATAAAAAAATATTTGGTCCAAGTAGTGGTAAAATTTCTTTCACCATAACTTCTAGCTATTTGGAGTTATTATACCTGGACACAGATTTTGATATATTTATGAATTTACTGACAAACTGATTCTGTTGAATTTTCTAAGCATGTAGTATGTCACATGCATATCATGGTGTACTTCTTCCTTTTCTAATTTGCATCTTTTTCTGTGTTCTAATTCTAAGTTAAAGAGAAGTGGATTCCCTTGTTTTCTACAGCCTTCCTCCTTCAAGACTTATTTGCTGGGAGCCCAGTAGCTGTGGATTTCTCCTGGTGATTTCCTGAAGACCTATTTGAGACTGAAAGTTTTTAGGACAGTTTGGCAAATAAGAATCTAATCCCTTTTTTTATGAGCTTAAATTTAGTGGTCTGTTTTAAAGTTTTCTTCTTTTTTTTTTTAATCTTAGAATAAAATTCAAACTTCATGCCTTCATACCACAGCCTGCATGATTTACTTTCTTCCAGCCTCTTCCACTGCATCTTTTATTTTTTTCTTTCCCTCACTTACTTGTTCCCAATTAAGTCCTTACCCTCCTTAGGGTCTTGACACTGCTTTGTCCTCTGGCTGGAATTTACTTTCCTGGACCCTTCCCATATATATGTATATTTTTTTCAGATTCTTTTCCATTATAGGTTACTATTTTGTTCCACAGTACTAATCACAATCTGTAGTTATCTTGAATATAGGTTGTTGTGCTTATTCATTGTCTTTCTCTTTACAGTGGCTTTCAAGGCCTCTAAGGGCAAGGACCTTGATTTCTTGCTCACAACCATTGTCTCTAGTGCTAGGCAGAGCGTAGGTGCTTAATCAGTATTTATTGAAAGAACAAAAACATTTTCCTTTTTCATGGTCAGTCAATGACCTATCCCAAGCCTCCTGTGGTGGATGTTCTCTATCTGCCACTCCAAATCCATTCTCCACCCTTTCCTGGGAAGTAGAAATATAGACTGTGTCACCTGGGCGTTCTTGCCCTTTTGGCTTTCATTTGGAACTAGACAGTGGAAGAGGGCTTCCTAGGTGGTGCTAGTGATAAAGAATCTGCCTGCTAAGCAGGAGATACAAGAGATGTGGGTTCAGTCTCTGGGTTGGGAAGATCCCCGAGAAGAGCATGACAACACACTCCAGTATTCTTGACTGGGAAATCCCATGGACAGAGGAGCCTCATGGGCTATAATAGTCCAAGGGGCTGCAGAGAGTTGGACACAACTGAATGACTAAGCATACAGATAGTGGAAGCACTGGCGCAAATCTGAGACTAAGAAGGAGAGTGAGGCGGAGTATCTGTCTCCTCTCCCCAACCCCCTCCCCGTCCCATCTCTCCTCTTAGAGTGAGTGCAGACTGCTTCTCTTCCTTGACTAAAAGTTTCAGTCCCTTTCAGGTTCTCTGAGTCCTGCTTGCTTCCTTTTCCTTCCAGGCCCGAAGGTCAGAGGAGAGGAGGAAAGAGAGGTTGTGGTAATGATTCCCTTTGTGGTTCCCACCAGGTGGCCTCCTGCTGCCTTCAGTGTAGAGGTGGGGTTCCCTGCCGTATCCAACCCTGGGGTATGGTCCCATTCCTTGTTTGATTTCTACCTCATCAAACTCCACCCACAACTCTGTAAAGTCCTTTTATTTGATTCTCAATGACTGCAATTGAGCCTGCCATTCTTATCTACTGGGACTCTCAGATTAATGATTTATTCACCTGTGAAATGGGAAAGTTGACTGAAGTTTCTAATGCATCAGCATTTCTAGCATGGTTACTGCTGGTCACTTTTGAAATCAGTCACATATTTCAGCAAAACTGATTGCAATCTGAGTTGTGTAAAGATAAATTTACTGCTCCATTTGTGGTTCTCTGTGCCTGTCCTGTTATTTGATAATGTCTAGACTATGAACATCTTATGTAACTTTTTAAAAAATTTATTTTTAATTGGAGAATAATTGCTTTACAATGTTGTATTGGTTTCTGCTGTAAAAGAACGTGAATCAGTTTTTTTATACGTATATCTCCTTCCTCTTGTGCTTCCATCCTATCCCCAACCCCCATCCCACCCATCTAGATTGTTACAGAGCACTGGGCTGAATTCCTTGTGTTATACAGCTAGCTAGCTATTTTACACATAATTGTGTGTGTATATATATATGTGCCAATGTAACTTTTAAACCATTTTGATAAAATTTTTTCCCTAGGATTGAGGATAGGGTTGTTTTTGTGAAAGAGATATCTAGATTGCTGAGGTGTAGGGATACAAAAAGAGGGAGGCTTTCATCCCTTAATTCTGTGTATATTCTCCTTTAGACCCTCTTACATTGAGCCAAAATCCACTCCTACCCTTCTCCTGATGCCACCTTTGTGCATGAAGAACCATCCAAAATCAACCCCTCACAGAAAGAAACTGAATAGAGGTTTGGGCTGACCTCTAAATCCTGTGCAGACTTCAGTGGTGAACTGAAGCTTGTTTGATCACGTAACCTTGAAAGGAGCTCTCATAGGATCAGAGAGGCTCCAGGTTAAAATGGATCTTAGACGTCATCAGTTCCTTCCCCCATCAGATTGGTCATTGCGGGTAGAGAATCTTCTCCAAGTCTTCCAAACACCGCTTGAACAGCTACAAGGACAGAGAATGAGAGCCGGGGAGTGAGTAGATTTTTAAAAAGATGATTTATTTGATCTTGGCTGGATTTAAGATTTTGTTCCTGACAAAGAGCCTTTTTTTTTTTTTTTAAATAGAAAACGTGGGGTTTAGTTTAGCTCTATGACTTCTCATTCCACCTCTTCCAGCACCCAGGTTTGTGACCCCTCCAGGGCCTTGGATTCCTAACAGGAACACTTAGGGAGCTGTCTCACATGTCACAGTGCACTGCTGTGCTATGCCCAGCCAGCTTCTCAGAGTGCCATGGGGATACTCTGCACTTGTGGGTTAAGCCAAGCTTATGGTAGGATCTTTGATTTTCTGATAAGGATAGAAGTATGACCTACGGGTAATACCAAGAGAATGTCTGGTTTGCTCCTTTGGTAACTGGAATAGTGATTCACTGGGGGTAATGCACTGGCCCTGTCCACGTGGCCCCTGTGCATCACTGAATGGGTTTCAGGAACACCAACGTACGGACCTCTTTAGCCTTCGCAGTGGCTGGGCAGACAGCTGGTGATCTCTGTCTGTGAACCTGACCTGACTGTGCCATACAAATACGGTCACTGTCCCATGTGTATCATGAGGACATAAAGATCAGGAAGTATTATTCCCTTGCCCTCCTCTTCCTTCTGCCCTCCCTCCCTCCAGACCTTCTCTCTCTTTGCATACTGCTGATGTTCACACTGTCATCACTGCTGATGTGTTGTTTCCTTGTGGTTTCTAGATGATCACGATGCAGTGCTGAGGTTTAATGGGGCACCCACAGTCAAATTCCAACAAGACGTGGGCACGAAAACCACCATCCGTCTGGTAAACTCTCAGGTAAAACTTCTTCTGTGCAGAAATTCATACTTCCACAAACATGGGTGGTGCTGAGTAGAGTGCCGCCATCAGTACAGAGACTCTGCAGGTAGCCTGTCTGCCATCGAAACCAGCGCTGCCTCTTGTGAGCTAAAGAATCGTGTATATGTTACTGCTGCCTCTCTGAAGAGGGGAGAATGACTGTGCCTCCACAGGGTTGTTGTGAGGAAGGAGTGAGAAGATCCACACGAAGCACGCAGTGGTGGGCACTTATGTGTCAATGTTATCTACTCTGATATTTACATGTGCAGAACTGAGGTGGCTCTGGAGGGTACATTGGTGAGTGAATCAGACTCAGCCCTGCTCTCATGTAACTTACAGATACAAGTCCAGCAGTCATACAGATGAATATAAAGTTACAACAGACAACTACAAGGAAGAGGGTCAAGGTGCCACCAGAACCCAGAAAGGGGAGTTGTCCCTAGACAGGGAAGTCAGGAGGAGCAAGGAGGTGTCTTCGCTGTGTGGAGGAGTAAGGGGTCATGGTGAGAAGTGTGGGAAGAGGCAATGGCCTGGGGAAGGTCCTGTGTGGAAGGGGACAGGGGGGCACCAGGACCCAGAAAGAGGTGAGAGTCTCGGGGGGTGTGGTGGGGGACATGTAAAGGGGGACGGGGCTGAAGATAAGAAGGAGCTTGGCCATGGTGCTTGTCTTCTTCTTTGATGCATGCCCACACTTGCATTTTGTAAACATCCCTGGCTTCCAGTGGTCACTGCAGTGGATGCAGTGGGTCCAGTGGATGGCAAAACACATTTAAGAGGCTCTTGCAACCATGCGGACTAGAAATGCTGGCAGTTACACCAGAGTGGACATGAAAGTGACTGTGAGGAATGATGGATTTGAGAGCTATTACATGTGTGCAGATGACAGGCTCTGTGTGGGGCTGAGTGTGACAGGTGAAGGGAGGAGGCCCCAGATGCACCTGGGCTTCTGGTTTGTGTAACTGGCCAGCTAGAGTCTCTGAGACTGGAAAGAGTACTTGGAGATGTTTTGGGTTGTGAGGGGCTTGGTCAGAGAGGGGGCAGAGATAAAAAAAAATATATATATCTTCTGGATATGATTGATCTGAGCTGCCTTTTATGTATCTGTGAAGAGAGGTCAAGTTGTGCAAATGAGACTGGAGGTCAGTGGGAAGGTTTGGACTGCAGATGAGGATTTGCAAACCATCTCTGTCTATGTGGCAACAAACAGTGGGGCCAAATGAGAGCATTGAAGAGAGTGTAAAGAGAAGAAAAGTCCATGCTGGAGCTTTGGGCAATGAGAGCAGTAAGAAAGAGGTCAGCGCCATTAGATTCTGCTTAAAGGCCAATTTAGATGAAGATTGAAAAGCATCATTCTCTCCTTAGCAAAATGGAGGCCACTGTTGGCCTCAGCAATAGCTAGGTGATGAAGGGAGAGTGATAAAGCCAGAAGCCAGACTGGAGTCTGAGGAGAAGTGAGATGGGTGGAGGATGGCAAATATGGAGGGTTCCTTCAAGAATTCTGGTTCTGAAGGCAGAGAGAAATAGAGCAATGGTTGTAGAGAGAGTTGAGGGTTCCAGGGCTCGTTTTTGTTCTTTTCATGTTTTACATTAGAGAGAATTGAGCATGTTTAAAAATCAGTGGAAAGACAGTCACAAAAGGACAAATACTGTATGCTTCCACATACATGTGGTCCCTGGAGTAGTCAGACTCATAGAGACAGGAAGTAGAATGGTGGTTGCCAGGGCCTGGCAGGAAAGAGGAATTTTTGTTTAATGGATATAGAGTTCTAGTTTGGGAAGATGAAATAATTCTCGAGATGGGTGGTGTGTACCAGTTTGTACAACAGTGTGAATGGACTTAATGCCACTGAGCTGTGCACTCAGAAATGCTCAGAAGGGTCTGTCTTCAGTCAGTTCAGTTATTCAGTCACGTCCAACTCTTTGCGACTCCATGGACTGCAGCACACCAGGCTTCTCTGTCCATCACCGACTCCCAGAGCTTGCTCAAACACATGTCCATCGAGTCGGCGATGCCATCCAATCATCTCATCCTTTGTCATCCCCTTCTCCTCCTGCCTTCAATCTTTCCCAGCATCAGGGTCTTTTCCAATGAATCAGTTCTTTGCATCGGGTGGCCAAAATATTGGAGCCTCAGCTTCAGCATCAGTTCTTCCAATGAATATTCAGGGTTGATTTCCTTTAGGATTGACTGGCTTGATCTTGCAGTCCAAGTTTCTCTCAAGAGTCTTCTCTAACACCAGGGTTCAAAAGCATCAGTTCTTTGGCACTGAGCATTCTTTATGGTCCAATTCTCATATCCATACATGAGTACTAGAAAAACTGTAGCTTTAACTATATGGACCTTTGTTGGAAAAGTAATATCTCTGCTTTTTAATATGCTGTCTAGGTTGCTCACAGCTTTTCTTATGTTACATATATTTTATCACATACATTCAAATTAAAGTTAATAAGGAAAAAAACAGTTGATCCAGAAATTGAATATACTAAAAAGAGGTGACAATGAAGTCAATGGGAGGAGTGGTTTGTCCAAAACCTAGCGGAGGATTAACCCCAGCAGGAGCAGGTCAGAAAGGAAGAAGGACTGGGGAGGGGGAGTAGCTGGAGGTAGTCTGTAGTGGAAGGCTGAAGGGGCTTCTGTTTTCTCTGCAAAGTTAGGATACAGAGAAAAGGAGGCATTTTGTAGGGAGGTGAGGGGAAGAGAGGTTTTAGTAGAGGAGATTTGAAATTGTCAATGAGGATGGAGTAAACCAGAGGAATGGAGCAGGATCTCTAGATATGCTGACCACTTTGAGGTTGGGAGTGTGAATTCAGAGAGAAATTCAGTTGTGTTTTCTCATAGGTGGTATGACCCACAGGTCAGCAGGCAGCTGCATGTGAGGAAGCATAGTGGAGGCCTGAAAATTCTCTTGGATTTGGAAGGCGACCCCATTCTCGGGCATCTCTTCTAGGTGTTGGAAAGTCACTCAGCTGTGTCCGACTCTTTGTAACCTCATGGACTATAGAGTCCATGGAATTCTCCAGGCCAGAATACTGGAGTGGTTAGCCATTCCCTTCTCTAGGGAATCTTCCCAACCCAGGGATCAAACCCAGGTCTCCCACACTGCAGGTGGATTCTTTACCATCTGAGCCACGAGGGAAGTCCTCTAGGTGTTTAGTGATGAATTAAACCTCAATCCTCAAAGATTCTGAAATTTTAATTTCTAGCAATTGCTCTCCTGAGTATATATGCAAAGAAAACCAAAACAACGCTGTGAGATGATACATGCATCCCAACATTCTCTGCAGCACTATTTACAATAGCCAAGACATGGAAGCAACCTAAATGTCCATTGACAGAGACATGAATTAAGAAGATGTGGTATATATACAATTGAATATTACACAGCCATAAAAAAGAATGAGAATTTTGCCATTTGTAACAACATGGATGGACTTGGAGGATATGATGCTAAGTGAAATAAGTCACACAGAGAAAGACAAATACTGTGATATCCCTTATATGTGGAATCTAAAAAATAAAACAAATGAATATAACAACAACAAAACAGACTCACAATATGGAGAGCTAGTGGTTACCAGTGGGGAGAGGGAAGTGGGACAGGGGATTAAGAGGTAGAAACTACTAGGTACAGAATAAAAAGCTACAAGGATATATTGTATAGTGCAGGGAATATAGCCACTATTTAATAGTAACTTTAAACATAGTTGCTATGCTGGGATCGAAACAGTATATAATATTGTTTATCAACTATACCTCAATAAAAGAAAATAAATAAAGTCAAGGTAAGTTTGCCTGGGAATTACAAGATAGACCTTGATCAGGTTTCTCCCTCAGCACTTCCTGCGTGAGTGACTTGAGCAAGTTGCTTTATCTTTCTGAGCCTCAGTTCCTGTATTTGTAATGGGGAATAAGAAAAGTTACTGGATCCTACAGGGCCTTTGTAGGATCCAGTGAGACTGCTTAGAGTGGGGCAGGTCACTCGGAGGCCCGCATGCTGCAGTGAGGACTCAAAAAAGGGTGGCTGTGGTCACTAATGCAGAGTAAAGCCCTGCCCATGTCTGTTGGGCAGTCACCGTGTCCTCTCATTTCCTAGGCGAATGGCTTTCTTAGCTCCTAGTAGGGATGCCAGCCAGCTTGGGGTTGCTTCAGAGGTGCCCAGCAGAAGGGAGAAAGTTAAAGGATAATTTTTAGGAAAAAGTAAACTCATGACTCTCATAGAGATAGTGTCTATTTTATTCATATGAGGAGGGAACCAGGCACATGTTATAACTTCTTCAGAGAAAAAGTCAAAACATTACCAAAATTTGAATAAAAGGAAAAAAAAAAAAACCCTCTTTTTTTTTTTTTTTTTTTTTTTCTCATGAGGTAGGCAGGAAGAAGAGTGAATCTAACTGAAATTCTACTGGGCAAGTTTGAATAAGCATGTCTGTAGTTTGCTACAACTTACTAAGAGCTGTAAGACAGCTCCTCTGTGGTCAGAATCTGATAAAGAAAAAGGGCCTGCTGCAGACCATGCATAGTTTTCCTCTGAGGTACAGCATTTGTCCTGCACTTCTGGATCGCTGTGCTCCCTCTTCCAGGGCTGACAAGGGGGTGGCTGACTTCCCAGGGTGCCCTGACCACTCTTAACAGAAGCCTTTCCCGTCCTCCTCAGACACGCTGACCCTACTTCCTGTCCTGCTGTAAGTGGCTCTAAACATCCAGGCTGTTCCTTTAGCCCTGGTCATGGGTAGCTGCATGATCTCGCTCCTTGTGATACTGACACGTGACTGATGCCCTTCTGTTATCGTCCCTTCTCATCTTGCTTTCCTAGGAAGCTGGCAGTCAGTCTCCTTTACCTTTTGTCCGGGTTGGTTGTCCCAGCTGTTTTGTGCCTGCTGCTGAGCAGACTGAGTCCCCACGTCACACGCAGACAGCACCTGGCACCCCGCAGTTCCTGGGGGCATAGCTGTGAGCTGTGGGCTTGGTAAATTATGCCTTTGAGCAGCTCATTCTCTTCCCAGAGGGAGAGCTCCTCCGGATGGCAGCTGGGCCCAGGTTTGTTTGCTCAGCACCCAGCCTCCTCCCCTGCAGAGGACAGCCTTTTGTGCCTCTGGCCTGTGACAAGGCCATGGAAGACAAAGAGCTGGTTCCTTACTGAGAAGATGGCTTTTTGTAAGAGAATGGTGTCACACCGTGAAGTTTTTCAGCAGATCCATTCTGGCAAGTATATGCCAGGTATTGTTATGAGGTTCAACAGGAAAGCCAGAGATAGCTAAATGTGAGTCTTTAAATAAATTCAATTGTGACTCTAAGTGTAAAGGTTTTGTGAGGCTGGGCTGAGCCTCTGCTGGGCCCAGTGGCTTCCTTAGCGACACCTGTACAGGTCGGGGAATAGAAAAGCATGCACAGTGGGACATATGCTGCTGGACTTCACCCAGGGTGTTTCCAGATCACTTACCTTGAGATGAGGTAGTGCCCCTTACAGACACGTCCATAGTCTAAGGGCCATATTCGTCTCATCATATTTGATCTTCATGATAACCCTATGCGGTGTGGTCACCAAACACCATCTTACATGAGGACACTAGCTTCAAAAAGTCGAAGTGAGTTGCTCAGGTTGGGTAGGAAATGAGCAGTACAGGTGGATTGGATCTAGGTTTGTTTGCTGGTGGTATTTTAACTCCCCTGAACTTTCTTTTAAGCTTTTCTAGGTCGTTGGTATTTTTTAGAGCCAGAGAAGGAGATCGACTTGATGATACTGGACTCAGGGTACCTTCTTACTCCAAACCTCTAGGTCATAAGTGGTTTTCAACATGTCAGAGCTGCCCTTGGTCTTCTTTTCCTTGTGTAGCCCATCTGCTGTGGTGTGTGGCCAGCTACCCCGATTCCATTCAGTCAATCAAGTAAGTTCCCACAAGATCCTGCCTAGTGTGAGGGAAGAGCAGAAGAAAACAGTGGTCATAAGGACTTCCCTTTGGATGAAGAGAAAAGGACACCCCACGCCCAACATGTTGTTATTACTCAGTTGCTAAGTCATGTCCAACTCTTTGTGATCCCATGGACTGCAGCACGCCAGGCTTCCCTGTCCTTCAATATCTCTCAGAATTTGCTGAAACTCATGTCCATTGAGTCAGTGATGCCATCCAACTATCTCATCCTCTGTCATCCCCTTCTCCTCCTGCCCTCAATCTTTCCCAGCATCAGCGTCTTTTCCAGTGAGTCGGCTCTTCACATCAAAGGGGCCAAAGCGTTAGAGATTCAGCTTCAGCATCAGTCTTTCTAGTGAATATTCAGGGTTGATTTCCTTTAGGATTGACTGGTTTGATCCGTGCCATCCAAGGGACTCTCGAGAATCTTCAACACACACATGCACAAGGCCAGTAAAGGTGAAGTGCAAAAATGGAGTATATTCTTTTTCTATGAGTCTATTTTTAGATACCTCATATAAATGGAATCATGTAGTTTTATTTCCCTCAGTATAATGTCCTCCAGGTTCATTCATATTGTCGTATTTGGTACAATTTCCTTTTTTTCTGAAGCTAATATTCTATAGAAACAGACTGTTAAGTGGTGGTTTCCAGGGGCTGAGGTGAGGGGCAGAAGGGGAATTGCTATTCATTGGGTATAAAGTTTCAATTGTGCAAGATTAAAAAGTTTTAGAGATCTGCTGTACATTGCGTCTATAGTTAATAATACTGTATTTTGCACTTAACAATTTGTTAAGAGGGTAGATCTCATTTTGTGTTCTTACTGCAATGAAAAACAGAGGGGGGTACTCCAGTGTGGGGCTGCTAGTTTAGACAAGGCAAATCTTTGGCATGGAGTTCTTTCTGTGCGGGCATTACTGAATTGAGAAGGGGACATTCAAAACCTGTATTTAATTTGTGGAAAATAGTTATGTTTAAAATAACCTCTATCTGACCTCACACCCCATTTCAGCCCAGTTACCACCTACAGCTAGTGCTTACACCTCACTCAACCTTAAAAAGTTTTTGTCTACACTTTGAGGTCATTTGCTAGGAATTTTTGCATCTATGTTCATGAGGGATGTGAGTTTGTAACTTTCCTTTCTTATAACATCTGTTGGTGTTTTTGATATCAGAGTAATGCTGCCATTGTAGAGTGAGATGGGAATTGTTCCTCCAAAATTTTTCTGGAAGGGTTTCTGTAGAATTAAGTGTTACTGTTTTCTTGACTGTTTGGTAGAATTCACCAGTAAAGTCACCTGGGCCTAGAATTTACCTTGTGGGAAAGTTTTTAGCTACAAATTCAGTTTCTTTAATAGACACATAATAGATAGTTATTCATGTATTCATGTTTCTTCTTGACTTCTTGAGTTTTGGTAGTCTATATCTTTCAAGAAATTTGTTCATTTCTTCTAAGTTATTGACTTTTTTAGCATAAAGTTGTTCATAATATTCCCTCATTATCCTTCTAAGATCTGTGGAATCAGATGTGATGTCTGAGGTGATACGACATCCTTCAAGGTGAGTCAAATAGTATTGAAAATCCTAGAACTAAAAATGACTTTGGCGATCAACTAGCCATTCATTCATTCCGGAATGAGTTACTGATCACCTGCTCCATGCCAGACTTTGTGAACAGAGCTAGAACTCAGCCGCCAAGAACAGCAGAACAGAAACAGACATCCTCCCAGCCCTTGCGAAGCCCAGCGTCTTGCTTCATCACTTCATTTTACAAATGGGATAACTGAGGCCTGAGAAGAGAAGGTGGCCGGTACGGGTGCACACAGGGCAATGGCAGCCCATGTAGACTGAAGCCTTCCTAACACTTGGCCCAGGACTCTTTCCTGGTTCTCTGATGACAGCTTCCAAGTCCATGTTTTCTCACTCCCATCATCTTATTTATCCAACTCATTTATTACCTAGCTCTCCCATTAGGAGAGGAGGCATTTTGGTCTGTTTTGTTCACAGATGCCCAGTGCCCAACTGCCAGAATAGTGCCTATTACATATCTACATTACATAGTAGATGTGCAGAAATATCTGTCTAGTGAAATATAGTCCAGGGAACCTTCTCATTCAATGGATTGCCTCCAAACTTCCTCCATTTTTTTTTTTTTTGAACTTTTTACTTGGAAAAACTTGAAAACTTCTAGAAAAGTTGCAATAATATGATGAATACAAAGAATGCCTATATATCATTTATCTAGATTCACTTATTATTATTTTTTCATTTAATCCCATTGCTGTATCATATGCCCTGTCTATCTTTCATATCTTTTTTTTTTTCATTTGAGAGTGCTAGTGGTAAAGAATCCACCTGCCAATGCAGGAGACATGAAATGCAGGTTTGATCCCTGGGTTGGAAAGATCCCCTGGAGAATGTAATGACAACCCACTCCAGTATGCTTGCTTGGAAAATCCCATGGACAGAGGAGCCTGGTGGGCTACAGTCCATGGGTTGCAAAGAGTCAGACACGACTAAAGCAACTTACCATGTGTACATCACAGACTGTAATCCCTAAATACTTATTACAGACTGAAAGTTTACAGCTTCCTCCCCAAATTTGTATGTTGACACCCTAACCTCCAGTGTGATAGTAATTGGAGGTGGGGCCTTTGGGAGAGAAATATGTTGAGATGAGGTCCTGAGGGTGGGGTCCCCATGATGAAAGGATTAGGATCCTTATAAGAAGAGGGAGACCAGAGGTTGCTTGCTCTCTGCCACATGAGGACACAGTGAGAAGGTGGCCCTCATCAGTAACCAAATCTACTGGCACCTTGACCTTGGACTTCCCAGCCTCCAGAACTATGACAGATCAATATCTTTTGATCTACCATACCCAGTCTATGGTATTTTGTTATAGTAGCTGGAGAAGATTTTTGTTGTTGTTACTGAGTAGTAGAGTGCTGCTGTAACAAATACCTATGTGCGAGTGGCTTTGGAACTGGGTAACTGATAGAAGCTGGAGAAGTTTTGAAGTGCTTGCTAGAAATACAGACAGCAGGAAATTCTGGTGAGAACTCAGAAAGAAAAGAGGAGAGGTGGAGAGAAAGCTTCTATCTTTTTAGAGAAGACAAAATAATCAGGAATAGAATGTTGGCAGAAATATGGATGATAAAAGCCATTCTGGTGTGGTCTCAGATGGAAATAACACGAGGAACATGTCATTGAACAATGGAGAAAAAGCGATCCTTGTTGTAAACAACTTGTTTGAATTCTGTTCTAACGTTTGTGGAAGGTAGAACTTGTGAGTGAAGAAACTGGATATCTAACTGCGGCAAGTTTTAGAAATTGTCTTAGGGAATGTGTTGGAGGAGTGGCTTGATTCCTCATGACTGCTTTTATTATAGTAAAATATGAGAGGAGAGAAATGAATTGAAGAAGGAATTATTTAGCAAAAAGGAAACAGAACTTAAGATTTGGAAAATTCTCAGCCTAGCTGTATATTGCAAAAAATGAGAAAGCTTGTTCTGACAAAAACACTTAAGAGGATGGCCCAAGAAGCATTTGAGTTAAAAGGTCAATTTGGGAGTGAACCACAGGCCTAATCAACCACCCTAGCAGAAACACTGCTAGTTTCAACTAAAGAAGATAAGATGAAGGCAGGCTGTCAAATTTAGATTCTATGGGACCAAACTATAGAGCTCTTTGCCGGCAAATAGATACCATTCTTCAAGACAAGGGATCCCAGTGGTGATTCAGTGACCATCAGGACTGCTTCCTTGGTTACAAAGGGGAGGGGGGATTGCCTTGACTTCAGCAGGCAGCTGCCCAGGGCCTTGGGGGAGTGACCTGTGCCCAGCAGAGCCACACAGGTGGGACTGATGCCCCACCACGTCCATAATGCATAATGCATAAACCAAAGAAGATTATTCTCCAGCCTTAAGATATAATGGTATTTACTTCTCTAGGCTTGGACATTCTTGAAACCTATCATTTCTTCATTCATTCCAATTTCTCCCTTTTGGAATGAGAATCTCTATCCTGTGCCTGTTCCATCATTGTATTTCGGAAGCATATAATTTATCCAGTTTCACAGGTTCACAGCAGGAGAAGGTTTTACTTCAGGTTGAATTATTTGGTTCTTTTCTGGTTTAGATAATATTTAGGTAAGACTTTGGACTTCAGCCTTTAGAATAGATGCTGGAATGAGTTAAAACTTTGGGAGATGCTGAAGTGGAATTAAATGTACTTGCATGTGAGAAGGACATGATTTTGGGGGATCCAAGGGTAGAATGTTATAGACTGAATGTTTCTCCCCCAAATTCATACCTTGAAGTCCTCAAGATATAAAGAAGGTCTTGAGGGTGAGGCTTCCATGATGGGGTTGGTGTCATAAACAGAGAGAGATACCAGAACTTTCTCTCTCTCTGCTGTGGGAGGACACAGGAAAAAGGCAACCATATGCAAGCCAGGAAGTGGGCCCTCACATGGGAACTGAATTTGCTGGTACCTTGATCTTGGACTTCCCAGTCTCCAGAGCTGTGAGAAATAAATGTCTGTTGTTTAAGGCATTCAGCCTGTGGTCTATTTGTTGTAGTGGCCTGAACTAAGATAATAGTTTAATGTGTATTTCCTAAGGATAAGAATATTGTCTCAGGTAAACAAAACATAGTTATCAACTTCATACATTTACATTGATACCATACTTTAATCTGGCTGCATTGCAGTTTTGTTAATTTCTCCAGTAATGTCTATAATTTTTCTTCTAGTACAGAATCCAGTTCAGGATCAGGTGCTGCATCTAGTTGTCATGCCTCTTCAGTCTCCTTTAACCTGGAATATTTCCATAGCCTTTGTCTTTTAAGACATTGACATTTTTTTTTATGAATCATATGCTTTATTTTTTAATTGTTCATTAAATGGTTTATAAAGTCAAATCAGGATATTGGCCTATTCCTTCACACGATCCCACAAATAAGGAGTGATGGGATTATATCAGATGTTAAAACATTCCTTTTTCAACTTATTCATGACAGTATACAATGAAAGTGGAAGGCAGATCCTTGCATGTTAGAGAACTTGTGTTACAGAATGGTGGGGAAATTGGTGGAGGCCATGAGTGGTACCTAGGACACTGACATTTTTGAAAAATTAAGTCCTTTAAATTTTTTTTTTTTTTAGAGTTTATCTGATGCTTTCTCAAGAGTAAATTCAATTTCTGCACTCTTGGCTGGAAAACTACACAAATGATGTTGTGTCCCTCTTAGAACATCACATCAGGAGGCATCCTTGTCCATCTGCCCTTTAGCTGATTTTTATTTTGAGCACCTGAATGTGGTGGTGTCTGATGAGACCAGTGTATAATTACATTTTCCCTTGAAATCTATGAGTGAAAGCTTTAATACTATGCCATTACTCTGCTCTGCATCAAAATTTCTGCTACATTTAACATGCAGCAATCACTTTTGCCTGAACCAATCTTTACTATGATGGTTGCAAAATGATGGTCTTTTAACTCCAGCTCCCCCTCCTCCATATCATCTAGTTAGCACTCAAAATTTTACTATAAGCAAGAAGCCTCCCTTCTCATCCTCCATTTATTTCCTTCCTCCCTTTTTTCCTCCCTCCCTTCCTTCTTTCTTTTCTTTCTGTATTTGTTATTGGTAAAAACTCATAGATTGCTATATTTTCAATGGTTTATAATTCATTTTACAGTTCCAAACTACCTAGGTGTTCAATTTTTCCCAGGTTTGACAAAGAAACTCCTAGTGGGAGTTCCTTTAAACTGGCCTTTGTTGTTCTGTGACATGCATGCCCTCATCATTTCTTGAAAATACTCCTATACTTTTTGGTATAACAAGATGTTCTAGTTCATTAGTACCTATCTGTTGGGTTTTTAATATTTCATATTTATTAATTTTATCCTGAATGTACACACAAAGTGTTCTACATCAGTGATGGATTTCTTATTTAAATGTGTGTACTCGGTTGCATCTGACTCCTCTGAGACCCTATGGACTGTAGCCTGCCAGGTTTCTCTGTCCATGGGGTTTTCCAGGCAAGAATACTGGAGCAGGTTGCCATTTCCTACTCCAGGGGATCTTCCTGACCTAGGAATCTCTTACATCTCCTGCATTGTCAGGCAGATTCTTTATCACTTGGGCCCCCTGGGAAGCCCTTTATTTAATCCCTTACCTTAAATAATAAATGCATTAATCTCTCTCTGCCTTAGTTCTTATTCCTAGGGCAATGCATAAGAGCCAGGCCAATTATCTTACATGAGTAGCCAGTACCCCATAAGCAGTGAACAAAAAAGAAGTGATTTTTTTCCCTTGCTTATAAAAGGCAGGATACGGCTGTCCTCTTTTCCTCCTAAAGAGAGTCCCCTTCTTACTCCAGCCCTTTGAAATATAAATAAACATATCTAGAGCTCTCTCTGAGTTCCTAGGTCTCTTTCTTCCTACTCCAGAATATCTCTCTATTAATCTTGAGTTATAGTCTGAGTTATAACCATTTAGCTTCTGGGGGAGATAAGCAAAGTTCCATTATGTTTGGAGTCAGAAAAGAGCATTAACTAGACAAAGTTAACTAGACAATTTAGCTATAGATTTTATTAACATGATTTATAAAGTCTCAGGAGTCTAGGGCTTTTTGCAAGACTGCTGAGACAGCCTGGTAAGTTTTATTTCCCCATACTATTTTACCCTAGTTCTGGGATATGCCATTTCTTCTCAAGGAGCTCTAATTCCTTTAAGTGAAAAATGACATTAGAAACTAAGATCTAGGTACTAGGTATGTTCATGCCTAATATTCATGTCTTCGCTTCTTGGCCCTTTCAGTAGGTAGAGGAAATATATGCTGGTACACACACAATACACATACATGTGTATTTGTTCATTTATATAGATGCATGTGAAAGTCACTCAGTCATGTCCGACTCTTTGACCCTATGGACTATACAGTCCATGGAATTCTCCAGGCCAGAGTACCGGAGTGGGTAGCTGTTCTCTTCTCCAGCGGATTTTCCGAACCCAGGCATTGAGCCCAAGTCTCTTGCATTGCAGGAGGATTCTTTACCATCTGAGCCACCAGGGAAGCCCATATATATCCATGCTGCTGCTGTTGCTGCTAAGTCACTTCAGTCGTGTCTGAACAGAGTGTGTGACCCCACAGACAGCAGCCCACCAGGCTCCTCTGTCCCTGGGATTCTCCAGGCAAGAATACTGGAGTGGGTTGCCATTTCCTTCTCCATATATATGCATACCTTTAGGTATATGTACACATCCATATAGACACATGCACATACATGCATATATGCCTGTTTTAGAAATGATAGACTCTAGTTGATAGCTCAGTCTATCCAGATAAAGGCACTTGCTTTTCCGTTGTGTATCTGTACCCCCTCTTCTTCCACAGTGAGAATCCTCCTTCTAACAACATCAGCACATTGATTTATTTGGTTATATCTATAATACATCTAGAGTAATTTGAAAATTGTTTTGTGTATCTCTACATAAAGCAAACCTATTTAAAGTTCAGGATTTGTTTGCAATTCTCTTTCACACCCTGCCCAAGATTAAGGTTTCATGGCCAAATAATTTGTACCTAAGTTACCTTGATTAGTTCTTCTGTTTCTCTTCACTTTGATTATGAATTCATTTGAAATTCAATTGTACTCATTTTGTTTCAATTCTAGGTTTTTCTTCTTCTTCTTTTAAAAAAAATATGCAGAATGTCAACATGCTGTTAGAATTCAAAACTATCCAAAAAGGTATACTCAGAAAAGCATTACTTCCTACTGAATTCCTTCCACCCTGTTTCACTACCACCCTTTGTATATAACTGACTACTGTTTTGTGATTTCTTCTATCTGTAAAGACCGATGTGTATATATACATATATTTTAATTCCTGTATTTCTTACAAAAATACAGTGGACTGTATACGCTCTTCTGTACTCTGCTTTTTCCCAGGGCTTTCTGGAAATCACTCCATATTAGTTCACAGAAATCTTCCTCATTCTTTGTTGCATCTGCATAGTACTCCTTTGTGGGTAAATTTCACAGCTTATTCTATCAATATCCTTTGCTCGAACATTTAAGTACTTTCCAACATTTACTTCCGCTATTACTTTATGGTTCTTTGAATGACTTTTCCTGTGATTCCAGGTTGAATGACAGGACCCTCAGATTTTGGGTTTGTGGTAAGTTTCAATTTGTGGTGCCCTTCTGTTTAGCACTTCCCTGTCTCGATCCAGCTTGCAAAGGTCAGGTCTTCCCTTAAGACCCACAGACTCCATATCATTTTTCAGATCTCCTCAAGAGCCTGAAGATCCTTTTGTCTTTCTAGAGCATTAACTAGCTTTGCAACTGTGGCAAATTTGCAAATCTAAACAGCCAGAATACAAACTTTATTTTATCATCCCTTAACATTTTTGAAAGAAGATTGCTTAGTCTAATGAGAGGTTAGGCAGACCTTGCTTTGTACTGTAGCTCCATCCCTTCCTAGCTCTGTGATTGTGGGCCAGGCACATAATCTCTTAGAGTTTCCTTTTCAAGCCCTGTTTGGGGCTTGGAAATATTGTGAGGAGTAAATGAAAAGACCTCAAACTGGACTGTTGTGTGAGTTTAACAAAACTGTTAAGTCTAGACTCTCTAGTTAAGATATATCAGTATCTACACCCACACCCACACAGAAGGTGTATTAATTTCCGAGGCCCACCAGGACAAAACACCACAGATGGCGTGGCCAAAACAACAGTAATTTGTTTTCTCACGGTTCTGGGGGCCAGAAGTACTAGGTCAAGGTGCTGTCAAGGTTGGTTTCTGACAAGGGCTCTTCCTGGCTTGAGGATGGCCACCTTCTATGCCACCACGTGTGCATGTGAGTTGAGGGGAGAGAGAAATCTCTGCTATCTCTTCCCTGTCTTATTATGATGTCAGTTTTATTAGACTAGGGCCCCATCTTTATGACCTTATTTAATCTTAATTACCTCCCCAAAGCCTTATCTCCAATATAATTACATAGGCGGTTAGGGCTTCAACATATGAATTTGGAAGGGACACAATTCAGTTTGTAAGAGAGGGAAAGAAAGATTTGGTAAGAAAAAAGACCCACATACTCACAGTGGGAATATCTGGAGAATGCAATTATATATGATTACTTTCTTCTATATATGTATATAGATAGATGGATGTGTGTGCCCGCACATGCATTCTTGTATTCTCTTAACTTTCTGCAGTGACTGTTTCTAACTTTCTGACTAGAAAGGCTACTTTAAATGGGCTTCTAAATAGCAACAACCCACCTCCCCAGTGTAGTCTTTCCCTGGCACATTCTCCTTGGGGGTCCGTTGCTCTGAAAATGACTATTGTGAGGCCCTGGGGATCCCTGAACTCAGGTCAGACTCTGCATGAGGGTGAGTACAGGAGCATTTGAGAACAGCTTTATTTTTAAGTCCCTTGTGTTGCAACTGGACAAAGGACTGAGATGTTGTCCAGACATGTCTAGTCACCCAGGCAGGGCCTTACAGGATGGTCATGTCTTATAAATAAGGCACCCAGGGCCCAGAAAGGGCAATGACCCTCCTAAGACCACGAGTGAGTTAGACACAAAGTAGTCTCCCAATTCTCCAAGCACTCTTAAGGCTTTTTTTTGAGGAAATCTTTGACTCTCATATAAAGGGGTACCAAAATTAATATGATAAGTCCAGAGCTATGTTCTTCTAAGGCTGAAGGGTGCTTGCTGGTTTCTCCTCTTTCCTTCCACCAGATCCCAGCCTCAGTCACTTTCTTTTCCTTCTGTCCAGATAAAACAAGAATTTATCTTCACTTCTTCTCAGTTTTCTAGGTTACTTTCTCACTTGTCTCAAGTGGCTCAAGTGAATGACCGTTTCCCCACTGTGTACAGTGAGAACTGAGATCAATCTGATCCTCAGAGTGTGCTGGTTTATTTGAATAACAACAGTCTGCTAAGAGCCAGGCTCTGAAATCTGGTCCTGGTTCTGCCTTATACTCAGCTTGAAGTCTCAGACAAGTCTCTCTCCTCTTCAGACCTCAGTTTACCCTTCTGAAAATCATGGGTTTGGATTCAGTCTTTTGAGGATTTTCCTGTATGACACATGAAAACTTAGACAGGAAGCAAAATTCTTGTGACACGTTTTTTAAAAATATTTATTTAGCTGTGTCAGGTCTTAGCTGTGGTATGCAAGCTTAATTCCCCGACAGCGTGTGGGATCTTAGTTCCCTGACCAGGGATGGAACCCATGACCCCTGCATTGCAAGGTGGATTCATAACCACTGACCACCAGGGAACTCCCTCATGACAGTTTCACACCCCTCATCAAGTGCTTTCTTTGACGTTTTCTGCCACGGGTGTTCCACCCTATCTTCTTGGCAGTGAAGATCAGAAGTGTAGAATCTAGAACCAGACAAAAGGGATCCCATTCAAACTCCCTGAGTTACTAGCCATATGGTTTGGGTAAACTACTAATACTTAGCATCTCTGAGTCTACTCCCTTATTTATAAAATGGGTATATTAAGAATTGCTACCTAAGATTGTTGTAAAAATGAACTTAAGTAACATATAAAAGTATCTGGCTTAGAATAAACATCATTTAAGCAGCATCTGCTATCATCATAGTTATCCTTTATCATAAAGGAGAAAACCGTGCATCTCTCTTGGATTTGTGAGGATAGTAACACCACAGACCCTGGGAGAGTATCAAGGTGCAGAAAGTACTGCTCCTGGCCTCCGGCTTTGTGTACTAAAAAGACATGCTTGAGAGAAACATTTTTTAAAAATCCCAGTCGCTAATCCTCATGAGTTAGGGATAAATCACTTGGTGTCAGTCCTCTACATAGAAAGAAGCATAGCTGAAGAAAGGACACTTTCAGTATCCCAGCAGTTTTTGGTGGTGGTGGGGGCGGTGCAGAGTGGGGTGGGGACAGGGAGTGAAATTGCAGAGTTCAGTCTTGAAAGTCATGTATAAAATAGTGGGTGTCCCTCTGCCCATCCCTTACGTCTATCTTGCAAAGCCCTGTCTGCCAGGATGCCCACTCTGCCTTTGGACTATAACACTGAATGCCTGTGCTGTGAGTTACCATGTTTCCCACAGAAAGGGGACAGTGCTTAATGTTGGAAGATGTGGGTCCCACTTCTGGTTCCTATGGCTTCTCGCCTATGGAACTCTAGGCCAGTTGCCTCATCCTTGAACTTCAAAACTATTCTATCCCCACATACCAGCAGCTGTTCTTGCCATGTTCTAGTTTTAGGAAAATGGCCTGAGGTCCAGGACTCACCTTGACCTCTTTTTCCTTCACTTTCAACATCTAGTTAGTCTTCAAATCTACAAGACATTCTGTCTTTGAACCTTCGCAGCAACCCTAGTAGGTAGATACTGTTGACTTGATTATTCATATTTGTACATGAATTATTCATACAGCTGACGGTTGTAACTTTTTAATTTCCCGATCATTTTCACTTATGCTACAGTAGCATCTTCTATCTGAGGTTCCTTTTCTGTAAAAACTCTAGTCCAGAACACTGGTCTGTTTGGATCCTTCTCACGAGCCTTCATTGGTCCTGTAATCTACTGAGGAAACCCTGAGCTCTCCTGTGTGGCACTTACCTACATTTCTCTGACCCCTTCAAGTCTCCCTTTGTGTCTAAGCCACACTGGACAACCTGCAATTCCTAAACAAGTTATTCACTTTACTAACTAGAATTAGGTTTGTCTGCAAGTGACAAGAATTCTCTGCCCACCTCTCAATACTAGTTTAACAAAATTAAGATATGTTTCTCATGTAAAAGAAGTCTAGAGCTGGAATAGTGTTCCAGAGAGTCAGGAACCCCGACTCCTACCCCCTCGTGCCTCTGCCATTCTACCATGTGGCTTCCACTTCATGGTCCAAGGTGGCTGCTCAAGATACAGCTATCACACCCACCTTCTGCAGCGGGAAGGAGGAAGGAACAAGGAAGGTCATAACCCTGCCTCTAAGAGCAGTTTCTGGGACTCACGCTTGCTCACACACCATTGGCCAACATTTTGTCACACAGCCACACCTAGCTGTTAGGCTAGGAAATTTTTATTTTGGCTAGTCTTTATTTTAGATAGCCATGTGCTGAGGTGGACGTTGTTTCCAAGGAAGGAGAGAATGGGTATGGGGTGGCACCTAGCAGCCTGCCGTGTGGTCTCACATCTGGGGGTGTGCACGTTGTTCCTTCTGTCCAGGTCCTCTTCCCTCTCCCGTCTCAGTCCCTTGGCTTGGCCTGGCCTTATCTGTCCCTTAGCAATGGTACCTCGCGCCCCTCCTCACTCTGGCGCCCTGTGGTTGCCTGGGGCTACTCAGCACCCCGTACACCTGCACAGTCTCTGGCCAAGGTGGGCCCACCACCAGTATTTCTTCTTTCAAAGATACACTGAAGAAATGGGATTATGTTCTTCAGGCTCCCAGGACCTTCCTACATCTGGGGGAAGGTTTGGGGATGGGGTAGCTGAGTGATCTTAAGAGCTCGCAGCAGACTGCCGCTCTTGGTTTACAGACCACCCATCCTCCCACAGTGGGACACTGTTCAGGTCTCAGCCTTCATGATGGTGAGTGATCGATGTGGAGCGGGGTTACTGTTGTGATTCTTGCTTTCAATTCCAGTCAGTTCTTGATTTCTGCCATCTGTTCCTCTCATTTTAAACCTGGGCAGTATCTCCCACATGCTTTTTAAGGTGACTGACAGTTGGTCTCATGTATCAGCTTTGTCCCTTAAGAGGGACACAGCTTCTTTCATTGCTAAGCCTTCAGGCCCCTTCTTGGTCTTTCTCACTTGCTGCAGTGCTCCCACTGGATCCTCAGGACAGCTCCTGAGATAGGAGGGCAGTGTTACCTGCACTCAGACATGAGACATTTGCCCAGGCTAGCCCAAGAGCCGGGGAGCCTGAGAGTGTGGGGAGGAGAGGGGCTGGCTGGTTCCTCAGCAAGGTGCATGTGAGCCTTCCCCCAGCCTGGGGGGATTCTCATGTTTAAGCGTATGCCATGGCCCCTCCACATGGGCCAACTACTTTGGTGCTCAAGCACAGATTCTGCCATCCGGTCCAATGTGGCAGAAACCAGTGCCCGTATTGGACTCTCAGATGTCCTGGGTCTGTCTCCAGCATGCTTTGTAATAGTAACTACTATATGCTGGGCTTGATAGGTGATTGAAGGGCTTTTCAGAGATCATTTTGGTTATATGTGATTATGACTTTAAACCTCAGCCCCCTGATCTCCATACGAGGCATGACCGCAGGGGACTCTACCCCAGGCCATGTTCACTGTACCCTTTCTCCAATAATCTCAAAAGTCTGAGTGGAACCCTTTCTGCTATGTGGCTGATGGGTTATGACAAAATGTCCTTTAAGGTCCACACAGTTCCAGCTGTCATCTTTGCCTTCTCACAAGTGCTGCACCAAAACTTAGACACTTCACTGGGCTCTGGGGCCTCAGGTGGCACTTACGATGCGTCAGGTACTACTACAAGCCAACACTCACATGTAAACGTCCAGGTGACAGCCTGTCTGTTTCTTCCTGCAGTTGGTTACCACAGAAGCAGGCTTCCTCAAAGACAGTTTGTACAATGAAGGAATCCTAATTGTGTGGGACCCATCTATTTACCATTCAGATATCCCAAAGGTAAGTGGATGTCTATGGGAAATTGGGATTCAGTCACCTGTTTTCTATACATTCCCCTGATGTACTGGGTTTTTAAAGTTGTGGTTGAACTGGGCCACCCTGAGGGCTGACTGGTTCCATTTCAGGGCACCTCACTTTTGGATTAGTTGTTCAGGAGGATTCCTGTCCTATACCAGTGCTCTCCATGGCCACCCTGCATTGCCATGTATTTGTCTCCCAATTAGGGTCTGTATCAGGAGTGGTAGTGGCTGGATTTCCCACCATCTGGCGTGGGTTGTGTTCATGGAATACAGTTATTTCTGATGGGCAGCAGCAGGCATAGACAGTTGTTATTATCTCTCCTCTACACAATGTTACCATAATATTACTTGTCCCACACTTAAGTTTCCAGACACTTTTCATTTTACTCTTATAGCAACAGAAAGAAGTAGGCAGAAGCGTGGTAATTCCCATTTTACAGATGAGGAAAACAGAAGGTGGTGGTGGTGGTAGGGTTATCTGCCTGGGACTTGATTTGCTAAGCAGAAGGCCCAGATCTGCAACATCAGCTTTTCCAGGGCAGGAGACAGAGTCGCAGTCCTGCTGGGTTCTAGCTTCTCTGGCCTCTCACTGTTTGTCACTCAAATCAGCTGGCCTCTCCCTGGCATGGGCTGCAGGGGCCACAGGAGAAAGGCTTTAAGGAAGAGGGACAGAGAACACTGTCTTTGGGAGACTCAATTCTCATGCTGGACACACGGGTAGCTGACAGGCTCTGATGATCCCTGGCACCCTCCTCTAACTACCTCAGTTTACAGTTTTGCACTGATCTCACAACTGAAATTTGCCTGGGTCAGGTCAAGGACTGTGAGTCACAGCTGTGGCAATCTGGGTCCCAGTTTTCACCCCTTTAAAAAAGAGAGGTGGGGTTAGATAGGGCCAAGAGCCCCTCTCAGCTCTGATATCTTTCCCAGTCTGTGATCCTGAGGTCTGAAGCTATTCCATGGTCACCAAGCTCAAATGTCCCTGTGAGCACAGGCTATGTGCTGGGTGCCCTGCTATCAAGTGAGAGCTGTGATATGGAGGAGAAGCCTGGAGTCTATCTTAATGAAGGGTTGTCTCTCAGGAGTCTGCCTTGGTCCCTCCCCACCTCCCCTAGTCCTCAGAGGAGGATGACCGCCAGGGGCGGCAGCAGACCAACCCATTGCTCTCCTTGAGGAGACTTCTTCCTTCTTTTTCAGTGGTACAGGAATCCCGACTACAGTTTCTTCAATAACTTCAAGAGCTATCGTAAGCTGCATCCTGATCAGCCCTTTTACATCCTCAAGCCCCAGATGCCTTGGGAGCTGTGGGACATCATTCAAGAAATCTCCTCAGAGCAGATCCAGCCAAACCCCCCATCCTCTGGGATGCTCGGTGAGTCCATGTCTGAGAAAGAACTCTGGGGCTTGTCTCCAGAATAGAGTAGCTTTCTTCTGGGGTCTCATTCATTTGTTCGTTTACCAAACAGTTGCTAGTTTTTTGCTCTATTTTTATGCAGAGGCAAATTCCAACTAAGACACAGAGATCAATATGATAGAATCTTCTTCCTTAACTTCAGGGTGTCCAGTGGGAGCGTTCAGTCAGGTGTCTGAGGCAACATTCAGTTTGTGCCAGGAAAGCGTGATCAGCTCGGTGCCATAGGAGAGAGGACCCCTTCGAGGGAGACAGCCTGAGAACTTTGTGGAGAACAGGACCAGGCCCGGGAAAGGGGAGGATCTGGCAAGTGGAGATGGAGTAAAAAGGGAAGCACAGAAAAGATGAGGCAGGAGGAGTAGGGCTGGGACTTGGGTGAGGCCAGCCAGGCACCTACTTCAGATGTACAATTTAAGGAGCTGCCATGAAATTCAGAAACAAATGATATCTTAATAGTGTCTTTAAAAAAATCACAGTGAAAAATTTCATGATAGACAAAATATTAAAATTTTAAATAAAGGATCAAGAATAATGTCATTATTGTCCTGAGCCATATTAGAATCTGAAGAAAACGGAACAATTGATAATATTCAGAATTTCACCTAGTGACCACCCTGTCTGTGGCCCTGAGAGGACTGGGTGGTGAGGCTGCACTTGGTTTGGGGGTCACAGAAGGAGTTGTGGGTGCCGATGTGGGGGTGGGCCGGGGTCAGAGTGCTGAGGGCCCTGAGTGCTGGCTGCAGACTTTCTTATTCCACAGCTCTCTGCCCTCATGGCCTGTCTGCCCCTCGCTCCCTCCCACTCTGAGTGCAGCTGGAGCACAGGCACTTTCTGCCAGATACCCCCTGGCACTCACTGTCATCTGCCCACCTGCCTTCCCTATTAGACTGCAGCTCCTTCAGGGCGGAACTGTGTTTGCCTCATCCTTGTGGGTCTGGCACAGGACAGGCCTGAGGTAAATGTTGAGTAAATGAACAAATGCTTTATTATCAGAGGCATTTCCTGATAGAGATGAAGGTGCTTTCAGTATCCCGTCTGCTTTCTGCCTTTCTCTTCCACTTGTGCATAGGTGCCCTGGGGGTACTCCCGGGACCCCTTTGGAGCAGAAATAGATGGAGAGCATCCTAGGGACACTCTCCTGTTGCCCTACTGCCTGCCTTTGCTTGTGCTGTCCCCTCCACCAGCAGCCCTTCCCCCTTGCCCGTCCCTCATGGCCAGAGCCCTTGCCAGCCCCCACACCCATGCTCCGGGCGCTCATGAGAGCCCGCTGTCATAGAAGCCCCCCTCCCCGCATCTGGAAGCACGACTGCTGTGCCGTCATCGCTTAGTTGCAGATGTCTTTTCTCGCCCGTCACATAGGGTGGGGACAGCCAGAGGGGGTTAACAGGGCTTTCTCCAGGTCTAATTCTTCCGGAACAGAGCTGCTGTTAGCACTTTACAAGTCTGCTGTTAGTAAGAACTGTTCATCATAAAAGTTCCCTATATTGATGGTTGACAAGAGCAGTCTTAGAGCCATGATCTTATTGCATCTGAACAGTAGCCTGTGTGGTAGGGAGAGTGGGTAGATCGCCCCCTTGACACAGGTGGTGAACCTGAGGCCCCGAGAGGGATGTGTCCTGCAGGAGATGGCTGAGCCAGGTGGGGATGGGAGATGGGAGGGATGGGATGGGAGGCATCCCCCATCTCTTGTTGGGTCTCCACCTTTGTGTTCTGTACCCCTCCCTGAGTGCACCACCCACCACACTCTCTCAACTCCTCTCTCCTGCCTGACTGAGCCCATCAATACAGACCAGCACATGCTCCTGTAACAGCTGTCCCCCTCCCACCTGAGGCACGAAGCCTTCCTTCCCCACACTGTTTCGCTAGGTATGAGTGTAAGAAACACCTCCCAAATAACCAGCTACGAGACTCATCCAAGATACAGACATGAGAGAAAGTAATATCTGCATGGAATGGTTCTGTCTCCTCGGTCACCTTGGTCCTCTCTCTTCATAGAGCTTATTGACAGTGATCAGTTCATTGGCTGATGGTGGAGCCCTTCAATTCATCAATGTTTAGGGAGGACCTGCTGGGCACTGGGCTCTGACATGGGTGCTGAGCATATGAAGGTTCGTGAGCCCTGCAACCTGAGGAGCGGCCTGTTGGATGGGCTTACCAGAGCAACTCAGACTGGGAATCACTCTCAGACAGACATTCTAGCAGACACCTCTCCAGCTTTCGGAGCATGAGCTGTGGGGCTCCCTGGGCAGAACTCCGGGGAGCCAGGGTGGGCTGTTGCATAGGACTCACCTCTGCTCTCCTCTCCAGGCATCGTCATTATGATGTCGCTGTGTGACCAGGTGGATATTTACGAGTTCCTCCCATCCAAGCGCAAGACTGACGTGTGCTACTACTATCAGAAGTATTTCGACAGTGCCTGCACCATGGGTGCCTACCACCCACTCCTCTTTGAGAAGAACATGGTGAAGCACCTCAACCTCGGGACGGATGAGGACATCTACCTGCTTGGAAAAGCCACGCTGCCTGGCTTCCGGACAATTCGCTGCGGAGCATAAGCTCCCCAGCCAGGCCCCCTCACCCTTGTCCATCAGCATTTTACAGCCGGTCTTCTGGCCACCCCAGGCCTGGGAAGGAAGACTGTGTTCCTGAATAATCACAGCCCACACTCCAGGCAGCAAGAGCCCTGGGGCTTCAGAAACTCAAGGGCAGGGCCCCCAGCCCAGCCTGCCCTGTTGTCACGGAGGTGTGTGAACCCAGAGCCTCCTGTCTCACTCGCCTATACCCGTTTAGCATTCCTTCCAGAGAGGGTCCTCCCACCCCCAACCCAGGTAAATGCAAGATCCACCTTTCCCACCAGGGCTGCCAAAGCTGGTCTGCTTTCCTCACCAGAATGATGATGTTGTTGCGAACCAGGGAAACAGGAAAAAAGGTACAGTCTCCATCCTCAAGTTGCATATAGATCAATGCAAGGGACCAGATTGATTCAATGTGCTTGATGCACTGGGGCTTGTGGGTGTGGGCTTGCTGTGTGGCTGTTATTGCACCCAGGAGGAACCATACTCTTCCCGTGTCAGTGGGCCATAGAGGGCTTCACAGAGCTGGGGGCTGTGCAGTGGATTTTAGAAGAGAAACATGTTAAGCAGATTTTGTCTAAGTCATCTGAGATGTGTTTTCCTATCTGCCTTTATTACCTGTATTTAAGATCTGCCTGAGTTTACAGGCCAAGGCACTTTTTGAGGAAACCCCCTCCTCATGTCTGAGGCATCAACTGAAGCCCCATACAGATGCCAGGCAAGCCAGATGCCAAAATCCTGATTTTCCCAGGCTCACCTGGCCTGAGCCTAGCCTAGCCTACCAACTGGGTGTGCACAGCCCATCCAAGTCTTCCTTTCTGATGCCTACCCCCAAACCTCCTTCTGCCATCCTGTTTTTCCCTTTAGTCTTACCCCTCCCAAATTACTTTCATGCATTTTCCATTTTAAAATTTCCTGACTTTTTTTTTTTTAACCTTCATGGGCCTTTTATGAAAGGCCTCTCAGGGAGTGGGAACATGGTTTCCTAGAACTTAAGAGTCGCTCTCAGAGGTCAGAACCTTGGAGATCATGACTAATTCTCACCAGGTGTATCAAAGTGCTGTGCCCTCATCCCCACCTGCAAGGGAGTAACATCAAAGTCTCCAGACAGAGGTCTATCTGCTGTGGTCTGTCCACACAGACATTCTGGACCATTGTGCTAAGTCCCCTACCCTGATGGGGAGCCACACTAGACTGGGCCAGGCTTCTGGACTCCTGAGCTAGCCCCATGTGCTCATGGGTCTTGAGTGTTTGAGGTCCAGACCAGCTGTTGTGGAACTGGAGTACTCATTCATGGTCAGACCGCTGGCTTGTGCAGGCAGTAGAAAGAGCTCTGGAGTGAGAAGCCCTGGGTTTTCAAAGTGATGCTCCCATCCAAGCGCAAGAATTTGCCACCATGGGCAAATTCTCCTCTCTGAGCCTATTTCCACATCTGTAAAATGGGTGGTGATCCTGCCTCACAGGTGCCATGAGGGTTACCTGGGAGAAGGCAGGTGCTCAGTGCACGCTGGATTCCTCCCTTCCTTTACTAAGATCCTGCCCTGTGCCCACACCTGCTTCACAGCATCCTACTGTGAAGCAGGCCAGAGAGTGGGCTTTGTTCTCAGGGAATGTAATGTCCTATTGGGAGACAATAATACCTACCCTGCTTGGAACACCCTGGCAACCATCTGAGGGAGCGGAGTGTGCAGAACGTGTCCCTGCTCAGGCCTGATCCGCTCTGGGATGGGCAGAGCACTTGGGCCACTGGCCACTGTGACCCTGGGCTTTTCCCACATCTCTGGGCTCAAGAATGCCTGGCAGTCATTGAATCATGAGCATGGAGTGCAGAGGGAAGTGGCATTGCATTGCCAGGAGAGATATGTTGATGTGGACACTGAGACTACACTGGGTAGATGCTAGCTTTTATGTGTTATTATTAAGAGATCAAGTTAATTTAATTGTGCTTTCCCAACCTGGAAACGGGTAGAATGCAAATAAGATGTGGATACTCTCGTTAGTCTGATTAAATGTTTTATATTTGTGACAGGCAATTTAAAAATTATGACTGTGTCCTGTAGGAAAGCCACTGTCTCTAAGCTGTTCTGTTTTATTCAGTAGCCGTCTGTTCATTCTATATCATGAAGTCCTCAAATCTTTCCATCTCAATCAAATAAGCTATTGATATTGGCCTGGAGTTGAGCTATCAATCTCAGAAACTTCTGAATCATGTCCTAAGCTATTTCTGAATTATCCAAAGATTATGTAAAATTTTAAAATAAATGATTGTTCAAAAATTGTATCCCTCTTTTCTTGTTAAGGGGACAACTCCTCATTGTCAATTCTTGTCTCTGAAGAGGACACAACAGGAATCCTGAACCCCCAAACCCTCCCCCATGAGCTCCTCTGCCTTAGCCTCTTGTCACTTCTACAGGAAAAGAACTCCTGCTTAGACAGCAGGATATCATCTGTGAGATAGCGACTGGTTTGTTTTCTTCCTTTTGCTCTTGCTTGGGTTCAAATGACAAAGCTGTTGTTCATCCAACACCTCAAGGAAGGGCTGCAGGAGGACAGAAAGCAGAATGAAAGGAAGTTCTCGCCTTGGTTTCCAAAAGTCTAAAACCCTTAAAGGAACGATGTCCCAAGGGGATAGCCAAGTTGTTTAGATACAGAAATTTCTGCCCAAACTTCAGGAGAATGGGAGTTCAAAAGAGGAGTGACAGACAGATTACAATTAGTTTGGAAATTGAGATCTGTGCTTGCCAAATTTACAATAGCCTTAAGTCTCTGTTAGGTCCTTTTAACTGGTGAGCTGGGTTTTGGGGGCACCAGGCTTCTCTGTTTGGACCTTGTGGGAGCTTCTGCCACCTCCACAGGTTGCCTTTCCCCTTGGGTCCTACTCTGGTACCTGCTGCTTATTTTAAGGCGTGTATGTTAGGGGTGAGGGAGGAACAATGAGAACCCGGCTTCTTCTTTACCCTATCAGCCATTTAAGCAGAAGAAAGACACAAATCACAAAGAGAAAGACTGAGAGAGAGAGGTACTCACCTACAACCTCCATGCCCACCCCACCAATAGCGCCCTTGAAGCCCAGCTCCAGGCTCTCTGTTCTTATAGAATGCTTCACACCCTGGCAAGTGCTTTACTCACACCAGTAATGGCTCCACAGCTAGAAGCAAGAGGCAGAGAAGGGGTACTGTGGGACTGCCGCCTCACCTATTCCCAGCTCCTCACCCCCTGTGTGGCTTTGGTTTCTACTTCCCGTGTGACCCTCGGGGCAGCCTTTGAGGAATGTTCTGTGATGTATGGGGAGTGCATTATGGCCCCAGGGACACTTACCACTCTAACTGGGACAGAAACACCCTAACCCAGAAAATTCATCCCTATGGGCTGGTGTAATGTCATCAGTTTCAGGAGAGAAGGAAAGGCCTTACCTGCACCCAAGACATCCCATCACCTGGTGCATTTATGCCACCATCCAGTCCTTCTCAGGTCAGGATTGACTGGAAACAAGTTTATCATGGGAAGAGGAATTCTATTCAGCCTAGCAAGTGCACAGTGAGCACCCACTATGAGAGGCACTGGGAGACAATGACGAAGACCCCCAATACCTGCCCTCCAAGAAATCGGAGCCCAAGGGACTGGATCTGCCCTGTGTATAGTATTATCAGGTTCAAGTGAGATAAGAGAGCTGCCATTTTCTGAAAATGAAAGTATGGTTATTGTTGTTAGGCTTGCATTTATAACTGCATAGAAGAAAAATACTATGCAAATGCCAAATATGAAGGAATATGATCATATAAGGTAAAAGCACAATAATGAAGTTGTAGAAGAAAGATTCATTTTGGCTGGAATTTGTGGAATCTTAGTGGGTGACAGTCTTGAGATTGTCTTGACAGGCAGGATTCCTCCTTATTTCTTTAAGGAAAATGCTTTTCTGATTATAAAAGTTACAACTACTTACTGTCAAAATACTAAATCATGAAGGGGAAAAAGTTCATCTTTTCCAAATATAATCCCTATTAGCAGTTCCCAAAGCTGCAGTAATCAAAACAGTATGGTACCAGCACAGAAACAGAAAAATAGATCAATGGAACATCACAAGAGATGACTCTACACATGGACATCACCAGATGGTCAACACTGAATCAGATTGATTATATTTTTTGCAGCCAAAGATGGAGAAGCTCTATATAGTTAGCAAAAACAAGACCAGGGGCTGACTGTGGCTCAGATCATGAACTCATTGCCAAATTCAAACTTAAATTGAAGAAAGTAGGGAAAAATACGAGGCTATTCAGGTATGACCTAAATCGAATCGCTTACAATTATACAGTTGAAGTGACAAATAGATTCAAAGGATTAGATCTGATAGTGCCTGAAGAACTATGGACAAAGGTTTGTGACATTGTACAGGAGGCAGTGATCAAGAGCATCCCCAAGAAAAAGAAATACAAAAAGGCAAAAATGGTTGTCTAAGGAGGCCTCACAAATAGCTGAGAAAAGAAGCGAAAGGCAAAGGAGAAAAGGAAAGATATACCCATCTGAATGCAGAGTTCCAAAGAATAGCAAGGAGAGATAAGAAAGCCTTCCTCAGTGATCAATGCAAAGAAACAGAGGAAAACAATAGCATGGGAAAGACTAGAGATCTCTTCAAGAAAATTAGAGATACCAAGGGAACATTTCATGTAAAGATAGGCACAATAAAGGACAGAAATGGTATGGACGTAACAGAAGCAGAAGATATTAAGAGGTGGCAAGAATACACAGAAGAACTATACAAAAAGATCTCATGACCCAGATAACCGTGATAGTGTGATCACTCACCTAGAGCCAGATATCCTAGAGTCCAAAGACAAGTGGGCTTTAGGAAGCATCACTATGAACAAAGCTAGTGGGGGTGATGGAATTCCAGGTGAGCCATTTCAAATCCTAAAAGATAATGCTGTGAAAGTGCTGCACTCAATATGCCAGCAAATTTGGAAAACTCAGCAGTGGCCACAGGACTGGAAAAGGTCAATTTTCTTTCCAATCCCAAAGAAAGGCAATGCCAAGGAATGCTGAAATTACTGCACAATTGCACTTATCTCACACGCTAGCAAAGTAATGCTCAAAATTCTCCAAGCCAGGCTTCAACAGTACATGAACTGAGAACTTTCAGATGTTCAAACTAGATTTAGAGAAGGCAAAGGAACCAGAGATCAAATTGCCAATGTCAGTTAGATCATAGAAAAATCAGGAGAGTTCCACAAAAACATCTATTTCTGCTTTATTGACTATGCCAAAGCCTTTGTGTGGATCACAACAAACTGTGGAAAAATTTTAAAGACATGGGAATACCAGATCACCTGAACTGTCTCCTGAGAAATCTGTATGCAGGTCAAGAAGCAACAGTTAGAACCAGACATGGAATAACAGACTGGTTCCAAATTGGGAAAGGAGTACGTCAAGGCTGTATATTGTCACCCTGCTTGTTTAACTTATATGCAGAGTACATCATGCAAAATGCCGGGCTGGATGAAGCACAAGCTGGAATCAAGATTGCCAGGAGAAATATCAATAACCTCAGATATGCAGATGATACCACCCTTATGGCAGAAATCGAAGAGAAACTGAAGAGCCTCTTGATGAAAGTGAAAAAGGAGAGTGAAAAAGCTGGTTTGAAACTCAACATTCAAAAAACTAAGATCATGGCATCTGGTCCCACTTCATGGCAAACAGATGGAGAAACAATAGAAATAGTGACAGACTTTACTTTCCTGGGCTCCAAAATCACTGTGGATGATGACTGTAGTCATGAAATTAAAAGACACCTGCTCCTTGGAAGAAAAGCTATGACCAACCTAGACAGCATATTAAAAAAGCAAAGACATTACTTTGCCAACAAAAGTCCATCTAGTCAAAGCTATGGTTTTTCCAGTAGTCATGTATGGATGTGAGAGTTGGACTATAAAGAAAGCTCAGCACTGAAGTATTGATGGTTTTGAACTGCGGTGTTGGAGAAGACTCTTGAGAGTCCCTTGGACTGCAAGGAGATCCAACCTGTCCATCCTATAGGAAATCGGTCCTGAATATTCATTGGAAGGACTGATGCTGAAGCTCCAATACTTTGGCCACCTGATGCAAAGAACTGACACATTTGAAAAGACCCTGATGCTGGGAAAGATTGAAGGTGGGAGGAGAAGGGGATGACAGAGGATGAGATGCCTGGATGGCATCACTGAATTGATGGACGTGAGTTTGAGCAAGCTCTGGGAGTTGGTGATGGACAGGGAGGCCTGGCGTGCTTCGCTCTGCAGTCCATGGGGTCACAAAGAGTCAGACACGACTGAGTGACTGGACTGAACTGTAACACTATAGAAAGTCCAGAGATAAACCCACAAACCTATGGCCAATTAATCTACAACAAAGGAGGCAAGACTATACAATAGAGAAAAGACAGTCTCTTCAATAAATAGTACTGGGAAAACTGAACAGCTGCAGGTTAAAGAAGGAAATTAGAACATTCTCTAATACTGTACACAAAAATAAACTCAAAATGGATCAAAGACCAAAAGGTAAGACTGGACACTATAAAACTCTTAGAAGAAAGCACAGGGAGAATGCTCTTTGACATAAATCACAGCAAAATCTTTTTTGATCCACCTCCTAGAGTAATGAAAATAAAAACAAAAATAAATGGAACCTAATTAAACTTAAAAGCTCTTGTATAGTAAAGGAAACCATAAGCAAAATGAAAAGACATCCCACAGAATGGGAAAAAACATTTATTTGCAAGTGAAGTGACCAACAAGGGATTATTTTCCCAGATATACAAACAGCTTTTGCAGCTCTGTGTCAAAAGGCAAATAAACAATCCAATCAAAAAATGAGCATAAGATCTAAATAGACATTTCTGCAAAGGACACATGTACACATGAAATGATGCTCAACATTACCAATTATCAGAGAAATGCAAATCAAAACTACAATGAAGTATCCCCTTATACCAGTTAGAATGGCCACCATCAAAAAGTCCACAAACAATTAACACTGAAAACGATGTGGATAAAAACAAATTCTCCTCCACTGTTGGTGGAAATGTAAATTGATATAGCCACTATGGAGAACAGCATGGAGGTTCCTTGAAAAACTAAAAACAGAGCTACCATATGATCTAGGAATTCCACTCCTAGGCATATATCCAGAGAAAACCATAATCCCAAAAGACACATGCATCACAGTGTTAACTGCAGCACTTGACAACAGTCAAGACATGGAAGCAACCTAAATGTCCATCGACAGAGGAATGCATAAAGAAGATGTGGTACATTATACAATGGAATATTACTCAGCCCCCTGAAATAATGAAATAATGCCATCTGCAGCAACATGGATGAACCTAGAGGTTACATACTAAGTGAAGTATGTCAGATAGAAAAAGACAAATATCATATGATCTCTCATATGTAGGATTTAATTAAAAATGATACAAATGCACTTATTTACAAAACAGAAACAGACTTGCAGATATATCAAAAACAAACTTATGGTTACAAAAAGGGAAACATGGTTGGGAGGGATAAATCAGAAGCTAAAGATGAACATATGCACACTATGATATATAAGATGGATCACCAACAAGGACATACTATATGGCACAGGGAACTCTACTCAATATTCTGTGATAGCCTATATGAGAAAAGAATCTAAGGAAGAATCAATATGTGTATAACTGAATCACTTTGCTGTACACCTGAAACTAACACAACACTGTAAATCAACTATAATTGAAATACACATACATATACATATAGTGTGCACACACACACACACATATATAGCATGCAAAGAAGAACATACCCTTTTTTTTTTTACCCTGCCTTTTTAAAATTAAAAGTATATTATAAAAATGTTTCCAAATCATTAAGGCAGGCAGCTATGTCAGGAACCAGCCCCCTCCACCAGCAGACAGTAGCTCCAGAAACCCCAGCTCTGCAACCACCTACCCCAGAACTTGGCTCTGCCCACTACTGGGCCAGAACTAGCCCTGGGACCCCCTGGGGTCCTGCAACCAGTGAACTCAGGACCTGGTCCCGTCCACCAGTGGCCGGCAGCCATGGCACAAGGCAGGGCCTGGCAACCAACTGGAAAGGAAGCCAGACACACCTACCAGATAACCCACAGTAGTCAGCTCTCTTTATGTTTCCTGTGCTTGGGGTTATTTGAGCTTCTTGGATAAGTATGTGCATTGTTGTGTTGTTGTTGTGTTAGTCACTCAGTCATGTCTGACTCTTTGTGACCTCATGGACTGTAGCCCACCAGGCTCCTCTGTCCATGGGATTCTCCAGGCAAGAATACTGGAGTGGATTGTCATTCCCTTCTCCAGGGGATCTTCCCAACCCAGGGATTAAACCCTGGTCTCCTGCATTGCGGGTGGATTCTTGACCATCTGAGCCACTAGGGAAGTCCAAGTATGTGTATAGTTTTAATCAAATTTGGAAAAGTTTTGGCCATTATTTCCTCAAGCATTTTTTCTCTTCCCCTCTCTTTTCTCCTTGGAAACGTTAATAACATGAATGGTAGGTTGCTTAATGCTGTCCCATACTCACTGATTCTTTTTCCATTTTTCACAATTCTTATTTTTTCTGTTTGACTTTATATAGTGCCTGGCGTTACATCTTCAGGTTCGCTAATCTTTTCTTCTGCAATGTCAAATCTGCCATTAATCCTATCCAGAGTATTTTTCATCTGAGATAATTGCAATTTCATCTGTCTTCGACTTTCTTGAAAACATAAAAAATAGCAAAGATCAACAACCCCAGATATGCAGCTGATACTACTCTAATGGCAGAAAGCAAAGAGAAACTAAAGAGCCTCTTGATGGGGGTGAAGGAGGAGAGTGAAAGAGCCAGCTTAAGACTAAATATTAAAAAAACTAAGATCATGGCATCCGCCTCCATTACTGCATGGTAAATGAAGGGGAAAAAGTGGAAGTAGTGACAGATTTCCTCTCCTTGGGCTTCAAAATCACTGCAGATGGTGACTCCAGCCATGAACTCAGAAGATGATTGCTTCTTGGCAGGAAAGTGATGACAAACTAAGACAGTGTGTTGAAAGCAGAGACATTACTCTGCTGACAAAGGTCCATATAGTCAGGGCTATGGTCTTCCCAGTGATCATGTATGGTTGTGAGAGCTGGACCTTAAAGAAGGCAGAACACCATAGAACTGATGCCTTCAAACTGTAGTGCTGGAGAAGAGTCCTGAAAGTCAAGGAGATCAAACCAGTCAATCTTAAGGGAGATCAACCCTGAATATTTACTGGAAGGCCAGATGGTGAAGCTGAAGCTCTAGTATTTTGGTCATCTGATGCGAACAGATGATTCATTGGAAAAGTCCCTGATGCCAGGAAAGATTGAGAGCAAAAGGATAAGAGGGCGTCAGAGGATGAGATGGCTGGATGGCATCACCAATGCAATGAACATGAACCTGGACAAGCTCCAGGAGATGGTGAGGGACAGGGAGGCCTGGTATGCTGTAGTCCATGGGGTCACAAAGAGTCAGACATGACTGGGTGACTGAACAAAACAAAACAAAACAAACAAAGAAAACTCTACCAATATTTCTGGGTCAGTTTTGATAGATTTTGCTCCTCATTATGGATAGCTTTTTTCTGCTTTTTTTGCATGTCCTCGTGATTTTAGATTGAATGCCATATATAAATATTTTCTTTTTGGATGCTAGATACGTTTTTAGTCCAATAAATATTCTTGAGTTTTGTCCTGGGAGGCAAGTAAGCTTCCTGGAAACCACTGGTTCTTTTTAGGTACTTCTCCTAAGTTCTTTTATTTCTCATTTCTCAAGGGATCACTGCTGTTACTTGATCCATTCATTACCTGTTGTTACATTTCCAACATCTTCAAAACTACATTTTACTTTTTTTTTATAGTTCTTTAGGTGTTTAATGCGGAGGATGAAGTATTTAATCATTAAACACTGCAGTGAATAAGTGTTATAAGAGTTTACTGGAATCTGGCTCATTCAATCATTTGGCTCTGTCTCAGAGACCAGGGGCAGGCAGGTTGGTAGCTAAAGATGGTAAAGGATCTGCCTGCAATGTGAGAGACCTGGGTTCAGTCAAGATCCCCTGGAGAAGGGAATGGCAATCCACTCCAGTATTCTTGCCTGGAGAATCCCATAGATAGAGGAGCATGGTGGGCTACAGTCCATGCGCGGGGTCACAAAGAGTTGAACACAACTGAGCTACTAACACTTTTACTTTCTGAGACTGGAGAAGGGATCCCATGAGCCTTTATTTTCCTAATTGGTAAAGAGCCTCCAGAAAAGAGCCTCATCCAAAGGGGAGGGGACAAAGCTGAGGTGAACCTGGCTGGCTTAAGGTCAGGGGGCCACAGGAGGAAGGATGAATGCCAATTGTTCTGTAGCCCTGTTCCATGGAATAGGAAGAGAGGTCTCTAGTGAAAGTATGAGAAGACCTTCTGAGTTCACAGTCCCCTAAAAATACATTGGATATGGAAAACAGTGTGCCACGAGCAATCTGCAGCTCCAGTAACAGTAAATTTGGTAGTAAGGAGAGGCAGCAAGAAAGGCTGGTACCAGGCATTGGTGCTGGTGCTCACAGAAGAAAAAGAGGAAAGTGATGGCTGTTATGAAGACAGATTCACTTATACCAATGCCTCTCAGCCCTATTTCAGTAGACTGGTGGGTGCTGGAGCTTTAATTAAAGGGCCAAGGTCACAGCTTGAAGTGACATTTGGGGAAGCAAAAATGGCCTCTGACAGAAGAGTTCCCTGAGTGTGTGTGTGTATATATACACACACACACATACAGAGGTCAACCAGGAGGGGGTGGTAGGGGCAACAGGATAATGGGGGCCACAAAGCAGTGTGGTGGCTTTGAGTAACTGAATTTTCAGACTGTGGCTACAAAAGTGACCCACTCTTTTCAGACGTGAGATCTGGTCTGTCTTTCTGTGGTAATGAGATCCCTTTGTCTCTAATGACTACATCTTCCTCTTGGGCAGCCTACAGGTGGGCCTGTCCAGCTGAATAAACAGGGTCAGGGCTGAAAGCCCAGAGCTCTCACTGTGCTTCCTCAGATATTTGCTTTTACCATTTGCCAAAGAAAGATTGAGGGAGTCTTAAAATAGGTGGAAAAAAGTTACATAAAGTTCTTTATTGGGAGGCTCTGAAACCCACTTGTCAAAGGTCTACCCCAAGGCATGAACAAATAAATGGAGAAGAACCAGTCTTAGGCACAGCATGAAAATAGCTGAAAGTCTGTTAAAATCTGTGGCTTAGGTTGAGACAAAGGCTATGAATCTTCTTGAATCTTCGTGGAAGTAGACTGAAAGAAAAACATCTGCTAGGTCTTTACATGAACACCTTTTTTTCCAAATAGAAAATATCCCATTCTTGAAACATATTGCACAGAGAAAGTGGGTGGCCCTGGGCAGCATTGAGTCATAAAGTACTATTCAACAGGGAATTCCAGGTGAAAGTAAAAACTTAGAGAAACCCTGAGTAGCCACTTTTACAGTAAAACAATCCAACTAGAGGAGATACTAATGCTCCAGGCAGTGCTTACCAAGAGGAGGGAGTTAGTGGTTTGGCCTGTGATGGTGCTGATCTCACTGTCTGCTATACTTGGCTAGCAGTGAGTAATCTCAGCTTTTTTCTCTTCAGTTTCACTCATGTGAGTTTTTTCTCATCAGACATGGTAAATTCCATTAGAAGCCAGACAGCAGTTTTTCATGTTTACTAGCTGGAAGAACACCAACAGTGCCAGCCCACTACTCAAGAGTGGTAACACTTTCTAAAGTTATCCTTGCACTGAAGTTTTTACTATGGCCTAACCTAGAAACCTTCATTTAGGACACTCAGTTTTAAGTTCACTTAAAACTCTTTGAATCTAGTGCCACCAATCCTTCCAGCTATCTCGTTGCATCCTCTTTTAGAACTTAAAAAAGTATTAAGTTTGTTCCTTCATCCATCTATCCATCCACCATTCACTCTTCCATTCAACTGATACACACTGGTGTACACACTGTGTAAAGGAGTTACAACGACGACACTGATGATAAGGGACAAGGAGAGTGATGGCATCAGTGTGGCAACACAGGAGGCCCCAAGCTCTCTCCATGCACAAAGACCAACAGTTAGACAGCCAGGTGTAAAACAAAAGAGCTCTGGGAGAGCTCTGGATTCCACCTAAGAAATTTTAACACACGGTGGAACAAAAACTCTGAGAATAAATGCACAAGAAGAGAAGACAATTAGTTTCATTTTGCCTGCATTGTTCCATCCCTCAAGCTGGCACTTCTTAGTGCCGAGAGAACTTCCCAGCTAGAAAGAAGTCTCCTTTCTACGACAGAAACAGTGGGCCAAGCAGCTTCTCCACCCTTCCTGGGTACCATACAGAGGATCTGCTTAGGTTTTGCTCCACAGACAGAAAAAACTGAGATATACAGAGATGGCTAGGAACGAAAAGAAACCAGTCATATAGTGGGAGCAATTGCAGTTCACATTGACCTGCTCTAGAGACAAACCCTTTGCCACTGAAGAAGAATCAGTGGCCAACACAGCTGCCACAGACTCCCTGCAGATTTCCCTGGATTTTGCCCTATAGGTATTTGTGTTCACTGATGCCAACTGCCTGAGTCCCTCCCTGCTCCATCACCTTCCCCACTCCCACTCCCTGTATCCCCTTGCCAGAGCCTGGGAACAGCACTGGTAGCTAGCTCAAGCCCCTGGTGCTGCACCAGAGCAAAACAGCAGCTTAGACCCTGTGGATGACCCCTACTTCTGTACATGCACTCAGAGCTAGGCCCTTCAGCTCGCTTTTATGCCGCTAGCCTGACATCTATCACTAGCTTTCACCCAGCTGCACACCTAGGGGGAGCCTGTACAGCCACTGAGAGACCATGCTAACCGCCAGGGCTCCCATAGCCAACTGTGGGCCCAGATCAGGCCCTGCCCTATGTCACTGGCCTGAACGACTGTGCTTACCTTAGCTGGAATTCTTCCAGCTGTACACCTGCACGCCCCCAGCCCAATCCCCTTTACTGGCCTCTACTGAAGTTCACACACCCAGGGGAGGATTGTGCAGTCATGGGAGGGCATGCTGATAGTCAGGGCTCCAGCGGCTGCCAGCTTACAGCTTATAGCTTTCCCTGGCCCCTGCTGTCTGCACTGGCCCTCACCGAGTTCTGTGTATCTACACCTGGCTCCTGCCATGACTTGGGCACCTGCAGCTGGCCCCCACAGCCAAGTGTGTTCACACTGTTAGCAATTCCTGCCCTGGTCCCTAGCTGCTGGACTTGCAGGCACCACTCAGGGCCCCAGCGGCTCTTGCAACCACCGCAGACTCGTTGCAGTCCTCACCAAGGACATGCAGCTGTTGATTCTGGGCACTCCAGTGGCCAGAGCTGAAGAGACATTATGCGTCTGATGGACTCTGTGCTGCCACATGCTGCCATACTTGGCACCACCAACACCAGACCCGACATCACAGCTTGCTCCAGTGTACACCCACCCACGTGGTAAAGGTCTTCTCTTACTAAAGTCAGTCCCCAGGGTTTGGAAGGGGCAACTGCTTCTTTTTTTTTCATTTATTTTTATTAGTTGGAGGCTAATTACTTTACAATATTGTAGTGGTCAGCACTGTTTATAATAGCCAGGACGTGGAAGCAACCTAGATGCCCATCCGCAGACGAATGGATAAGGAAGCTGTGGTACATATACACCATGGAATATTACTCAGCCATTAAAAAGAATTCATTTGAATCAGTTCTAATGAGATGGATGAAACTGGAGCCCATTATACAGAGTGAAGTAAGCCAGAAAGATAAAGACCATTACAGCAACTGCTTCTTTAAATGCACAGATACTTAAACAAGGCTACCAGAATCATGAGGAAGCAGAGAAACATGACTCCATCAAAGTAATACAGTAAACCTACAGTAACTGGCCCCAAAGAAATGGAGATCCAGGAAAGTGGGCTGATGAAGAATTCAAAGCAATTTTTCTAAAGATGCTCAGTGAGCCAAAAGAGAACACAAGTTAAAAATTTAATGATAACAGGAAAACAATACAAGAAAAAATAAGTTCAACAAAAAGAAAACATAGAAAAGACCCAAACAAATTTTGGAGCTGAAGAATACCATAGCTTAACTGAAGAATTCAACGAGAGCTTCAACAGCAGCTTGACAAAGCAGAAGACAGAATCAGTGAGTTAAAAACAGACTAACTGAAATTATCCAATCACTTGAGCAAAAATAGAAAAGAATGAAGAGAGCCTGTGGGACTTATGGGACATGATCAAGTGAAATAATGTATAATGATTGGAGTCCCAGAAGGAGAAGAGGAGGGGAAAAGGGATAGAAAGCTCCAAGACCCATTGTAACAAAACTGTTTAAAATCAAAGAGAGAATTTTAAAGGAAGCAAGAGAAAAAAACTCTCAGTAGAGGTCTTGCAGGCCAGGAGAGAATGGGATAATATATTCAAAGTGCTGAAAGAAAGAAACTGCCAACCAAGAATACCTAGCAAAGCTGTTTCAGAAATCAAGGTAAAATAATGACTTTCTTTAATAAACAAAAGCTGAAAAAATTCATCACCACTAGAAATACTTTATAAGAAGTCCTTCAAGCTGAAATGAAGGGATGTTAATAGTAATTTTAAAACATGGAAGCATACAACACACTGGGATAAAGATAAACTTATGGCCAGATTCAAAATACTTGAATACTGAGACATGGTGGTGTGTTAACTATTTAACTCTGATATAGTATAACAGATAAAAGACAAAGTATTACAAATAGATGTAACTACAATTAGTTAATGGATACACAATATAAAAGATGTAAAACTGTGCCATCAAAAACATAAAAGTGAGAGTAAAAGGGTAGTTTCTGTATGAGATTGAAGTTAAAATTCTTATGCATAAAAAATTGTTACACATATAAAATGTTTTGTGTAAGCCTCACAGAAACCATAAAGGAAAAACCTACATAAAGGAAAATCACAAAAATAAAGAGAGTCAAAGCATACCACTAAGGAAAAGCATCAATTCACAAAGGGAGGGAGCAAGAGAGGAAGAAGGGAATGAGAGAATGACAGAACAGTCAGAAAACAATAAATAAGGCGGCATTATTAAGTCCTTACCTGTCAATGATTACTCTAAACATAAATGGTGAATTCTTCAATCAAAAGACATTAAGTGGCTGGATGAGTAAAAAACAAAACAAAACAACAAGAACCAGCTACATGCTGCCTAAAAGATACTCAACAGGGGAAATGTCATCTCTTCAAAAGATGTTGGGAAAACTATTCTCTTCACATGCAGAAAGAAAATGGGACCTCTATCTTACACCACTCACAAAAGTTAACTCAAAGTGGATTACAGATTTAAACATAAGAACTGATGCTATAAAACTCTTAGAAGAACATATAGTTTCTTGACAATAATCTTGGCAACAAATTTTTGGATATGACACCAAAAGCACAAGTGACAAAAACAATACTTAGTAAGAAGGACAATGTAAAACTAGAAAGCTTTTACAGAGCAAAAGAAAAAAATGAACAAAATGTAAAAGCAACCCAGGGAATGGTGGAAAACATCTGCAAATCATATATCTGGTAATGGGTTAATATTCTAAAATATATTAAGAACTCATACAACTCAATAGCAAAAGTCAATCTGACTAAAAATGGGCAGAAGAGAAAAAAACTGAATAGACATTTTCTCAAAGAAAATGTATGAACTGTCAATGGAATCATGAAAAGGTACCCAGTAACACTAATCATCAATGAGATATTAGTGATGTCTCACTGTGGCAAATCAAAGCCATAATGAGACATCAACTCACACCTGTTAGAATGACTTTTCATCAAAAAAATAAGACATAATTTGGATTGGTAAAGATGTAGAGAAAGGGAACTTTTGTTCACTGTTGGTAAGAATATAAATTGGTGCAGTCATTGTGGAAAACAGTATGGAGATTTCTCAAAAACTGAAAGTAGAACTACCATTGATACAACAATTTCACTTCTGAGACTGGAAAAAAAATGAAAACAGTATTTTGAAAAGATATCTGCACCCCCATTATCATTGCATCATTAGTTATAAAAGCCAAAATATGATTCAACCCAAGTGTCTGTCAATAGATGAATTATTAAAGGTGTAAATATATATAAAATGGGATATTATTCAGCCATGGGAAAGAAAAAAATTCTTGCCATTTGTGACAACATGGATGAATCTTAAGGGCATTATTCTAAGTGAACTAAGTCAGACAGAGAAAGGTAGATACTATATGATACATGGGATCTGAAAAACCTGAACTCAGAAACATAGACAAGAGTGGTAGTTACCAGGGGCTGCGGAGCGGGAGAGGGTCTTCCCTGGTGGCTCAGTGGTAAAGAATCCGCCTGCAATGCAGGAGCCTCAGGAGACTCGGGTTTGAATCCTGGGTCAGGAAGACCCCCTGGAGGAGGGCATGGCCACCCACTCCAGTATTCTTGCCTGGAGAATCCCCTGGACAGAGGAGCCTGGCGGGCTACAGTCTATAGTGTCGCAAAGAGTTGGACATGACTGAAGCGACTTAGTACGCATGGGGAGCGGGAGAAATGAGGAGGTGTTAGTCAAAGGGTTAAAAACTTCCAGTTATAAGTCTGGGATCTAATGCACAGCATGGTGATTATAGTTAACAACAATGTACTGCATTCTTGAAAGTTGCTAAGAGAGTACATCTTAAATGTTCTTACCACAAAGAAGAAATAATTATGTGATACAATGGAAGTTTTAGTTAAGGATGTGGTGCTAATTATCTTGCATCATATAAGTGTATTATTATTTTTTTTCATTTTATTTTATTCTTTTTTTTCATTTATTTTTATTAGTTGGAGGCCATATAAGTGTATTAAATCAATAGTATACACCTTAAATTTACACAATGTTACACATCAATTATATCTCAGTAAAGCTGAGGAAAAAATCAACAATGACAAACTCTTGTGTATCTGTTAAATGCCAGGAACACTCCTACGTACTTAATATTTTTAATATTAATCCCAACAATAACTTTATGAGAACGTGCTATTATTATGCCCATTATACAGTTAAGGAAATAAGATTAATAAAACAAGATCCCTGCTTTCAAAGGCATTTGTTGAGTAGTTAAGGAGTTGAATTATATATTCACAAAAGAGTGAAGTTAACATTGCTAGGCCTAAATATCAACCCAAGCTCACAAAAATGATGAGAGTTTCATGTATGTCAAGGGAGTGTATCTTACGTCACTTAGGTTCTCCTTAAGTCACTGAACTAAGGTGGGTGGCAGTGACTAAGAAAGTACACGGGAGAGCCCACTTCTTTCTCTGTACAAGGCAGGTGACCAGATACAATGTCCAAACTCAATCCACTTGGAGAATTTCCCTTCAACACTATTTTCAGAACCACCGCCAAGTGTAGACATGGTTGATTTTTGGCTTAGACCAACATATTCAACAACCCATGAATCAGGTTTGATTATTTTTCTCCTCTGTCAGTTGATCAAAGTCAGGTCCTCTATGAGCCACAGTTGTTAGCAGAGAAGTACTGGTGATGAATGATGAGTGAGAACTGGGCCACCTATTCATGCAGATCACTTGTGCCCTCTGGACCAGCTCCAGCTGCACCTGGAACATACTGCTTCTGTCATATGATGGCCTGCTGTTGGGCCTGCCTGACATTATGAGTTGGTAGTTCTCACAGCTCTCAGCTTAAGAGGGGCAGCGCTTGTCCCAGAATTACTTAATTTACTAAGGTTAGATGCTCCTTTCTGTCAGGTTTCAGATGCCAGGAGCTATTCTTTTTTTTTTGAATGGTAAAGTAAGCAGCCCTACTGCCTAGGAGAGAAAACATCTGATTGTCACAAGTGTTGACAGTTAGCTGCAAAGCTTGGAGAAGCTGGGGGATGAAGACACACACTGGTTATGGGCATCTGAGGAGGGCACCCTTATGCTTGTCCCAAAGTGAGACAGGAAGAAGTGCTCTGATTTCAGAGATTCAAGAGATCAGGAGAGAGATGGAGTGGTCAGAGAAAGTTCCCTGTACAAAGTCAGACTTCAGACAGATTCACTGAGAGGCAGTGAACGTGCGACTTCAATTGTATTAACAAGGGCATCATAATTATGTTTAGTGGCGCTGTCAGTAGTGACTGGGCACAAGAGGGTCTGAATTACCACAGGAGGTGACACTGAGATTGTTTAATGCTTTCTCTATATTATCCATTGTTGTTTAGTCGGTATGTCCAACTCTTTGTGATCCCATGGACTACAGCCCACTAGGCTCCTCTGTCCATGGGATTTCCCAGGCAAGAATACTGGAGTGAGTTGCCAATTCCTTCTCTAGGGAATCTTCTGGACCCAGGGATTGAACCCGTGTCTCCTGCTTTGCCATGATGATTCTTTACTGCTGAGCCACCAGGCTTAAAAAAAAAAAAAAAATACAAAGCAAAACCCCAAATATCTTAACATCTACCTCTGCTCAATAATCTCTCCTTCATATTTGTTGCAAGGTCCTCTAGGAAGCATCTTTTGAAAAAGTAAGTTCTGAGCACAGTTGCCCAATTCCCCTGCTCCCCATTTCATTCCCAGCCTCTTTCCTTTCCCACCTCTCACTCTCCTCTATGTACTGGGTGCTGGTCACCCAGCAAGGACTTTGAAGTGAGGCACTGCGTCCTCTCTCGGACGCAGTTTAACATTTACAGTTTCCCTGCCTTTACTGCAAGTTGCAAATCACTGCTATCTAATAATATAAAATAAAATATGATGAGAAACAAACAGAAAAGAATACTAGATAATGAATATGAGAGCTCAGAGACCAAAATTTTGAAATGATAAGAGACAATACAAGTTACATTTATGGTAAATTTAAGACATCAGAATGTGGAAAGCTATCATTGTTGAGAATTCACTGTGTATCTGACCCTATGCTTAGGGCTTTATGTATACTATCTGAGTTTTAATCTAATGAAATCAAATGATGTCCCAGTCCATCCTTCCAAAGGGAGAATTCAGGCCCAGAGAGACTGAATTGCAAGTCCAGGGTCTCATTAGTGGGAGGTAGAAGAGCTACAGCCAAACCCAGGAATCAGAGACAATTTTGTTCAAGCAAATATGGAAGACTTTCAGAAGACAGTAGGACTTGAGTATTAGAATATGATAAGCTGTAGAGAAGGTGGAGGGGAATTGCCTCCACAGTAGCTGAAGTGTCTGTGCATGTGTGTGGAGGCATCTGGTACAGAGAAGAGACAGGGGAATATTACATCAGTGCTTATCAAACTCTATCCTCAGATCACCACATCAGTACCATAACAAAGGCACTCATTTTCTTTTTGTTCTCTCCCACCCCATCTCTCTATTCTTGTTCCCCAGAGGCAACAACTTTCAAAATTTTCAGGTATTTACAGGGCATTTACTTCCATCTTTCTAAAAAATATGATTATAAATTTTCAGTTTTAGAAATTATTTACTGAACACGATAATTTAGCTATTATACAATTCACCCCTCACCAATACATAATTACCCTGTACCCTGCTCCTAAGGTGATTCCCTGGTAGTTCAGCTGGTAAAGAATCTGCCTGCAATGCAGGAGATCCCGGTCTGATTCCTGGGTTGGGAAGATCCCCCGGAGAAGGGATAGGCTACCCACTCCAGTCTTCTGCCCAGGAGAATTCCATGGACTGTACAATCCATGGGGTCACAAAAAGTCAGACACGACTGAGTGGCTTTCACTTTGGTCTTTTGGCTACTCCTAAGATGGTCTTAATAGTATCCTACTTGGTTAAGTCAATATTTAACGATTACATTCTTGGCTATGTAAGTGTTACCTGTTATTTGTGGCTGATCTATAGTTCATGGTGACATTTCCTTTGTTTAAAATCTATTCCCCTCCCAAGAGTTAATGATTACATTTTTGCTTGATTTTTTTTCTTTCTTTTTTTTTTTTTTTTGGCTTTTTTGGTAATACAACCATCAGGAGATGGTGAGGGACAGGAAGGCCTTGTATGCTGCAGTCCGTGGGGTCACAAAGACTAGGACACAACTGGGTGACTGAACAATAACAACCAGTTTATCCCTGAATCCTGACCGAACTATGTAACATTTCTCAGTCTATTTATAAATATCAGACATTCCATTACCTTACATTTCTGAGAAATGGCTGTGAGGAGTCATCTCTGCTGAGCTGGTGGTCCCTAATCCTACATTAAACAGAGTTTCATTCCACCATCATCTCAGGAATTCCCCTTGCCTTTCTTCTCTGTTGATTCTGTCCCTTTTCCTCTACAACTGCTTTATTGTTGGCTTAAACCTCCATGCTTTTGTGAGATATACCTCAACAGTGGTTTCCAGAGAAGGGATACATGGATGGAGAGAGGAAGCAGGGAGTAAAGCTGGGGATGGCTCAGAGAAAGCACCTTCATAAAGAAATGTGAAGATGTCATTCTGGGGTAATGCAAGAATACTGTGAGCTTCTGCCCTTCCTGAGGCAGCAACAAGCTTCAGCCATACTGAACTAGAAAGGTGAGGGTCATAAGATAAATCTTTATATTCTTCCATGCACGTAACAGGATTAGAACTCAAATATAGAACATACATAAAACAAGCATTAAAGAAGCTGTACTTTGCCATATTGACAGAAGAGGGCACCATTAAACTAAGAATCTTGTTCAGTTCAGCCGCTCAGTCCGTCCAACTCTTTGAGACCCCATGAATCGCAGCACGCCAGGCCTCTCTGTCCATCACAAACTCCTGGAGTTTACCCAAACTCATGTCCATTAGTCGGTGATGCCATCCAGCCATCTCATCCTCTGACGTCCCCTTCTCCTCCCGCCCCCAATCCCTCCCAGCATCAGGGTCTTTTCCAATGAGTCAGCTCTTCACATCAGGTGGCCAAAATATTGGAGTTTCAGCTTCAGCATCAGTCCTCCCAATGAACACCCAGGACTGATTTCCTTTAGGATGGACTGGTTGGATCTCCTTGCAGTCTAAGGGACTCTCAAGAGTCTTCTCCAACACCACAGTTCAAAAGCATCAATTCTTCGGCACTCAGCTTTCTTCACAGTCCAACTCTCACATCCATACATGACCACTGGAAAAACCATAGCCTTGACCAGACAGACCTTTCTTGGCAAAGTAATGTCTCTGCTTTTAATATGCTATCTAGGTTGGTCATAACTTTTCTTCCAAGGAGTAAACGTCTTTTAATTTCATGGCTGCAATCACTATCTGCAGTGATTTTGGAGCCCCCCAAAATAAAGTCTGACACTGTTTCCACTGTTTTCCAATCTATTTCCCATGAAGTGATGGGACCAGATGCCATGACCTTAGTTTTCTAAATGTTGAGCCAACTTTTTCACTCTCCTCTTTCACTTTCATCAAGAGGCTTTTTATTTCCTCTTCACTCTCTGCCATAAGGGTGGTGTCATCTGCATATCTGAGGTTATTGATATTTCTCTCGGCAATCTTGATTCCAGCTTGTGCTTCATCCAGCTCAGCATTTCTCATGATGTACTCTGCATATAAGTTGAATAAGCAGGGTGACAAAATACAGCCTTGATGTACTCCTTTCTCGATTTGGAACCAGTCTGTTGTTCCATGTCCAGTTCTAACTGTTGCTTTCTGACCTGCATATAGGTTTCTCAAGAGGCAAGTCAGGTGGTCTGGTATTCCCATCTTTTTCAGAATTTTCCACAGTTTATTGTGATCCACACAGTCGAAGGCTTTGGTATAGTCAATAAAGCAGAAATAGATGTTTTTCTGGAACTCTCTTGCTTTTTTGATGATCCAGCAGATATTGGCAATTTGATCTCTGGTTCCTCTGCCTTTTCTAAAACCAGCTTGAACATCTGGAAGTTCACAGTTCACGTATTGCTGAAGCCTGGCTTGGAGAATTTTGAGCATTACTTCACTAGCATGTGAGATGAATGCAATTGTGCAATAGTTTGAGCATTCTTTGGGACTGGAATGAAAACTCACCTTTTCTAGTCCTGTGGCCACTGCTGAGTTTTCCAAATTTGCTGGCATATTGAGTGCAGCACTTCCACAGCATCATCTTTCAGGATTTGAAATAGCTCAACTGGAATTCCACCACCTCCACTAGCTTTGTTCGCAGTGATGCTTCCTAAAGCCCACTTGACTTCACATTCCAGGATGTCTGGCTCTAGGTGAGTGAGTGATCACAGCATCCTGATTATCTGGGTCATGAAGATCTTTTTTGTACAGTTCTTCTGTGTATTCTTGCCACCTCTTCTTAATATCTTCTGCTTCTGTTATGTTAGATCCATACCCTTTTTGTCCTTTATTGTGCCTATCTTTACATGAAATGTTCCCTTGGTATCTCTAATTTTCTTGAAGAGATCTCTAGTCTTTCCCATTCTGTTGTTTCCCTCTATTTCTTTGCACTGATCACTGAGGAAGGTGTTCTTATCTCTCCTTGCTATTCTTTGGAACTCTGCATTCAAATGGGAATATCTTTCCTTTTCTCCTTTGCTTTTCACTTCTCTTCTTTTCACAGCTATTTGTAAGGCCTCCTCAGACAGCCATTTAGCTTTTTTGCATTTCTTTTCCATGGGGATGGTCTTGATCCCTGTCTCCTGTACAATGTCACGAGCCTCCAGTCCATAGTTCATCAGGCACTCTGTCTATCAGATCTAGTCCCTGAAATCTATTTCTCACTTCCACTGCATAATCATAAGGGATTTGATTTAGGTCATACCTGAATGGTCTAGTGGTTTTTCCCTACTTTCTTCAATTTAAGTCTGAATTTGGCAATAAGGAGTTCATGATCTGAGCCACAGTCAGCTCCCGGTCTTGTTTTTGCTGACTGTATAGAGCTTCTCCATCTTTGGCTGCAAAGAATATAATCAATCTGAATTCGGTGTTGACCATCTGGTGATGTCCATGTGTAGAGTCTTCTCTTGTGTTGTTGGAAGAGGGTGTTAGCTATGACCAGTGCATTCTCTTAGCAAGACTCTATTAGCTTTTGCCCTGCTTCATTCCATACTCCAAGGCCAAATTTGCCTGTTACTCCAGGTGTTTCTTGACTTCCTACTTTTGCATTCCAGTCCCCTATAATGAAAAGGACATCTTTTTTGGGTGTTAGTTCTAAAAGGTCTTGTAGGTCTTCATAGAACCACTCAACTTCAGCTTCTTCGGTGTTACTGGTTGGGGCATAGGCTTGGATTACCGTGATATTGAATGGTTTGCCTTGGAAACAAACAGAGATCATTCTGTCATTTTTGAGATTGCATCTAAGTACTGCACTTCAGACTCTTTTGTTGACCATGATGGCTACTCCATTTCTTCTAAGGGATTCCTGCCCACAGTAGTAGATATAATGGTCATCTGAGTTAAGTTCACCCATTCCTGTCCACTTTAGTTTGCTGATTCCTAGAATGTTGACGTTCACTCTTGCCATCTCCTGTTTGACCACTTCCAATTTGCCTTGATTCATGGACCTAACATTCCAGATTCCTATGCAATATTGCTCTTTACAGTATTGGACCTTTCTTCTATCACCAGTCACATTCACAACTGGGTGCTGTTTTTGCTTTGGCTCCATCCCTTCATTCTTTCTGGAGTTATTTCTCCACTGATCTCTAGTAGCATATTGGGCACCTACCAACCTGGGGAGTTCCTCTTTCAGTATCCTATCATTTTGCCTTTTCATACTGTTCACGGGGTTCTCAAGGCAAGAATACTGAAGTGGTTTGCCATTCCCTTCTCCAGTGGACCACATTCTGTCAGAATCTTGTTCAGTTCAGTTCAGTTCAGTAGATCAGTTGAGTCCGACTCTTTGCGACCCCATGAATCGCAGCACGCCAGGCCTCTCTGTCCATCACCAACTCCCGGAGTTTACCCAAACTCAGGTCATCGAGCCGGTGATGCCATCCAGCCATCTCATCCTCTGTCGTCCCCTTCTCCTCCTGCCCCCAATCCCTCCCAGCATCAGGGTCTTTTCCAATGAGTCAACTCTTTGCATGAGGTGGCCAAAGCATTGGAGTTTCAGCTTCAGCATCAGTCCTTCCAATGAACAACCAGGACTGATCTTGTAAACCATCATAAATCCACAAAAAGAACTGAAGGGAATAAATCTATAAAAACTACCTGGGGGGTGGGGGCAGAGAAATAAACATTTCAAGTGATGAAACTCCACCATTACAAGGGAGATAAAAAACAAAACACACAGAAAAAAACCCAAGCAACCATGAAGTGAAAGAAAATTGCACCACCACGTTACTAGGCTGAATTAAATAACCTCAAATAAGTATTTGGAAATATCAAGTCATCTTCAATCAGAAATTAAAAACATAAATGGATTTGGGAAAAAACAGAAGTATTTTCAAAAGAGCTGGTTGAACTCAAGGAATAACTAGAACAAAAAGAAAAATTATCTCAGAATTGAAAAGTAAATTTTAAGTATTTGTTTCCTAGGGCTGCCTTAAGAAGTCACCACAAACTGAGTCATTTAAAACAATAGATATTGGTTCCCTCAGGGTTCTGGAGGCCAGAAGCCTGCAATCAAGGTGTCAGCAGGGCTGGTTTCTTCTGGAGGAGCTCTCCTAGTCTTCAGCCCTCGCTCCTAGCTTCTGGGGACATCCAGCAATCCTTGATCTTTTTTGTTTATATATGCAGTGTTTCAATCTCCACCTCCATCTTCACACTGCCCTCTTTTCTAAATGTCTTCTCTGCTTCTCATCTAAGGACACTTGCCACTGAAGTTCGGCCACACCTACCTAATATAGACTGATCTCATCTCAAGATCCTAAACTTAATTAGGTCTGCAAAACCTCTTTTTCCAAATAAAGTCACATTAACGGGTTGGAAGTGGACTTACCTTTTGGGAGGTCAACATTCAACTCTATACAGCACCTAAGGAAGAATGAACTCATGTGGAAATTTAATAAGCAGCACCAAAAAAGGACAAGCAATCAGCCAAGAAAATGAAATAAGATAGAGTAATAAGAGCCAGGAAGGAAATGATTGACACAGAAGACAGGCAATGCAGCTTAGAAATAATTGGAGCCCTTGAAGAATTATTATAAAACAATGGAACTTTAAAAATTATAGTTGAAGAAAGCATCCCAGAAATAAAACATGTATCTACACATTGAAAGGATTTGCTAAAATAGATGAAAAAAAAATTAATCTGAAATGGTCAGCTCCAAGATAATCTAATAAAATGATTTGATCCCTTCATTGTACCTGTCTATTTTTTCAACAAGTCCACTCTGACTTGATTACTGTAGCTTTATAATAAGTATCAAAATCAGGTAGGACTAAGTCCTTCAACATTGCTGTCCTTTTCCATTGCTGTTGTTTTCATTATTCTAGGTCCTTTGTATTTCCATATAAATTTTAGAATCAACTTGTCTATTTCTATCAGAAAGTATACTATGTTTCTGATTGGAATTGTATTGAAATTATAGATCAATTTGGAAATGACAATTTAAGAATACTGAATTTTCTAATCTATGAACATGGTGTATCTCTCCATTTATTTAGAGCTTTGCTTTCTTTCATTGGTGTTTTGTAACTTTCAGCACACAATCTTACAGATATTTTGTTAAGGTTTATACTTCAGTTTTTCATGTTTTGGTGTTTTGTAATTGGTTCTATTTTAATATTTAATTTCTAATCATTAATTTCTATAAAATGTTTATCCAATTTATTTTTGTATACTATGTATCTTGTGGCTTTACAACTTCTCTTATTAGTTCTAGTATCTGTTTTATACAGTATTTTATAGAATCTTTGGGATTTTCTATATGAAAAATCATTTCATTCATGAATAGAAACATTTTGTAAGTAGATTTGCTTATCTTTACTTCAGTTAGTTCTTTTTCCGGGGTTTTACTTGTATGGAAAAGTATAGAAAAAGCAAGGGAATTACACAAAAACATCTACTTCTGCTTCATTGATTATGCTAAAGCCTTTGACTGTGTGGATCACAACAAATTGTGGAAAATTCTTAAACAGATGGGAATACCAGACCATCTGACCTGCCTCCTGAGATAGCTGTATGCAGGTCCAGAAGCAACAGTTAGAACTGGACATGGAACAACAAACTGGTTCCAAATTGGGAAAGGCGGTATATTGTCACCCTGCTGATTTAACTTACATGCAGAGTACATCATGTGAAATGTCAGGCTGGATGAAGCACAAGCTGGAATCAATATTGCCAGGAGAAATATCAATAACCTCAGATATGCAGATAACACCACCCTTATGGCAGAAAGCGAAGAAGAACTAAAGAGCCTCTTGATGAAAATGAAAGAGAAGAGTGAAAAAAGTTGGCTTAAAACTCAACATTCAGAAACCTAAGATCATGGCATCCTGTCCCATCACTTCATGGCAAATAGATGGGGAAACAATGGAAACTGTGACAGACTATTTTCTTGGACTCCAGAATCACTGGAGATGGTGACTGTAGCCATGAAATTAAAAGACGCTTGCTCCTTGGAAAAAAAGCTATGACAAACCTAGACAGTGTATTAGAAAGCAGAGACATCACTTTGCTGACAAAGGTCCACATAGTCAAACCTATGATTTTTCCAGTAGTTATGTATGGATGTGAGAGTTGGACCAGAAAGAAGGTTGAGCAATGAGGAATTGATGCTTTGGAACTGTGGTGCTGGAGTAGACTCTTGAGAGTCCTTTGGACAGCAAGAAGATCCAACCAGTCCATCCTAAAGGAAATCAGTCCTGAATATTCATTGGAAGGACTGATGTTGAAGCTGAAACTCCAATACTTTGGCCACCAGATGTGAAGAACTGGCTTACTGGAAAAGACCCTGATGCTGGGAAAGATTGAGGGCAAGAGGAGAAGTGGGTGACAGAGGATAAGATGGTTGGATGGCATCACTGACTCAATGGACATGAGTTTCAGCAAACTCCAGGAGATAGTGAAGGACAGAGAAGTTTGGCATGCTGCAGCCCATGGGGTTGCAAAGAGTTCAACATGACTGAGCAAATGAACCACAACTGGCTTGGAACATATTCCTCTATCTAATTTTGCTTAATTCTCTGTTTTTATTTCTATGTATTAGGTAGGTCAGTTACATTTCCTGATCTTGCAGAAGTAGACTTATGTAGGAGACAACCTATGGTGCCTAGCAGCACACTCCCTTCTGGTCACCAGAGCTAAATGTCCATCCAATTTCCTCAATACAATAGATGAGAAATAGTAATTCATTTTAATTTTAATTTGCATTTCTCTTAGATATCTTTTTATACGTTTTAAGAGCCATTTTTATATCTTTCTTGTGTGTATATGTGGCCTGTTAAAACCTTTTGCCCATTTTTCTGTCATATGTGTGTTCTGGGCATCAGAACAGTCCATCAAAATGAGAAACTTAGGATCTGATACAGGATCAGGTCTCCAAAAAATGGAGAAATCTGCCATTCATGCGAAGCAAAACTATTTTTAATAAGAGAAGGAAATCTCCCAATGGGTCTTCATAAAAACATCTTAGACATATTTATGAATATACAAACAAAGCTAGTGAACAAAGCTAATGGAGGTGATGGAATACCGTTGAGCCATTTCAAATCTTAAAAGATGATGTGAAAGTGCTGCACTCAATATGCCAGCGAATTTGGAAAACTCAGCAGTGACCACAGGACTGGAAAAGGTCAGTTTTCATTCCAATCTCAAAGAAAGGCAATGCCAAAGAATGTTCAAACTACCACACAATTGCACTCATCTCACACACTAGCAAAGTAATGCTCAAAATTCTCCAAGCCATGCTTCGACAGTACGTGAACTGTGAACTTCCAGATGTTCAAGCTGGTTTTAGAAAAGGCAGAGGAACCAGAGATCAAATTGCCAACATCCATTGGATCACAAAAAAGCAAGAGAGTTCCAGAAAAACCTTTACTTCTGCTTTATTGACTACACCAATGCCTTTGACTGTGTGGATCACAACAAACTGTGGAAAATTCTTAAAGAGATGGGTATACCTGACCACCTGACCTGCCTCCTGAGAAATCTGTATGCAGGTCAACAAGCAGCAGTTAGAACTGGACATGGAACAACAGACTGGTTCCAAATCAGGAAAGGAGTAGATCAAGGCTGTATATTGTCACTCTGCTTATTTAACTTATATGCAGAGTACATCATGAGAAACGCTGGGCTGGATGAAGCACAAGCTGGAATCAAGATTGCCAGGAGAAATATCAATAACCTCAGATATGCAGATGACACCACCCTTATGGCAGAAAGTGAAGAAGAATTAAGGAGCTTCTTGATGAAAATCAAAGAGGAGAGTGAAAAAGCTGGCTTAAAACTCAACATTCAGAAAACTAAGATCATGGCATCTGGTCCCATCACTTCATGGCAAAGAGAGGGGGAAAAAATGGAAACAGTGACAGACTGTATTTTGGGGGGCTCCAGAATCACTGGAGATGGTGACTGCAGCCATGAAATTAAAAGATGCTTGCTCCTTGGAAGAAAAGCATGACTAACCTAGATAGCACATTAAAAAGCAGAGACATTACTTTGCCAATAAAGGTCCGTTAAATCAAAGGTATGATTCTTTCCAGTAGTCATGTATGGATGTGACTGGACTATAAAGAAAGCTGAGTGTTGAAGAATTGCTGCTTTTGAACTGTGGTGTTGGAGAAGACTCTTGAGAGTCCCTTGGACAGCAAGGAGATCCAACCAGTCCATCCTAAAGGAAATCAGTCCTGAATATTCATTGGAAGGACTGATGCTGAAGCTGGCCACCTGATGCAAAGAACTGACTTATTGGAAAAGACCCTGATGTTAGGAAAGACTGAAGGCAGGAGGAGAAGGGGACAAGGGAGGATGAGATGGTTGGATGGCATTACTGACTTGATGAACATGAGTTTGAATAAGCTCCGGGAGTTGGTGATGGACAGGGAAGTCTGGCGTGCTGCAGTCCATGGGGTTGGAAAGAGTCGGACAAGACTGAGCAACTAAACTGAACTGATGAATATATATTTATATACATAAATTATATTAATTTATCAATATGTTGATATATAACATATACATTGTTGTTTAGTCACTAAGTCATGTCCAACTCTTTGGGACCCCATGGACTGCTAGCCTGTTAGGCTCCTCTGTCCATGTGATTTCCCAGACAAGAATACTGGAGCTGGTTGCCATTTCCTTCTCCAGGGAATCTTCCTGACCCAGGAATCAAACCTGCACTTCCTGCTTGGCAGGCAGATACTTCTTCACTAAGCCACCAGGTAAGCCCAGGTCATCGAGTCCCAATTCCTCACCCCAGGAATAGGAACTCTATCATGACATCCAAAAATGGCTCCCACCTCTGCTTATATATTGCATTATATGAGGTGAAATGTGGACTTAAGAATCCCTATCATTTGGCCTAGAGTCCTGCCCCAAGACCCAGCAGATCTCTCACTAGACCAAATCACCAGCTCTAATATATACATACACATACTTATTTTAGCATTTCCTAATGGGAATGATAATCACCTTAGTTGTTCAGTCATCCAGTCGTGTCTGACTCTTTGTGACCCCATGGACTGTAGCAAGGGAATTTCAGAAAAACATGTTTCACTGACTACATTAAAGCCTTTTGCTATGTGGATCATGACAAACTGTGGAAAGCTCTTAGAGAGATGGGAATATCAGACCAACTTACCTGTCTCCTAAGAAACCTGCATGCAGGTGAAGAAGCAACAGTTAGAACCCTGTATGGAACAACTGATTGGTTCAAGATCGAGAAGGGAGTATGACAGGGAGGTCGGCTGTCATCCTGTTTGTTTAACCTATACTCTGAGCACATCATGAGAAATGCTGAGCTGGAATCAAGATAGGCCGGAGAAATATCAACAACCTCAGATATGCGGATGATACCACTCTAATGGCAGAAAGCAAAGAGGAACCAAAGAGCTTCTTGATGAGGGTGAAGGAGAAGAGTGAAAGAGCTGGTTTAAGACTAAATATTGAAAAAAATACGATCATGGCATCCGGTCCCACTACTGCATGGCAAATAAAGGGGGAAAGGTGGAAAGTGGAAATAGTGACAAATTTCCTCCTCTTGGGCTTCAAAATTACTGTGGACAACCATGAAATCAGAAGACAATTGCTTCTTGGCAGGAAAGTTATGACAAACCTAAATAGTGTGTTGAAAAGCAGAGACATTACCTTGCTGACAAAGGTCCGTATAGTAAAGTCTACAGTCTTCCCAGTGGTCACGTACAGTTGTGAGAGCTGGACAGTAAAGAAGGCAGAACACCAAAGAGGATAACCACCTTACTATAGTGAATATCTACACAAAATAAGCTTTCTCCTGCTGCACTTGTTCAACGTGGATGACACATCTTCCTATCACCTGGACCACCTTGTCAATCTGATGACCTTTGTAGTGCCCTCACACAAACTGAACTTCAATATTCTTTCAGGTGGCATAGATTCAGCATTGTACTTCTGTCTCAGCAACTTGGAAGGGGAAGGGAATCTTCCTACAAATGTATGAAGGTGCCTTAAAATGCCTTTCAGGGTTCTTGCTCTAGTAACAAGTTACACAGGGATTAAACTTCATTTTGGCAAGGGCAGGAGGAAAGCTGATAGATGCTTTTACTTTTCTTGCCACTCTATGCTCTTCATTAGCTGAAAATATGTCAAGACAAAGAAGGCAAGTGAGGGATTGAGCCTGAGGAGCAGTGGACCAGTCCTGTGCAGGTTGCAGATGCCCAAAAAACCAGCAGCCGAGAAGGGAGCTCTCTAGGGCTTCTGTTAAGGTTGGCAGTGGTGCATGAGTTACCTGATTTTATGGGCCTCTTCAAAAGGAGAGAAGATCCTAAACCACAGATGCCATTAGAAGGCATATGGCCTATGCTCAAAACATAACCTGAGTCAAGCAACTTACTGTTCTGAATCTGTATGACTAAAATTGTTTTTCAGTTGTCAATCCCAGAGTGTAGTCAAAGCCTCTGGTGCAGGCAGCAGTCAGCCCAGACCTCCACTCAGAAACAGACCATCATTCCAAAGTCGAGATTCTGCCCACTCAGCCAACTAAACCCAGCTCAGAGCCAGGCCACTGAAACTCAGCATTTAATGAAAAACTTATCCTCCTTACTGCCCCAGTTTACAGAGAGATTCACAACCCACCAAGAAAAGTAGCCTCTAATTTTCAGATGAAATACTAAGGGTCTGAGAGGGCTGCTCCAGTTGTCCAAAATGATACAACTGTTGGGAGAAACCATGACTTCAAGGTACCAGTCTCCTTGTTCTTTGCTTTTTGTTTCTGGATTTATTCTGGCAAAATTCTTCCCAGAAGCAGGAACATTCCCACAAACTGAGTCCATGATTTCAGAATGGAGTCTAACATTTTAAAATTTGGGAGCAAAGATTTGTTCAATTAGCCAGGCTCAGGACACAGAGATACCTAACATTTTCCAGCACCACAGCTTTTCCCAGTGTGATGCCTGTAGGTTCATTCAACCCAGTAGCAATCACTGCTGTAATGCACAGTCCAGCTCTTTACTCCACCGTCTTTACCTACTTTGTGTTAGGTCTTTGATATTGCTCTAAGTCCTACAGACGTAGGATCCATTTTTCAAAAAACATTGTCTTAAAAATATCAATGTCTTAGGGCTTTTTATTTTCCATTTTTTTCTGTCTACCCACTCACACCTTTTACATTCACCTTAGATACATTTCTGTGCTTGAGGCAGGCACACACTTACAAGGTAGAGCCTCTCATTCAATTTTGAGAAGAGGGAATTCCCTCCTAATATTACATAGAGATGTTACTGACACCTTCGCAGGAAGAAAAACATACCCCTCCTTTTGAAAAGATGTAGCCCTGCAGAGGGCATGGCTTGGCAAGGGAAATTCTGAGAGCTTTTGTCCCCACTAACCTCCTTGGCCAGGCATCTTTGTGTGACACTCCAATTGCACAATCATATCAGATAGCCCTCAGTGTGGGATCCATGATGTTTGTTTAGCAATTGACAAGGCAAGGAGACATGGTCATCTCACAGTCTGTAATTACATCTGCAAGAATATTCTCCCCATTCTATTTAGTTAGTTCCACAAGTTTGTGTGTGTGTGTGCTAGGTCACTTCAGTCGTGTCGGACTTTTTGTGACCCTATGGGCTGTGGGCCACCAGACTCCTCTGCCCATGGGATTCTCCAGGCAAGAACACTGGAGTGGGCAGCCATGCCCTCCTCCAGGGGATTGTGTTGATCCAGGGATCAAACTGGCAATTCTCACATCACCTGCTTTGGCAGACAGGTTCTTTACCACTAGCACCTCCTGGGAAGCCCATGAGGGTAGGAACTCTGTTTTTACACACTCCATTATGTCACTGCCTACTATAGTGTCTGGTACCTACTAAGTGCTCATTATTTCTCTGATCCTTTTTATTACTGTGGTTTTAGTTCTTTGGATAAAGCAAAAAGTTTCCAACTCAGACATGACCATTGTCCCAAAATTTATCTATGGCAAACATGGGGACCCTTACAGAGAAGAGTGAGATGGACAGCCAATTCCAAAGCAGAGACTGCTAATGCTAATAGTTAGCCAAGGATATAAATTTTGGGTCAGCATCTACAATTGCTTCTGAATACTGTCTCATTTAACTAGAGTAGCAATATAAATGATCGAATCTGTGGCTGGGCCTTAACTGACAGCTGTGATATTTACACATTATCAGTTACCTGTTTTTTTCTTTTTTCAATCCCATTCTTGTCTCTTCTTCCAATCTATCTGCTGCACCACAGCCACTATGAAAACTAACCTGATTAAGGTATTCTTCACTTCAAAACCTACCAGTGGTTTTTACTGCTTAGGAAAAAATGGTAAAATTTTATCATAATTTACAATGCCCTGTGTGAGTTGGCATCTACTTACCTCTGCAGGCTCCTCTAGAGTCCCTCTCTTTACTTTCTATGCTCTCGCCACCCACTTCCTTAGGTTCCTGAGGTTCACTGCTGCTCAGGCATTCATACATGCTGTTTCCTCTATCTAAAACACTTCCACCCCCCACCAGAATAGCCACTTACCTGACTTTTGTCCTTGCTACAGTTCTCAACTTAAACTGAGTTCTGACTGGCATATTGACTGCATAATGTGAGTCTCCCCTCTTGCCCAATAACTCTATCTCCTTGCAGCTTGTTCTTTTCTTCCATAGTCCTTGTCCCATTCTACCCCAATCTATACACTTGTATGTTCTGGTTAGCATCCGCCCCCCCCGCCCCCCCCCAACTATCAACATTAATTCCATGAAGCTCTGTTTGGCTCACTGGTATATTCTCAGCATTATTTAGGGGTTTGGCATATAATCTGGATTCTAGTGTTTATTGAATAAATGAAAGTACAGTTTTGAAGGATCAGAGAGGCACGTTAACATGGGATGGGAGAAGGTAACATGAAGAAGTAAAAACAGACAAGAAGGAGCATCCCTGGCATTACAGCCAGGGCTCATTTCCTTGCCACACAGACCCCACGGCAACTCAGGAGCAGTTCTTGAGCCTCAGCAATCTGAGTCATCGCAGCTCTTATGCTGTCTCAGCAACAGAAGTAAATGCCCCTCGGTTCCTGCAGTTTCTGATTTCTTCCTGCTCTTCATTTCTCAGCAACATTCTTCTGCTTCTCTTGTTAACTATCTATCATGAGGAAGCTTTCCTTATCTTAAAAAAATTGTTCTTATGAAAAAAGTAAACTTACTACAGAAAAATTGGATAACACTAAAAAGCTATCATCTTATTTATCTAGAAAGAAACTAACAACTTGATACAGTATCTTCCTAGAGAACATACATGTACACACAGAAATTATCTTTCTACAAACTGAAACATTTATAGATACAATTTTATAACTATAATTCTTAATACACAAATTTTGGGGGAACTTTATAAGTTGTCACAATAACTTTTTATATTTGGAGATCTTAAATCTGTTCTAATGTTCCACTATTAAAAATATGAAACACAAATAGCTGGTTGATAACACATAGGAATCTAAAAGGAAAGTAATTTACCTCCATAAAACTTAAAATACAAATATATACATTTAAAACTGGTAATGTGTTGTAGGACCACCTCATGGTATGTTTATATTACCATTTTAAAACCCAGTACCTATGGATATTAACCTTCTTTTGAAAATCTAATTGTCAAAATCGACTAACTTTCTATCTATCTAAGTAGCTCCTTTCAAACTGTGTGCTACCACTCCACTGGAGCATCTTAGACCTCCCAATAACAAATGTTATCTTCTGAACTTGGGTTTAAGAGGCCAAATAATTACTTTTAATAGATTTAGATGCAAAAGAGGTCTAGGTCTCAGATGGTGGGAGTAAATTATGGCAACACAGTCTTACTGCAAATGATGTTAGAGATATGTGAGCCTTATGGATATGTTGTGACATAAGGACATTTCTCCCCAACCCTAAGGTGGCAAGTGTGGTGGCAGGGCACAGAAATTATGAAGTCTGTCCAAATTCACACATAAGACCTATCTGCTTGTTAATCCAGCCTTTTCAGATGTGACCCCAAGTTATTTGCTTGGCTTTCCTCCTATGGTCATCTTGTTGCTAGATGTCTGTTCTATGTCCAGCATCTCCTCTAAGATGCAGGTAGAAAGAAGGGGAAGAAATTAGGGCAATAGGGCGAATGTCTAAGGCCATGCCTTAAAGCTCTCTTTTAAGGAGCTTTACTAGAAACCCTGCCCTACCTTTAGTTATACCTCATGACAAGAACTGCGTCACCCTGTCATCCTTATCAGTGGTGGAGGGTGGACAATGTAATTTTTTAGCCGAGCACATTGTCACCACCATGCAAATCAGGATTCTGTTAATAAAGAAGAAAAAAAAAAATAAAGGAGTAGTTAACTAGCAGTCTCTCCTATACAGTTTTAGAAAAGATGGCTTAGGAATACTTCTGGGAATTTCAGTTGCCAAAATAACCAAAGGAAAATAGAGGGAAATGTAAAAAAGAAAAAGTAGTAGTTTTCAGTAGAAAGACAGAAAGACGTATTGGTCAGGCTATTAAAAGGTAGGGTACACCAAAAAAAAAGAAAACAAAAGGTAGACTACAAAAAGCCCAAATTGATGGGCAATCTATGAATGCCGTGGTAAGGAAATACCAAGAAAAGGAATAGAGATTGCCAACCTCACTGTCTGCTCTTCAACCCTAATACCCAAACTTCAGACAAGTCTGAGAAAAATGCCTTAGTGGGGAGGCCAACATCCTCAGACCAGAATACTTTCCGCACTGAGAACACTTGGGAACAGGAGGTTTTGTGTTCAGGTAACAGACTTGCAGGTACATAGGGTGGGGTATAGAGTGGGGTTGGTTGAAACACAAATGTTTCATGGAAAACAAGTCACAGGGACCCCTCCAGGAGTCTACAAGCTAACAGACGTAACAACAAACAGGCCTGGAAACTCTGTTGTTCAGTTGCTCAGTCGTGTCTGACTCCTTCAACCCTGTGGACTGCAGCATGCCAGGCTTCCCTGTCCTTCACCATCTCCTGAAGCTTGCTCAAACTCATGTCTACTGAGTCAGTGATGCCATCCAACTATCTTGTCCTCTGTCATCCCCTTCTCCTCCTGCTTTCTATCTTTCCCAGCATCACGGTCTTTTCCAATAAGTTGGCTCTTCACATCAGGTGGCCAAAGTTTTGGAGCCTCAACATCAGTCGTTCCAATTAATATTCAGGGTTGATTTCCTTTGGGATTGACTGGTTTGATTTCCCTGCAGTCCAAGGGACTCTCAAGTCTTCTCCAAAACCATGGTTCAAAAGCATCAATTCTTTGGTACTCAGCCCTCTTTATAGTAGGACTCTCACATCCATACATGACTACTGGAAAAACCATAGCTTTAACCAGATGGACTAAAAAGCAACTATCTTTGCTTTTTAATATGCTGTTTGTCATAGCTTTTCTTTCAAGGAGCAAGCATCTTTTAATGTCATGACTTCAGTCACCATCTGCAGTGATTCTGGAGCCCAAGAAAATAGTCTGTCACTGTTTTCATCGTTTCCCCATCTATAGGCCATGAAGTGAAGGGACTGAATGTTATGATCTTTGCTTTTTGAATGTTGAATTTCAAGCCAGCTTTTTCACTCTATTTCACCTTCATTAAGAGTCTCGTTAGTTCCTTTTCACTTTCTGCCATTGGGTGGTGTCCTCTGCATATCTGAGGTTATTGATATTTCTCTTGGCAATCTTGATTCCAGCTTGTGCTTCATCCAGTCCAGCATTTCACATGATATACTCTGCATATAAGTTAAATAAACAGGGTGACAATATACAGCCTTGACACACTCCTTTTGCAATTTTGAACCAGTTTGTTGTTCCATGTCCAGTTCTAACTGTTGCTTCTTGACCTACATACAGGTTTCTCAGGAGGCAAGTAAGGTGGTCTGGTATTCCCATCTCTTTAAGAATTTTCCACAGTTTGTTGTGATCCACACAGTCAAAGGTTTTGGCATAGTCAATAAAATAGATGTTCTTTTGGAATTCTCTTGCTTTTTCGATGATCCAATGGATGTTGGCAATTTGATCTCTGGTTCCTCTGCCTTTTCTAAATCCAGCTGGAATCTGGAAGTTCTCAGTTCACATACTGTTGAAGCCAAGCTTAGAGGATTTTGAGCATGATCTTCTTAGGATGTGAAATGAGTGCAACTGTATGGTAGTTGGAACATTCTTTGGCACTGCCCTTCTTTGGGATTGGAATGAAAACTGACCTTTTTCAGTTCTGTGACCACTGCCGAGTTTTCCAAATTTGCTGGAATGTTGAGAGCAGCACTTTAACATCATCATCTTTTAGAATTTGAAATAGCTCAGCTGGAATTCCATCACCTCTACTAGCTTTGTTTGTAATGATGCAAACAAAGACCCATTTGATTTCACACTCCAAGATGTCTGGCTCTAGGCGAGTGATCCCACCATCATGGTTATCCAGGTCATTAAGATCTTTTTTGTATAGTTCTCCTGTGTATTCTTGCCATCTTTCCTTAGTATCTTCTGCTTCTGTTAGCTCCATACTGTTTCTGTCCTTTATTGTGCCCATCTTTGCATGAAATGTTCCCTTGGTATCTCTAATTTCCTTGAAGAGATCTCTAGTCTTTTCCATTCTATTGTTTTCCTCTATTTCTTTGCATTGTTCACTTAGGAAGGCTTTCTTATCTCTCCTTGTTATTTGGAACTCTGCATTCAGATGGGTATATCTTTCCTTTTCTCCTTAGCTTTTCACTTCTCTTCTTTCCTCAGCTATTTATAAGGCCTCTTCAGACCTTTTGTCTTTTTGCATTTCTTTTTCTTCGGGATGGTTTTGATCATTGCCTCCTGTACAATGTTATGAACTTCCATCCATAGTTCTTCAGGCACTCTATCAGATCTAATCCCTTAAATCTGTTTGTTACTTCCACTGTATAGTTGTAAGGGATTTGATTTTGGTCATAACTGAACGGCCTAGTGGTTTTCCCTACCTTCTTCAACTTAAGTCTGAATTTTGCATTAAGGAGTTCATTATCTGAGCTCCAGTGTTCAGCTCCCAGTCTCGTTTTTGCTGACCATATAGAGCTTCTCCATCTTTGGCTGCAAAGAATATAATCAATCTGATTTTGGTGTTGACCATCTGGTGATGTCTATATGTAGAGTCATCTCTTGTGTTGTTGGAAGTGGGTGTTTGCTATGATCTGTGTATTTTCCTGGCAAAACTCATATGCCCTGTGCTTCATTTGCACCTGTTAGTCCAGGTATCTCTTGACTTCCTCCTTTTGCATTCCAGTCCTCTATGATGAAAAGGACATTTTTTTTGGGTGTTGGGTCTAGAAGATCTTGTCGGTCTTCATAGAACCATTCAACTTCAGCTTCTTCAGCATTACTGGTTGGGGTATATACTTGGATTACTGTGATTTCAGGTTTGCCTTGGAAATGAACCAAGATCATTTGGTAGTTTTTAAGACTGAACCCAAGTACTGCATTTTGGACTTCTGCTGACTATGAGGGCTACTCCATTTCCTCTTAAGGGATCCTTGCCTACAGTAGTAGATATAGAGGTCATCTGAATTAAATTTGCCCATTCCCGTCCATTTTAGTTCACTGATTCCTAAAATGTCAATGTTCACTCTTGCCATCTCCTGTTTGATCAATTCTAATTTACCTTGATTCATGGACCTAAAATTCCAGGTCCATGAAATATTGTTCTTTGCAGAATTGGACTTTACTTTCACCACCAGACACATCCACAGGTGGGCACTGTTTCTGCTTTAGCTTAGTTTTTTCATTCCTTCTGGAGCTATTTTGCTGTTTTTCTCCAGTAGCATATTGGGCACCTACTGACGGGGAGTTTATCTTTCAGTGTCATTATCTTTTTGCCTTTTCATACTGTTTATGGGGTTCTCAAGGTAAGAATGCTGAAGTGGTTTGCCATTCCTTTTACAGTGGACCACGTTTTGCCAGAACTCTCCACCATGACCTGTATGTCTACTGAATGGGTAGTAAAGAAAGAAGAGACTTACTACTGTATTTACTCCACCCTCTCCTTTTCTCCATATACAAAAGAGCATCTTCAACCGCCTATCACAGTTCACTCTTGGCTACCAAGTGATGACGTTGGACAGCTATAGAAAGCATCTAACTGACTCAGATATACTCTTTGGATGATTTTACCATTCCTTCCATAACAATTTGTACCATTGGCTAATCCTCTCTAGCCATTCAGAAAAAGCTTAGAAGGATGTGAGAGAAGAAATCAGCTGGATGGCCACCAAAACCAATGAGAGGGTCACTCCCTTCCTTGAGAACACTGGTTGTGCTTCCTAGGGTTCTTGAGATCATCCTCAGTTGAAAGTCTTCTCAATGAAAACTTCACTGTAGTTACACAAAGATGTGCAGTAGGACAAATGTATTTATTGTATTATTCCATGTAGTAGTCCCTAGTAAAGTGGATGAGCACCAAGAGTCTGGGGACTCTTGAACTAGGAGCCCTGGCCTAATGTTGCCAAAAGTTCAATATCAGTAACACACAGCTGTTAGCTGGAGCTAACGCTTTATGGAAAAAATTCAAAGAGATTATCTGTAACCCACATTAAGATAGGAGATAGTAAAGATAAATTCTAGAAGGTCTGGCTATAATACCAATTTAAATAAGGTTATAGCCATAAGCTAGAGGTCCTAATTCTAATACAATAGCACTGGTTATGACAGCAGCTCTGTCTTGAAGGAATGATCACACTAGACATCTTATGTAATTCAGAACACCTGTGATAACTGACTTTCCTCAAAAGACTAAATTGCATATTATCTGTCAATATGCCAAGTTATCTAATTAGTGTAGAGGCTGCATATATAGAATAATACAGATCTCAACTGTGAAGATCCATACTTCATATCAGAACAAATGAAGGACGGGAAATCATATCATGCCAAGTAAAAACCCAGGCAAATTTCAGAACCTGTATAGCTTATGTAAAGGCTAAATTGAAAAGTGATCATGGAGGCCCTACTGTAGTTAAAAGAGAAGACACAAGTGAGGATGGGGGCACACTAGACTTATGAAATCTCTATCAGCTGGAACAGGGTTAACTGTAGTTGGTCATTTAACTGGAGCTGTTACAGAAATGATACATTCCCCAAACCCTGAGGACACTTCCTGGTCCCTGCTGTCCCTGTCCTAGGCATAGTCCCCAACCCTAACTATATACTCTTTTCTTGAGTCTGAGCTGAAGGGGATAGGCACTAGCACTTGTAACATCAAGGATGTTTATAAAGATCTTTTCCTATAACACCCATATTAAGTACCAAAAACTGGACTCTGGGTTTTGGCAAAAAGTGTAGCCCCACTCCTAATTCTCCTACCTGTTGGATATGAGGACCAATCCAACAGCTGCCTGTGAAATACAGTAGGAGCTGCTATGCGGGACTCACTAGACCAGCATTGGGAGCAACTAGGTGGCTCCCCCAAATCCTTATTAGGATCCAAAACAGAATTTATAATTTCCAAAGTTTAGATTAACAAAGCAATAGAGATCTGTGATAAAGCTACACACACACACACACACATACACACACACACACACATATATATATACAGACACACATACATATATAACCCTAATGCCGAAGACTTGCATCAAGGCATCACTTACTCAATGGACATGAGTTTGAGCAAGCTCCAGGAGTTGGTGATGGACAGGCAGGCCTGGTGTGCTGCAGTCCACGGGATCGCAAAGAGTCAGACATGACTGAGTGACTGAACTGGACTGAATGCTGAAGAAATGGTAGCCATAAGATATATAGAGGTCTAAAACCACATCTTCTTAATATTATATTCTAGTTAGGAAGGAAGAAGGACCATGTGCTATTAAACAGGGAAAATACCTAAACCCCAGACAATTCCCAAAACACATGGGATTCAATAAGATATATCCATAAGGAAATGGCTAAAGTAAGTGAATTTCGTGTGGTCCTGGCTCTCCATTCCTTGTAATAAACTGGGGATTTATATTAAGGAAATTTATTATTTGTGAAATAAATATTTCTATTTTTAAGTGATGAGTTCTATGAAAGCAATGGCAGCATATTGATCTGGAGTCACTGTATTGGTCTAGAGAAAAGTTATCAACTAAGGGGTGGATCATGACTTGTAATTTAAGAAGTCCATGGCTACAAAAGCCCTCTGGAAAGGCCCTTTGTTATGTGTAGCTCTGAACTGGAGAGTTTCTATATTATTTGGTTCAGTTTGAAGGTCGGTATTCAAAACATAAACTTTGGGTCCCGTAACAAGGTAGCTAGAGTACAGATTTACTGGTTTATCTATCAATGACATCACCCTCTAAAATGACAAAGAAACAAATTGAAGAGACTCAGTGCCCCTGTAATCTGGTGGGATTCCCATCCTGCATTAGTCCTATAAACCCACAGATTCAGGGCACATCTCAAGGAGAGAAAAGAAAGGCACTGGGTAGCAGCACCTGTCCTACTACCTTAAGGCATTCTCTGTTCTAGCTAGTTGAGTTATAGCCTTCATCTGAGATAAGCTAATTCTTGCTACTGTCAGGTTTAAGTTCTGACACTTATCCTGACTCACAATCTTCCAGGGGTCATGGGTTCTTACCACAGTCAATCATTACTGCTTTCAGGGAATCCTGGAATTAATCAAGTGACTGTCAAGCATCCTTGAAGGACTCTAGAAATAACTGTCAGAGTTTGTTCATTCCCGCCCCAAGCCTAGCCTACAGGGATGATTATAAATCCTAACTACTACACACTAACTAGAGTACTCAAGTCGGAGAAGGCAATGGTGACCCACTCCAGTACTCTTGCCTGGAAAAACTCCATGGACGGAGGAGCCTGGTAGGCTGCAGTCCATGGGGTCGTGAAGAGTCAGACACAACTGAGCGACTTCACTTTCATTTTTCACTTTCATGCATTGGAGAAGGAAATGGCAACCTGCTCCAGTGTTCTTGCCTTGAGAATCCCAGGGACAGCGGAGCCTGGTGGGCTGCCGTCTATGGGGTCACACAGAGTAAGACACGACTGAAGCGACTTAGCAGCAGCAGAGTACTCAAGTATCCCACCAAATTATAACAACCTCTGACCTCTGAAAAGCCTACCAGCTTACCTTCCAAAGGTCAAGGAACAGGATTAACTATAGTCAGGTCATTTAACTGGAGCTGTTACAGAAATGATCCATTCCCTAAATCCTGAAGACACTTCCTGGTCCCTGCTGTCCCTGTCCTAACCATAGTCCCCAATCCTATCTATATATGCTTCTCTTGAGTCTGAGCTGAAGGGAATAGGCACTAGCACTTGGTCAAATGCAGGAGTAGTGTATTTCTATTTCCAGTCTCCTTCAAAAGATATCTAAAGATAAATATAACAGACTCATTCTTGCCCAGAAATGAGGTGTTCTGAGTCATCAGGAACAGGTTGGGAAGAGGTATTTTCTCATTGAGAATCTTGTCTACCTCAAGGGATCAACCTGACATAGGAAAAAGAGACGATGTGACATATTTTTGGAGGGGGTATGGAGGTGGTTAAAATATTATCTATCAAATTATTAGAACTTGACAGTAAATAGTTTGGGACACTCCATGTGCTATCACAAACAGAAACTTTCCTAGGGATAAGAGTGTAAACCATTTATGCTTCCCAAAATGTCTCCAGACTTGTTAAAGCTATGGAAAAATCAAACCTCAAAGAAAGTGCCATGAACTGTGAAATAGATCCTGTATTAGGCACATCTCTGCATTTTGTGAGGCTTTCTGAATTGTGGCAAGCATTCCTTGGAACCCACTAGTAAAAATAAGAGCAGTTTGGAGTGGTTAATGGTCATAAATATGAAACCCTGGGAATCTTTTCACAAGAAGAGTTTCTGTATCAAAATCATCTTGTGTGTCCCATGTCTGGATAAAGGTATAAGCTAAAAACAGAAGCCTTTTCTTAAGGGCCTCAACATCCATGTATTTTTTAATGTTTTGAAAAACCACAGTATTTTGATAAACTGCTGTGCATTACGAATGTATTTTCCAGATTTCCCGTTTCTGCTAATGATGGTTCAGGCTGTTTGAATCAGGCCTACAGCTGAAAACAACTAAAAAGCTGGATAAAATATATTTGAAATAATCTTTTTAAAAACATCAAAGAGATTATAAAATAGTAAGGAATTATCAGGGAAAAGTAAAGAGAAGTCAACAATCTAGAGAAGTCAACACTCCTGAAGATAATCCCAGAAAACTAGAACCTCTACTCTGACAGCCTTTCAGGATGTAGAAGGGGATAGAAAACTAAACTCTGAGTCCATGCAAGTAGGAAAGCCTGACAAGAGACCTTCCCCTACAACAATCTGGTTCCAGGATCTCAGAGTGAAGGTGAACAAAAATGGAATTAATTTGAAGGGAATTGAAACAAAGTGAGAATTAAAACAAAGCAACAATCCCTTGAGTTATCCAGGAAACAGCAAACTTTGAACAGGTGGTCCCAGACAGGTAATGCCCCTAGGTGCCTGGCAGAAGTAAACACAAATACTCAATTTGGAGCAAAGTATTTTCATTACAAGTCTCACCGTTCTTCCTAGAAAATAACCTTTCAAGTGCAATGACTAGCGCAGAGTCAAATATATCCAGCACATAGGAAAATTAAAATCGGTGAATAAAACAGAAAGAGATCATCAGAAACTTTAAGTGTAGGACCCAAGATCTGTGTCTTAATGGGCCACCCAGGTTATTCTGATTTATGCTCAAGTTTGAGAATCAATGCTTCATACTTTAATCATATTAAATATACATTCTACAAAAATGTTTAAGTGTATTAGGTCTGGAAAAGAGCCCAAGAATTTGCATCTCTAACAAATTCCAAGATGATGTGGATGCCAGACCATACTATGAGAACCACTGGCATTAAAAAGTGAATTATTACACAGGTCAGCATAGTGGTCACCTATGGGGAGGAGAATGGCTGTAATTTGGAAGCAACATGCAGAAATTTCCTACAAGTTCCTAGCAATTCTCTATTTCTTGACATCAGTGGGGATTACATGGTGTTATCACTATACATTTATATTCAAATGCAGTGATATCACTGTCTGTCCTTCTTCCATTGACTCACATACATCAAATGCCACTGCACTAAGTTTACCCACCATGATTATGCCACTATCATTTAAAGTCAATTCCCAAAGTAGAAAGTGCAAAACATTATAAAGCTATAAGATGTAACTTCTTCAACTTTAGTTCCTAATGTGATTAGCTCACAAAATGAAATAGCTTTCAGAGTTAAGAAAAACTGCTTAAGTTTCTGAAAACCCGAGAGATATGCCAGACACAGCCCAATGTAAAAATACCCGCAAAGCTGAAACACAACCATCTTAAATTTTAACAAGAAAAAGTGTACAATATAAAAAGTTACTGCTTTTTTCCCCGAATTTAAAAGAAAGGGGAACTTCCTACTTCAACAAGGAAAAGATGCAAATACAACCACTTTTTGCCCTTGTGAGGATACCAGGTTCATATGAGTGTCACTTAAGAGCTGTATAAAGTCATCTAGGTCACCCTGTAGGTATATAGAGGATATTAGTGATTACTCTCAGGCTAGGTTAAGACTTCATCCCATCCACAGTTATAAACTGTACTTTGTTATAATAATCACTTGGCTTGAAAACCAATCACAAGTTCTCAAAGCGTCCTACTCTTGTAAGAAAGTCAGAGTCCCTGCTATAGACTCATAAAAAGTTGTAGATATACCTGTGGACTCTCCAATTCACCTGTGTGTCCTCTGGATTACCAGAACTGGTTTGGAAGGTTGTGAGATTTTCTAGTCATTTGCAAATCTTACTGTGCTTCATATGTGAGTTGATAATGTCCTTTGTCACTCTCAAACCAAAGTTCTTTATACATACCATTCACTGGTTTTATTCTCACTTTATCATAAATAGGACTGGTAAAACTTTTCAGCATCATTTTTTTTTTTCTGTATGGCAAGAAGCTTCTGAGTAATCTTCAATTTTGAAACTGAAAGTATTCTGCATAAAATTTTCTGCATAAAATACTTGACACAGAAGTAGTAATCTTCCTGTAAGTTGTTTTTCCCACATTTCCATCATTACCAGGTTATCTGCATCAGGAAGTTTCCATCAAATATTTGATCACACTTGTCTGTGTAATTCACACTCCACTGACTCGTACAAAGTTCAAGGCATCACTGTACAATTTTCTGAATCCTTTTCCTTAGCATGTCCTCTTTCCGTTTCTGCACGTCTTTGTTTGGTACATAATCTAAAATCAAAGTGTTTTTTTAAAATCTTTTTTCACAAAAAAAAAAAAAAAAAATCTTTTTTCACATACACATACATCCCATTCCCATACACCCCCCTGCAGGTTGAAATGTTTACCTCTTCTGTGTCTTTTAAAAAATAATTATAAATATTATTGAGGTAACATAGTTTATAATACTGATACAATGTAGGCTTCATGCATACAAAATTATAATTCAACTTCTGTACAATCATCAGCTTGCTCACCATCAAAAGTTCAGTTTCTATTTGTCACCATACAGTTGACCCCTTTAGCCCATTTCACCCTTTCCCCCTTTCCCTTCCTTTCGTGTAAATACTACTCTGTTTTCTGCATCTGTGCCCTTGTTTTTCTTCAGTTTGGTTTATTTTATGGTTCTTTTGTTTTTTATGTGTCTTTGACCACTGTCATAGTGGTTAAAAGAACTCTGGAAATGGAATGCACAGGCTCAAGTCCCAATACCACTACTTGTTATCAGTGTGACCTTGAACACACTATAAATCCTGTTGTTCATTTTACTAATCTGTAATATGTGGACAGTAATAGCTGGCATCATACTTATGAAGTTATTATTATGGATTTTGTCTGTGTATGGATTCACTGGGTTAATGATTGTAAAACTCTCAGAATAATGCCTGACATATAATAAACATTACACACATCTTAGCTATTATTATTAAAATATTTCTATCTATAGCCATATAAACCTCATAGCTGTTGAGATTATATATGCTCCTGATCTTATGATTTCTGTGCTGTTTTTATTATATAATCAAACTATCTTGACCATTTAATAGGAAGATAACACATATACAGCTTATAAGTTCATCAAGAGGTCCTAAGTATCTCTCCTGGATACTCAAGAATATGTATATTTCTCCATCTATTTGTGTCATCTTTGATTTCTTTCATCAGTGTTTTATAGTTTTCTATATATAGGTCTTTTGTTTCTTTAGGTAGATTTATTCCTAAGTATCTTATTCTTTTCATTGCAATGGTGAATGGAATTGTTTCCTTAATTTCTCTTTCTGTTCTCTCATTGTTAGTATATAGGAATGCAAGGGATTTCTGTGTATTAATTTTATATCCCACAACTTTACTATATTCATTGATTAGCTCTAGTAATTTTCTGGTGGTCTTTAGGGTTTCCCATGTAGAGGATCATGTCATCTGCAAACAGTGAGAGTTTTACTTCTTCTTTTCCAATATGGATTCCTTTTATTTCTTTTTTGTCCTCTGATTGCTGTGGCTAAAACTTCCAAAACTATGTTGAATAGTACGTTAAGAGTGGGCACCCTTGTCTTGTCCCTGACTTTAAGGGAAATGCTTCAATTCACCATTGAGGATAATGTTTCCTGTGGGCTTATCATATATGGCTTTTTATTATGTTGAGGTTTGTTCCATCTATGCCTGCTTTCTGGAGGGTTTTTATCATAAATGGATGTTGAATTTTGTCAAAGGCTATCTCTGCATCTATTGAGATAATCATATGGTTTTTATCTTTCAATTTGTTAATGTGATGTATCACTGCAGGCGGATTCTTCACCAACTGAGCTATCAGAAAAGCCCCTAAGCTACTCAAGAAATGGTAGCTAATATATTTAACTTGGGGTTTCAACAAACTTACAGTGTTCTTTTTTTTTTTTAATTCATTTATGATTTATTTTACTTTATAACATTGTATTGGTTTTGCCATACATTGACTTGAATCCGCCATGGGTGTACATGTGTTCCCCATCCTGAACCCCTCTCCCACCTCCCTCCCCATCCCATCCCTCTGGGTCATCCCAGTACACCAGCCCCAAGCATCCTGTATAATGCATCAAACCTGGACTGGTGATTCGTTTCACATATGATAATTTACATGTTTCAATGCCATTCTCCCATTATCATTCCATCCTTGCCCTCTCCCACAGAGTCCAAAAGACTGTTCAATACATCTGTGGCTCTTTTGCTGTCTCGCATATAGGGTTATCATTACCCTCTTTCTAAATTCCATATATATGCATTAGTATACTGTATTGGTGTTTTTCTTTCTGACTCACTCCACTCTGTATAATAGGCTCCAGTTTCATCCACCTCATTTGAACTGACTCAAATGCATTCTTTTTTAATAGCTGAGTAATATTCCATTGTGTATACGTACCACGATTTTCTTAGCCATTCGTCTGCTGGTGGACATCTAGGTTGCTTCCATGTCCTGGCTATCGTAAACAGCAGTTTGATGAACACTGAGGGTACATGTGTCTCTTTCACTTCTGGTTTCCCCAGTGTGTATGTCCAGCAGTGGCATTGCTGGGTCATATGGCAGTTCTATTTCCAGTTTTTTAAGGACTCTCCACACTGTTCTCCATAGCAGCTATACTAGTTTGCATTCCCACCAACAGTATAAGAAGGTTCCCTTTCCTCCACACCCTCTCCAGCATTTATGTTTGTAGATTTTTTGATAGCAGCTATTCTGACTGGTGTGAGATGGTACCTCATTGTGGTTTTGATTTGCATTTCTCTGATAATGAGTGATGTTGAGCATCTTTTCATGTGTTTGTTAGCCATCTGTATGTCTTCTCTGGAGAAATGTCTGTTTAGTTCTTTGGCCCACTTTTTGATTGGGTCATTTATTTTTCTGGAATTGAGCTGCAGGAGTTGCTTATATATTTTTGAGATTAATCCTTTGTCTGTTGCTTCATTTGCTATTATTTTCTCCCATTCTGCAGGCTGTCTTTTCACCTTGCTTATAGTTTCCTTTGTTGTGCAGAAGCTTTTAAGTTTAATTAGGTCCCATTTGTTTATTTTTGCTTTTATTTCCAATATTCTGGGAGGTGGGTCATAGAGGATCCTGCTGTGATTTATGTCAGAGAGTGTTTTGCCTATGTTTTCCTCTAGGAGTTTTGTAGTTTCTGGTCTTACATTTAGATCTTTAATCCATTTTGAGTTTATTTTGGGGAAATATACCATGTTCATGGATTGGAAGAATCAATATAGTGAAAGTGAGTATACTACCCAAAGCAATCTATAGATTCAATGCAATCCCTATCAAGCTACCAATGGTATTTTTCACAGAACTAGAACAAATAATTTCACAATTTGTATGGAAATACAAAAAATCTCGAATAGCCAAAACAATCTTGAGAAAGAAGAATGGAACTGGAGGAATCAACCTGCCTGACTTCAGACTATACTACAAAGCTACAGTCATCAAGACAGTATGATACTGGCACAAAGACAGAAATATAGATCAATGGAACAAAATAGAAAGCCCAGAGATAAATCCATACATCTATGGACACCTTATCTTTGACAAAGGAGGCAAGAATATACAATGGAGAAAAGACAATCTCTTTAACAAGTGGTGCTGGGAAAACTGGTCAACCACCTGTAAAAGAATGAACTAGAACACTTTCTAACACTATACATAAAAATAAACTCAAAATGGATTAAAGATCTAAACATAAGACCAGAAACTATAAAACTCCTATAAGAAAACATAGGCAAAACACTCTCTGACATAAATCACAGCAGGATCCTCTATGACTCACCTCCCAGAATATTGGAAATAAAAGCAAAAATAATTAAACCTAATTAAACTTAAAAGCTTCTGCACAACAAAGGAAACTATAAGCAAGGTGAAAAGACAGCCTGCAGAATGGGAGAAAATAATAGCAAATGAAGCAATGGACAAAGAATTAATCTCAAAAATACATAAGTAACTCCTGCAGCTCAATTCCTGAAAAATAAATGACCCAATCAAAAAGTGGGCCAAAGAACTAAACAGACATTTCTCCAAAGAAGACATACAGATGGCTAACAAACACATGAAAAGATGCTCAACATCACTCATTATCAGAGAAATGCAAATCAAAACCACAATGAGGTACCATCTCACACCAGTCAGAATAGCTGCTATCAAAAAATCTACAAACAATAAATGCTGGAGAGGGTGTGGAGGAAAGGGAACCTTCTTATACTGTTGGTGGGAATGCAAACTAGTATAGCTGCTATGGAGAACAGTGTGGAGAGTCCTTAAAAAACTGGAAATAGAACTGCCATATGACCCAGCAATGCCACTGCTGGACATACACACTGGGGAAACCAGAAGTGAAAGAGACACATGTACCCTCAGTGTTCATCAAACTGCTGTTTACGATAGCCAGGACATGGAAGCAACCTAGATGTCCACCAGCAGACGAATGGCTAAGAAAATCGTGGTACGTATACACAATGGAATATTACTCAGCTATTAAAAAAGAATGCATTTGAGTCAGTTCAAATGAGGTGGATGAAACTGGAGCCTATTATACAGAGTGGAGTGAGTCAGAAAGAAAAACACCAATACAGTATACTAATGCTTATATATGGAATTTAGAAAGATGGTAACGATGACCCTGTATGTGAGATAGCAAAAGAGCCACAGATGTAAAGAACAGACTTTTGGACTCTGTGGGAGAAGGCGAGGATGGGATGATTTGAGAGAATAGCATTGAAACATGTATATTATCACATGTGAAATAGATTGCTAGTCCACGTTTGAGGCATGAGACAGGGTGCTTAGGGCTGGTGCACTGGGATGACCCTGAGGGATGGGATTGGGAGGGGGGTTCAGGATGGGGAACACATATACACCCATGGCTGATTCATGTCAATGTATGGCAAAAACCACTACAATTCTGTAAGGTAATTAGTCTCCAATTAAATAAATTTTTAAAAATTTTAAATTTTCATAAAAAAATAAGAATATTTAAAAGAGTAACTGAGAAAATGATAGAGCCTTTCTTATCTCACAAAATACAGAACATTGCCTTGATGCTGTGTGCTTCACAACCATTAATGAAGGCTGTAGGGGTCATAAACACTCTTGGCTTCCATACCTGAAACAAAACAAAACAAAACAAAAAATGCCAAGACCAGATGTACCACCGATAGCAGTATAAATCAAATGTCTCCAGACATTTGATAGCAAAGTTACACATGCATGTGCATGAATACTTACACATCTACCCAGATATGGTCAGTATTCTTGTTGTAGATAGCTTATAGCTACACTCCGCTTTCTTCCTCATCCACAAAAGACCATAAACTTTTAAGTTTCACTCAGAAATCTATAGGAAGATGCTTGCCTGCAGGGGAGTAAAGTCCAAACCTGGTGCTAGCTAAATGACCCAAGAGTTTTGGAAAGAACAGGTATGAATCCAGCTCTTCAACTAGAGTTCATTTAAGTAATGAGATAAATCTGCTCCTGACAAGCAAAAAAATAGTGAGACAAGTCACTTTTCTTATTCTCTATTTTAGGAAAGATTTCACAAGAACCCCTTTGCCTTAGTAAGAAACAAATGTTTCCCCATATGGCTTCTTACTACCTCAAGAACCATCTTTGTTCAGATTCAATACATATAAATATTTCAGTAATTTGGCTTTTGCTGAAGATGCAGAAATCTAGAAAGAGCATTGCTTTCAGCTTAAAAACTAGAAAAACTACAAAATAACTTTTCTTGAACCTATCAGAGATCTAAGCTTAGGATGACCAAGTGAACTTTCTTGGGTTCAGTACTGAATATCTCCCATCCTGGGAAACTTCTCAGTCCCAGGCAATTGGGGATGGTTGGTCTCCCTATCTATAGCTGCAGACTAGTCAAGTAGCCTAAAATTCATGGAAAGACTGTACCCATCAAGGACAGATAGGATGTGGGCACAAAAGAGACATCAAATACAACACAAAATGATAAGAATTCAGCTAAAATTGTTAATTGCTAAAGGCCAAGTGTGGGCTAGCATGAGAGTACCAAACCCTTGGGAGCCTCAGACAAAAAATGAATTTGCCCTCAATTTCAGTCTCTTCTCCATGCTGTACTGGGTACTGATGAGAAAAAACAAGAGACCAGAGAGAGACTCTTTTGGTGGTGAAGGCCTGTTGGAGGGGAGTAAGCTCCCATTGTAGGGAAGGGTCCTGCGCAGACCCTTCTTCACCTATAATATATAGCTTCAAGTCGCTGGAGAAGGGACAGCAAACTCTATTGCCTCCAGGGGTCATTGATACTGAGTAAAGATACAAGTAGGGGAGGATAGACAATTCCTACACTTCTGGAAAGGGTAGGGAAGGGCAGGAAACTGTCTCAGCCCAGGATCCCATGCTATTACAATTAGAGGGCTCCTACACTGTAAGAGGGGCTTCCCCGCTGGCACTAGTGGTAAAAAAAACCCTGCCTGCTAATGCAGGAAACGTTAAGAGATGTGGGTTCAATCCCTAGGTCAGGAAGATCCCCTGGAGGAGGAAGTGGCAACCTACTCCAGTATTCTTGCCTGGAGAAAATCCCATGGACAGAGGAGCCTGGCAGGCTACAGTCTATAGGGTCACAGAGAGTTGGACACAACTGAAGTGACTTAGCACACATGCATGCACACTGGAAGAGGGTCAGAAGACTCATCTTCTCAAGAAACACTAAGGATACAGGCAGAAATTTTGTCTGCCACAGCGAGACTGAAGGTCTAAGAAAGTTCCACTCTCCAGGCCTAAGAATACAAGGCTTGCCTAAGAGAGGCTGGGCCAGAATGACTAAGAATCCTCCAGTCCCCACTCCCAAGCTAGCGAGCACCAGATGACAAGCAAAAGGAAGGCAAAAGTGAGGAGAGAGATCCCTTTGAGATGCAGTTTCAGAGGGAAGGTTGGAAGCTACCAGAGCAACAGGAATATTAAGAAGATACCTCTACTTCTCCAGCCCATACCCTAAGCATACGGTAACACTAGAGAAAAATCAAAACTAGTTGTGTATTGAAGGTGGAACAATAAAACCCAAGCCCACCTTAACTAGTGGTTAGATTAACTCAACACATTGCTGACCCAACAGGGAAAAAAATGCTCATTTTGAGGTATAGGTTCTCTTTATCATAAACTCTGTTTTCCTATAAAAGATGCCTGACATATGAGACATGTATTAATAAAATGGAAGAAAAAAACAGAACACCCAGATTCAGAGAGAACGTTAAGTGTTGGAACTATGAGAGAGGAAATTTAAAGTAACTTTGACTAATATATCAATAATCATAATACTAAAGGTTCCAGTGGAAAACATGACTTAGCAGATAGAAAATTTCAGCAGGCATTTGGAATTCCAGAAGAAGAGAGAGAATAGCAGAAGAAATATTTGAAGAAAGAATGGCTGAATCTTCAAAAAAAAAAAAAAAAAAAAAAAACTATACCAAATCACAGATCCAAGAAACTCAAAGATTTTTCAAGCAGGATTAATATTAAAAAATATACACCCTGACACATCATATTCAACCTGCTGGAAAGTTAAAATTATAGAGAAAATACTGAAGATGGTCACAGAAAAAAGATACAATACAGAGAAACAAAATTAAAAATTACAGGGGGGTACTTTAGAAACCATACAACCCAGAATACAATGGATACATGTCTAAAACACTGAAGGAAAAATACTGTTAACCCAGAATACTACATCAGGGAAAATGTCTTTCAGATATGAAGGGAAAATTTACCTTTTAAGACAGATACAAAAAAAAGAGAGAAAAATTATTATCAGCAGACCTGCACTAAAATAAAGGTTAAAATACTTTCTCAACAGAAAGACTATAATACCATCCATATTTGCATGTACACACACACACACAAAATGAAGATTTATAGATATAATTAAATTTAAAGCAAAATATAAAAGATATATTTTCATCCTCTTTTTAATTGCTCTAAAAGACAACTGGTCGTCTAAAGCAGGGTTCTCAACAAGAAGCAATTTTGGAAATATTTGGCAATGTCAAGACATTTTTGGTTGTCACAATGGGGTCAGGATTAGGGATGGGAGGACAGTGCTATTGGCATCAGCAAGTAGTGGCCAGGAATGCTGTTAAATATACTACATCCTAAAAAGGCAAGCCCCATACTACAAGGAATTATTCAGCCCGAGATATCAAATATGTCAGACTGCTTGAGCCTGACTAATAAGAAAGAAAAGAAAAAAAGACACTATTTACCAATGTGTGGAATGAAAAGGGCGACATTACTACAGGTCCCAAGACATTAAAAGAGTAAGACAATATCACAAACAATGCATGCCTATAAATTTAAAAACTTGGATGAAATAAATTCCTTACAAGGTGGAAACTACCAAAGCTCACTTAAGCACATAACCTATATAGTCCTACGTCTATTGAAAACATTGTTAGAAATCCTTAACTACAAATTCAAAGCAGCCTGTAGGCCAAGATCCCTCCACCACCAAAAGAAGATCAGGACAAGACTAGCTCTTCTTACTACACATCTATTTGACAGACATCTATTTTAGTGCCATCTGTCAATGCTCAGGCTTCAACCTCCTACAAATTACAAAAACTCCAGAATTTCAAGTTATTTTCTCCAAGGCACCATTTCAGGGACCTAAATATTTCACATTCCTTGATGAAGACACCTTAGTGCCATCTTGCGGTGCTGACTTGATCATGGCTGAAAGGTGCACTTGGCCTTTGCAAGTTGAATGAAATCATGGAAGCCTCTGAAATTCAGCAGTATTTTGAGCGAGATTCTCTACAACTCAACTTGCCAAGACTTTTCTGCTTAAAGCTTTCTTTATCTCATGTCTGGATACATCCATGTGCTGGTAGGTCTTTCCACACTTCATGGGGCAGTCTCATTTCAGTAATCCACAAGTGTAGATTACTGAAGGGTGTGGAGATCTAACGGTCTAAGATCTAAGAGTCTAAGGGTGTGGAGATACAGGTTGTCAACTACAAATTGTCTCCTGCCATGGGCATTTGCCATCTACCTGTATCCCGTGCTGCAGTCCTCATGGTGCCCCAAATAAAACTTGACTTGCAACTCTCATGTTGTGTTTTTTTTTTTTTTTTTTTTAGTTTACAAGCTTCTGGGCTTTGGCCAGATAGTGTAGCTCACGAGGCAAAGCTCTTTAAGACCACAGCTGAGAGTGAGCCTCATGGTTGAAGGGGTAAGCAGTGGGTGGGCAAAGCAAACTCTTGGGTCAAGTAGCTCACAAACAAAGCCAAATCATTCTAGTGGGAGACACAAACCTAAAACTGAATCACATTCTAGTGGGAGACACAAACCTAAAACTGGAAAATGTGGGCAATAAGAAAACAAACTGAACCATGCCACAGAATGCAGCCCAAAGGCTGGGAGAATCGCAGCAAATGCCTTGGCTGCAGCCACAGCAGCTGGGTGGATCCCTTTCACAGTAGTCTGAGGTAATCCAGTGACATGGAGAATCTCAATACTGGCTGACGCTGGGCCTCATCTCTCTTACATACACTTCTAGAGCTACTTTCTAGTGAACAAGAGGCTCTAGGAGGACTGGGTTAAGACCAGCATCAAATGCACATTGGTTTAGAGCTAACGTCTTTACTCAGCATACTGCTTTAAAGAGCCATTCAAAACACTGGAGATTAAGATATTCAAGTCCACCCATTGAGCAGTTCCTAATTAAAGGAAGTTTAATTAAGCTCAAGTGAGAGCTTAAATTTACAGATAACCTTCTGTTCTTATCTATACTTCAGACCAGGGCACCAAAAGCAATTTCTTCACCAAAGCCAGTTGCTTTTTGAGGTGCTATGACAAACAAAAAGAAGTCAGGCCAAGGCTGCTAAATCCCATAATTTGTAACAACATAATGATTTGCAGTAAAAGTTGGTGAGGTGACCACCTTCCCCCTCTTCTTCCTTTCGCCAGTTTTTCAATAATTTGCTTTTGCCAATCTCAATAAAGAGCCAAAGTAGTACAAATAGCTTTACAAGCAATTGAATTCAGTCTAGTGGCAACAGCTGACAGAAGTTTCAGCCTTCTCTGTAAAAGTGACTATAATTTTGAAACTCTAGAGCATGGTTAGGCTGCAGTTCTTTAAGTGCTGAGGCCTTTAGTTTGACGTTACTGGGTTAGTAAGGTTGTGGGTGATAGGACAATGGTACATAGGGTACTTTCTGGGAAATGTGAGTTTTTTGAGGAGAGGCAACATTTTCTGAACTTTTAAAGTAAGCAGTTTCCAATACTCCAAAATTTTTAGAATAGAGCTCTCCAAAAGAAATGTGAGCACACATATAAAATTTTCCAGTAGTCACATTAAAGAGTAAAAACGAACTGAAATTAATTTTAACATTTAATATATCCAAAATGTAATTTCAACAAGCAATTCATTTTTAAAAACAGAATATTTTACTCTAAAAAGTGAGACTTTGAAATCTGGAGGGCTTTGTACATGTAGAGCACACCATATTTCAGACAGCCACACTTCAAATGCTCAGGAACCACCTGTAGTTTGTTGCTACAGAATTGGAGGGCATAGCTTTACAACTTCCTTCTCCAAGTCTCTCTCTTCCTCTGAAGGATATCAAACAAGGCAGCCTCCATTCTCTGAAGCCCCCACACCCACCTGCACCAGTCCTTCCAAAGCACCTGTGAAAACACTCCCAGGATACCCATTAATACGTGATTAGCCAATTCCTTACCTGCTTCTCTCCTTAGACAAGCAGCCAAGCATTGTTGCCTTCAGAGATGTGGCATTTCCACATTTTGCACATTCTTCAAAGGCCCTAAAATATGAGGCAGTGGGGGATGAACATTGGATCACAAAGGTCTCAAGATCCCAACAACTCTCAGTTTAGTCAGTAAAATCACCCCTCCTCTGCCTCTTGAGGTGTCAGTAGCTCAGAGGTCTAGAGTAGAAACCTTGTAATTACATTTTTGTATAATTAAATGTCATCAATGAAGGCCTCTGGAAAAAGAGGAGATTTGGCACATAATTTGCTGGGCCCAGTGAAAAATGAAAACACAGACTCTTTGTTCAAAAATGAAGAACTTTAAGATTTTGACTATAGAGCATTAAAGCAAGCACAGGGCTGTCTGAGAACTGTGTCTTTCTGAGCCTGGAGTCCTGGAACTGCACAGGCTGACCCTCTACAAAACTGGTCCCTGTTGGGCTTATGTCTTTGGATGAAGCAAGCAAGTAGTAAGATTCCTTAGACTATCCTTTAGGATCTAGACCTTAAAGAAGACTCCAAAATCATATCTACTGGAATTCACTGGGGAAGAGAAGTTTTTGAACCAATGAAAAACCTTGGAAAGAGGAAGTGATGAGATGAAGGAGGCAGATAAGAGAGATGCCTTCGTTGATTTAAACCACTGATTAATCAGGGTCATTCACACGTCGGATGTTCATAAGGTCAAGGTTGGGCAACAACAGACTTACATCTACGAAGGTGACTTGCTGACCTGAGCAGGAATCCCTTTAAAGCTACTTTTACTCAACTTCCCACCTCTCCTAGCCAGGAACAGGTGGTGATGATGAGTGACCTCCAGAAGGTCTGTGAAGCCCTGCGGAAGTCTAAACTGTGGCGTGGTTTGTAGCCACTGACCGTGCTTGGGCGGCCGAGGGTGAGGAGGGAAATTTCTTACCCACGGCCAGCATCGGCTCTTTCTGGCGTCTACACTTCTGCTTCTCCAGGACGAGGGGCACGCAGACCTCGAGACCAGATTAGGGCCGGGCCTAGTCAGCCCCTCGACCGAGGCACTACCAGGTCTGGGAACAACCAACCCGAACCACCTCTACCGGTGGTGGCGTCGCAAAGGGCAGCTGGGGCCACCGTGGACCTGCGCCTCAGAGTCCTTCTTCCTCCACTGGCGTCCGGGGGCCTCAACCTGCAGGGCGTCCACCTGCAGCGGTTCAACGGAAATTGGCGTCCAGAAGCAAGCGGAGGGCCAGCCCTGGGGTTTCCTGGGCAACAGGCCCCGCCCTGCCCTCGCGCCCGGCCACGCCCCTCTGAGGAGTAGTCCAAGGGCAGGAGGGATTCTGGGGTGTGCTGCGCTTTGGGATGCTGTGGGGTTCCTACTGTTTATTTGTTCTGCGTCTGCCACCCGACAAGGGCGCTTGGCACACTACATGGACTAATAATTCTCATATGTCAGATAAACTAGTGAAAGATTTTCACATCTTGGCAGGTGAGGATGCGCCGAGGCCTCAAGGATGCGCCCCCGGTCCACCGAGCAACCTCCAGCCTCTCAGACATCAGCACTACCACTCAACTCCGAGTCTTCCTCCGTCCCTATTGGCTCCTCTCCCTACTGGAAGTCTTCCCAGTGCGCTAGTGGTAAAGAACCCACCTACCATTGCAGGTTAGATGTAAAAGATGCAGGTTCAATCTCTGGGTGGGGAAGATACCCTGGAGAAGGAAACAGCAACCCACTGCAGTATTCTTGCCTGGAGAATACCATGGACAAAGGAGCCTGGCGGGCTACGGTCCACAGGGTCCCATAGAGTTGGACATGTCTGAAGCAACTTAGCACGGAGTCACTACTGGCCTTCAAAATAATATGCTCACATCACAGATTTCTTAGGCAACTAAAATTTAAACTGCTTTATTTAAAAATAATAGTGACAAAATTAGATTCCTGCTAATGCAATAGCAAATAGTCTGCAAATAGTCTGATGTTGCTTTTACATAGTAACACTTGGATTAATCACATAGATCTTTTTTACCATACTCAGAAGTTGGTACCTTTTCAAATCTCGAAGAAAAAGATGGATCCAGGATAAACACCAACCATCCCAGGCACCAACCAAAGTGCTTAGTCAAATGAGTCCTTCTGCCACCTGTGTTCAGATACTTCTGCAGAGAATTTACAGTCATTATGCTATTAATTTCTATAGGACATCTTTCAAGAGGAAGTACCAGGCAGCTTATTCAAGTGAGAGTATGGGTGTGGCTTGGTTCTCAGCTTCAGCCCACCCACTGGCGGCCTTGGACATGTCATTTCAAAGTCACTTTCCAATACTGGCTCATCAATTGTAACAAATGTACAATGCTAATACATCATGTTAATGATAGAGGAAACTGGATATAGGGACATTTTACCCTCAGTTTTTTTCTGTAAAGCTAGAATTTCTATATAGTCTTTTAATTTTTAAAAAGTCAATTTCATATTGATTAAGAAGATATGGTTAATAATGACATTTCCAACTTGACTCATAAAAGAATTGTGAGCCCAATCCAATACATAACAGTTGAATTTTACTGAACTATGTTTCTTTAAAAAGCTTACATCACTTTATCAAAATCCTCTAGGATAGTTGTTAAAAAAGAAAACCAAACCAAAAAACCCATGACTCTGAATCTCAGGGATGAACTGGGTGCCTAAGAATGTGCATTTTAGTCATCACCCAATTACTCACCCAATTCTGAGCTTGAGGATATCACTTTAGGTTGTCACAATTCATCAGATTGAAAAAAAAAAAGTGTATCCTTATTTAACTCATGCAAAGATGGAAATTTTGAAGGTGTTGGTAAATGAAATTAACATAACATGACTTAAATTTGTTGATAAATCTCACCTTAATTTCTTTCATTTAATGAGACCTTATTTTCTTACAGTTTGAGTTTTAACTTTGAAATATATTTAAAAGATATGTCAGTCTTCTACTTTTTACTTTTTTTGGATTGTAACAAAACATCCTAGTCATTTCAAATAGTGAACAAAATATTTTAAAAAGTTTTTCTTTATAGACAAGATTTCCTTATGCAGGCTAAGACATTCAAACTCTTATCTGTTGTTAATGTGAGATTTAAAAATACCACTGAAAGTAGTTCTCTTAGTTTTGATAATTAATTCTATAATGCTCCTGGGTTGTGATGTTTTTCTAAGAGTACTGTTGATAAATGATGTGACCAGCTAAACCTACTAACCCACTGCAGCTGATATTCAAAAAAATGCCATCAAAATGTGTTTTTTTTTAATTGTTCTGAAACAATTTGTGTATCAAATGTTAACAATTCCATTGTATCCATTTTCAGTAATTTTACAAAAAAATTACCCTCTATCAGCTTTTTAAAAATTGAATTTTGTATTTTGAGGTAATTGCACATACCTTCATGTGCAACTGTAAGAAATAATTACACAGAGATCCTCTGTGCCTTTTACCCAGTTTTCCCCAAAGGTAACATCTTACAAAAGTATACTACAATATCACAACCAGGATGTTGAGATTGATGTAGTCAAGATACAGAACATTTCATCACCAGAAGAATCCCTTCTGTTGCTCCTTAATGGTCACACCCACTTTCTACCTGTCCCCACTCCCATCTTTAATCCATGATAACTACTACAACTAATCTGTTCTCTATTTCTATAATCATGTAATTTCAGGATTGTAATATAAATGGAAACAGTTTATAACCTTTGGGGACTGGCGTTTTTTAAGCAGTATAATTCTCTGGAGATTCATCCCCATTGTTTCCTGTATCAATAGTTTGTGCCTTTTTGTTGCTGAGTAGTATTCCATGATGGATATACCACAATGTAACTAGCCAGTTAAAGGACATCTGGGCTGGTTCCAGTTTTTGGTCTTTATAAACGAAGTTACTATATACATTTGTGTAGAGGTTTCTGTGTGATAAATGCCCAGAAATGCAATTGCTGAATTGTATAGTAAATACATGTTCAGTTTTTCAGAACTGCCAAAGTGCTTTCCAGGATGGCCATACCATTTATAGTCCCATCAGCAAGTCATCCAATTGAGTCACCCAATTTCTCTGCATTCTCACCAGCAGTTGGTGTTGAACATTTTTAATTTTAGTTATTCTGATAGGTAGTGATATCTCATTGTGGTTTAAATGTACATTTCTCAATAATGTTGAACATCTTTTCATGTACTGATTTGCAATCTGTGTGTCCTATTCAGTGAACTGTCTCTCCATTGGATTTTTTTCATTGTTGGGTTTTTCCCTCCAGCTTTATTAAAGTGAAATTGACAAATGAAATTGTAAGATATTTAAAATATACCACAAAAGGGCTTAATATTTCATTGTGAAAGGTTTCCTCCCATTGAATTAATTAACACATCCATCACATATTTACCTTTTTTGGGGGGTAAGGGGGTGGTAATATTTAAGTTCTACTCTCTGAGCAAATTTCAATGATACAACACAGTGTTATCAACTGTAGACACCATGCCATACCTCAGATCCTCTGACCTTATTCATTAACTGAAAGTTTGTTCCCATTTACCAACCTGTTTCTCTTTTACTGTTGCATTTTGAGAGTTTTTAAAATACATCCTAAGTAGTAGCTCTTTGTCAGATATGTGTCATGCAAATATTTTTCTCCCATTCTGTAGCTGTTTTTTCATCCTCTTACAAAGTCTTTCACAGAGTGTACATTTTAGCTTAGTTCTGTCACATAATTTAATTTTATGTTTTAGTATTTTAACATCTACCATGCAATGTGTTTTGTAATTTTTTGAATGTATATGTTTATTCTAATACTTTGAACATTATTTATTTTTGATCTAACACTTATTGTTATAACTGTAACTTAAAATAAAACCTTTAATCCTATGTCTGTTTAGACAGAATCTAACTCCACACTGTGAGTAATCACAAAGTAATATATTTCCTTTTGCTTCACTTTTACCCCTCCATTCAACATTAGTTACCATTTTTCTTAGCATTTACCTTTGTATTGCTAAATAAACTTCCTTTAATTTCACTTATTAGTTTCCAATGATATCTTTCGAAGACTTGCTATAAAGTGTGAGTGAATGCAGCAAATATTAATACCTACTTATTCTCCCAAATTTTTTTCTCAAATCTGTTATATATGTTGTTCCCATACAGTCAGGATTATTACATTTACATTTTGTATTATTACCATAATCCCTGCATTTGCTTTCATCTTTGTCCTACAGTAAAGTAGATCAATCTCAATGCCAGTCCTATTGTTTTTCTCACTTATCTCCTGGCTGACTGAAGTTCATCTAGTATTTTCTACAAGAAAGGCTCATCAGACGTTCCAAATGTTTATTTCTTGCCTTTGCACTCAGAGACATTTTGAGTGTGTTAGTCTTTGCTTACAATTTCTCTCGAGGATTTATAAGCATTGCTCCACTATTTTCTGGTATGGAAATTTGCTCTTGGGAAATGTGAGATCAGCCTTATTTTTCTCCTTTGAAAGTGACTTAGTTATTTTGCATAGCTCCCCAAAGAATTCTTTGTCTTTGAAGTTCAGTAGCTTAGCTTTGCAGTATGTATCTGTGTTACTTTTCCTGGGACATTGTATGTCCTTGCAATTTTGCAATCAAATTTGTATTTTTTTAAAAAAAATATCATGGTGAAATAGTAACAGTTTTCAAGTTGTCTAAAACAGAATTTTTCCCCTGGTAAATGTCCTTCAGATCCTGTTTGTTTTCTTTTTCTTCTCCTCACTTGTTTTTAATAAGATATTTGCAGATTTGGTGATCTCTTGGTGGCCTCATTTTTGACAAAGGTGAGTTTTTTCTGCATCAGATATTTACAATATTTCCAGGAGATTCCACATGGAGGTGGGGCCAGGCCTACATTTTAAGTTAGCAGAAGTTTTCTTTTGGTTCTGGATATTAAGAGGGTTTTAATGAATTTTTACAGCCTTTAGTTCTTACTGATGATGGAAAAAGGCAGCTACAGGGGTTTTCACTTAAGTCTCTGTTCTCCCCCCACCACACAAGGTAGACTGTTACCTGAAATTATGTCTTGTTGGTGTAATTCAGTTTTACCTTCTCCACTTTTTACCTCAAAACCAAGTCCAGGGAACCTGCCATTGTATACTATATCCCTTCAGTTAAAAAAAAAAAAGTTAGATTTTTGCAACTCAGAGTGTGCACCTGTCCTTAGAAGGTGTGCTTTATGTACTTCCTGATCTATTTCTGATCATGTAGGCATTCTCTCTTTCACTCTTTCATATACTCCTCATGGAATTTCAGCGTTCTCTGCAATCCTTCCTGTTTCTTCTAATTTTGTGAATAGAGGTTTCAGCAATCTCCTACTTTCTTTGAAGGAAGAGTTTGCATTTCTGCCTGTCATCCTACTGGTTGCTTTAGATTCCTTTCCAAGGAAAGGAAGAAATGGAAACTTTATGCCCCATCTTGAAACCAGAGGTCCTTAAATTAAATTCTTACCTGGCTGAAGTTTAGTCAGTTGTAGCTTCCAGCATAATAACTTTCTGGAGACATTCTGGATGTACAAAGAAACAGGAGTGTGCAAGGGAAATGTGGCCAGTGAGAAATTTCCAGTGATGGATATTTCTCTTACTGCATGTGTCCTTCTGAATATCTATACGGTGGCTCTTCCCTGATCTTTGCCCTTTTCTGATGAGATAAATGGTCCTAGTTCATAACATACATAGATGAAGGATGGTTTTTTAAGGTCCCCCATTACCTGTGTGATATGTGGTATCTCAGCCTTCGGTTCTCATTTCATTTGTGAGCCACCTGAAAATACCCTGCCATCAGCAATGAATCTGCTGTACCTCATATCTTCTTCCAATAGTGTACTTAATGTTTCATACCTCCTAGAAACATGTGAAAGGAAACCACACAAAGACACTTTATGACACTGGAGGCAAAGCCTTACAATCTGGTCTTTATGAAGGGATTTCTCCTCTTTGGAATCCTTCCTTGGCTGCTTTTTTAGGGCAACAGATTTCCCCTAAATCATCAAACTAAAAATTCCCTTACTCCTAGTATCTTGCATGAGAGAAAAAGAATTTTTCGAGACATCATATGTCTGAAAACATCTTTATTCCTCCCTCATTTTAATTAAGAAATTGGTTGGGTATAAGCTTCTAGGTTGAATACAATTTTATCTCAGAATGTTGGAGGTGTTACTTCATTTGCTAGCTTCAAAGACTGTGGAGAAATCCAGTGTCTGATTCTTGAACTTGTGAACTTCCCCATCTCTGGGAAATTTTAGGATATTTTCTTTATTACTACTATTTGGAAATGTCATCATAATGTCTTACTGTGGTTCCTTTTATTGTTAATGTGCCACAACACTTCTGTTGGTTCCCTTAAATCAACAAATCTGTGGTTTTCAGCTTTGGAAAATTATTCCTTTCCATAATTTTCTTTTTCTGGGAATTTTACTGTTCAAATGTTGAATCTTAGATATAAAAAATTATTTTACTATGGTCAGGACACAACATGAGAGCTACCCTCTTAACAAATTTTTAAGGATACAAGTCATTGTTGTTGACTATAGGTACAGTGCTGTAGAGCAATCTCTTGCTTAACTGAAACTTTCTGCCCATTGATGAGTAACTCCCCATCTCCCCCTCCTCTTAGCCCCTGGCAACCACAATTCTCCTCTTTGATTTTGTGAATTTGCTTATTTCAGATACCTCAAAAGAGTAGAACTGATCTCAGAGACTCAACAGTGAGCACTGGCGTGAAGCGAGATCTTAATTCCCTGTTTAGAAGTGAACCTGGGGAGCCTGGATGAAAACCTGAAAGCCTAGCCATCAGGCCAGCAAGAGCTAGAGGCTAGAAGCTATTTTTCCCTGGATCTTTGCCCCCAGTGAAAAATGCATTTCTTATGGAGGCAAAATGGAGAAGGAAATGGCAACCCACTCCAGTGTTCTTGCCTGGAGAATCCCAGGGACAGCGGAGCCTGGTGGGCTGCCGTCTATGGGGTCGCACAGAGTTGGACACAACTGAAGCGACTTAGAAGCAGCAGCAGCAGCATGGAGGCAAAAACTATGAATGCAGGTACCAAGTTTATTATTAGAGACACAGCACAACAATAAGTGGGAGAACACACAGGAAACAGGTAAGATTGAAACAAGACAGAGATGCACACCTGGAGAGAAAGGGTGTGGCCTCCCCCTAGATGAGGAGGAGCATGGAAAAGAGGCAGTTAAATCACTTACATAGGGTAGTTCTTCCAGGTCTTTGTTCACCTTTGGCCAGTTATCTAGTTTCTTTCTCCACACCTGATCTGCCCTAGGACCTCCCTCCCACCACACGTATGCACAGCTTTTGTCCAGGATAGATCCTAGCCCAGAGGCCTATGGGATGACATATTAGCATCACATATTATGGGGTGGTGCCTCCTGCTTTTGACTCTGAAGGAGGCTTTCTGAGCATGTGAAATGTCTCTCTTATTCCAAGGATGGGAAATACATGACCTCCTGATCCATTACTAAAACAAGGTTTAGCCCCTCTCTGTTCTTTGCCATGATTGCTATCTTAAGGTGTCCACAGGAGACAAAGCCTGGCTATTTACCTTATTTTAGTCATTACTTCCATTTCAGAGAGCAAACAGGAGGCTGGCTGTAAATATATAACCTGGAGCTCACCTATCTCCTGTTTCATGAAATGTAAACAGGAGGCTAGTTCTAAGTGTCTGACCCGAGGCCCATCTTTTTCTTGCTCCAATATAAACAGGTGGCCAGTTGCAAATGTCTAGCCTGGGGCCCATCTGTCTCCTGCTTCAGAATCATTTCTATGACTGGCTTATTTCCATGACTGGCTTATTTCCATGACTGGCTTATTTATATTAGCATACTGTTCTCAATGTCTCTCTGCCTGACCATAAAAAAGGCTGAGCACCGAAGAATTGATGCTTTCGAATTGTGGTGCTGGAGAAAACTCTCGAGAGTCCCTTGGACTTCAAGGAGATCAAACCAGTCAATTCTAAAGGAAATCAATGCTGAATATTCATTGGAAGGACTGATGCTGAAGTTGCAGCTCTAATACTTTGGCCACCTGATGCAAAGAGCTGACTCACTGGAAAAGACTCTGATGCTGGGAAAGATTGAGGGCAGGAGGAAAAGGGGATGATAGAGGATGAGATGTTTGGATGGCATCATTGACTTAACGGACATGAGTCTGAGCAAACTCTGGGAGATAGTGAAGGACAGGGAAGCGTGGAGTGCTGTAGTCCATGGGGTTGCAAAGAGTTGGACACGACTGAGTGACTGAACAACAATTCTTGCTTGGGCCCCAGTCCTGCCTTTCATAGCTCTGTCTGTGAAAGCCCACAGGTAAATACCTCTCTCCTGACACCAAATGTCTCTTGATTTCTTTCTTTTCCACTGTTATATTCTAGCTGCAGCCCACTGTAAGACTGAGCCCTTCCAAAGTCTCAGGGCTGACTGCCCAACCCTTCAACTCCCCTGGCCAAAGGCAATTCCCCTTGTTCTTCTAGATTTGCTATTTCATATTTCTTCCTAGGAACTCTGTGGTTTCCTCTTTTACACTCTGTCTTCAACCCTCTTCAACTCTTTCTGTTACTCCCTTCATCTTTTCTCCCTTCTTTCTTTTTTTCCCTCTTGACTACTGACCTTAGGAGGTCAGTACTTACTCTAACACTACTTCCTTTAAACCTTTCTTTCTGGACTTCCCTAGTTCTTTCTCTTTTTATCCCCTCTTTCAGTCTCTCTTTCTTTCTTCTATAACTTCAAACTTCTCTTTGCTACTTTACTTCTTAGTCTCTATTTCTTTCTGCCTGTCTCTGTGTGTTTCTTTCTTGCTCATTCTTAACCTCTTTCCTTTTCCTTTTGCTGGAAAAAACCTTAATGTGAAACATAAACATATGTAAAAGAAAGGCACAAACCATTAACCATTTGTGGTTAAAGGGGCATAAACGATTAAAGTTTAGCAAGTTATTATAAATTGGGCACCTATGTAACTTTTGCAAAGGTGGCAAATAGATTAATGCTAGGATTCATAGCCTTTAGTATGTACCATCCTGACCACAAATACTTCAATCCTCACAAGCCTCAGTTTTGTATATCAGTTTCTTGCTTTTCTTTATGGTGTGATCACTTCTGTGTGTCTCCTAAACAGTATAGTTTAGTTTCGTCTATTTTTGAATGTTATCCCTATGGAATCATACCATATATATTCTTTCATGTCTTTCTTCTTTCACATTAGGTTTGTAAGATTTATCAGTATTGCTGCTTGTAGCTATAATTCATTCATTTTCATTGATTCTCATTATTCATTGGATGGACATGCTGAGATTTATTCCACTGCTGCTGCTGCTGCTAAGTTGTTTCAGTCGTGTTCGACTCTGTGTGACCCCATAGACGGCAGCCTACCAGGCTCCCCCGTCCATGGGATTTTCCAGGCAACAGTACTGGAGTGGGGTGCCATTGTCTTCTCGGGTTATTCAACTATCTGACATCAAATTGTTTTCAGACGACTTAGTTGCCTTTAAAAATAAGGGCTGGATTTGCTGCCCCCTTGTGTCTTTCAACAGCTATAACAACATCATTATTTAGATTCTTACTCTTGGGCAAAGAGCGCCCCAAATCAGAGCTTCACCAGGCCAGCTTGCTCGAATTACACCTGGGGGCTGAGGAGACCACACCTTTCAGCTGCAAAGAGCTCTATGAGGGAGAGGCCTTTATTACCAGCACAAAGCTCAGTGCTAACTCTATTGAGGTTTGAGTTACCAGGTCTGAAAAGAATTTAGCATCAACAGATCTGCCAAATACAGTGGGGAGGTGCCCAGGTGCCTAAAAGAATGTTTTTCAAAAAGATATCTATTACAGTGTTATTAACTCAGATACCAAGTCTTACTCTGAAAGCAGGCTGGGGAAATTCACTTCAACAGGCATTTTATTCTTTTATTCACCTGATGTTTATTGAGTACCAAACATTGTTCTAGGCATTAGAATACAAAACTAAACAAATACAGTAAACAAATAGGCACATTACTTTGTAAGTTACTTTTTATCATGAGTTAGTGATAAGTATTAAAAAGAAAGCAAATTAATGGCAAAGAGATAGAGGATAACCAGCTGGTTCTTGGAATGCCATTCAGAGAAAGTGACATGCAGAAAGGTGAATGATGTAACAGAGCAAGCCACGTGAGGGTCCAGGGGAAGAGCATAGGTAAAGAGAACTGCAAAGGCAAAAGCATTGAGGAGGGAAAGAACTAATTATGCTTGCAGAATAGTGAGAAGGTTAGTTTGATGAAAGCAGAGGAGGGATTAGCAGGAGACGAGGTGGAGAGATAGGTAGAACATTGCAGGTATGGTAACAAAATTGGATTTTACTCCGAGAGTTGAAGTGGGGAGTGATATGGTTTAATTTATGTTTTGAAATTACCTCTCTGGCTCCTGGGTAGAAAATTGATTTGAAGGGTACAAAAGTATAAACAGAGTGGTAAAAGAGAAAACTATTGCAAAAAATCCTAGCCAGAAATGAGATAGCTTTTGGACTAGGTGAAATGGTGGAGGTTGTGAGAAGTGGTCATATGAAGGGTTTATCTTGAAGACTGAGCCCACATGACATGCTGATGAGCTGGTTGTGGCGAATGAGGAAAACAGGAGTTCAGGATGATTTCTGGTTTGGGCTTAGCAGGTAGTAGAGGGGTGGAGATTGGAGTGGTCAGGGGAAGAGATGCATCTCAAGTTCTAGTGGGAGTGCATTAACTTTGAGATACTTATTATGTTGTAGCTATCTGTTCCGGGAAACAAACTCACTCAGAAGGACAATGCAGATAGTGGAGTGCAGTTTATTACACTGGTGGGCCCAAGGCAGAGTCTCCTCTTAGCCAAGAACCCCGAACAGTTTTTGTGAAAACCTTATATAACCTAAGTGTATAAGGTTCCCTGAAACTAGTCTGAACAAAGGAAAAAGAAAGATACAATCAAAGTTAACCCATGATCATATGCCTTAAGCCTAGGTAGTTAACAGTGGACAATTATCAATAGGCCTGTGGTCATAACCCAATGAGCATAATAGAATGTATAATTCTATTTGGTTACACAGATAATTAGGGTATTCTTCTAGGCAAGGGAGAGTCCTGGGGCTCTTCCTTCCGGGGCCGGTTTTCCAGTTGGTATACCATTTCCATAGATACTGGGCATATAGCTCAAAGTCCACAGTCTGGCCCAAGATCTAGTCCCGCTTTCAAGATGGAGCCTGTTCTGTCTGTTTCTTCCTTCAGTTACACATCCAAGGGGACATGTCCAGTAGATGAGTGGTACGTAAGTCTTGGATAGAGACTAGGACTAGAGGTATACACGTGGGAACCACCGTGGAACTGAATGAGATCACTAAGGAGTGAGAGTAGGAGAGAACATGGCTGAGGACTAAACTCTGGGACGCTCAGCATTTAGACAGCCGGAAGAAGGTGAGGCCAGCAAAGGAATCTAAGCAGGAATGGGCAGGGAGGAGGAAGGAAAAGCAGGAGAGTTTAGTATCCCAGAAGCCAATTTCTTAAAGTGGTTTAAAAAAGGAAAGTATAAACTGCTCTCCCCTTCACCCCTAAAAATGCTATTGAAAGGTCAAGTAAAATGAGAATTGAGAATTGACAACTGATTTTCTGGGAGGAAGTCACTGGTGACTCTTACAAGGAATGACGTTAGTAGGGCTGATGGGCTGGAAGCTTGATTGGAAAGAATTGAGTTACGACTAGAAAGGAAAGATGAGACATTGTGTGAAGACATTCAAGAAGTTTTTAAGAAATGCAATTCATGCTCATAAGAAGTTGAGTTTATAAAGATTAATGAATATTTCAGAGGGCTTCTGTATCATGTGAATTTATATCTGTTATACTATAGGCAGGCAAAGAAAAAAAAAGTAAAAAAAAAATGCCTTCATGGTTTGCTGACAGGAAAACAATGGAAACATTTTAAAGAAATCCCTTTCGCATTTAAGTGGCATAAAAGTGAAATAGAAACACAAAGTCACCCTAGATTAGGCATTAGCAGAAGACAGTGCACCAACTAGATACGTGACATCATCATGGTGATGCTGTGGATCAGGAGGGCATACCAATCAGTGGCTGAGATTTTGTACATGATCTCCTTTAAAACACAAATTTAATAACCTTATATATTTGTTTCCTGTTATTTTTTCATTCTTAATTTCTCTTTAACCATCTATTTCTAACCTATTTAATGTAACTTTTTTACTATTTAACTATCGAATTCTTTATTTTTAAAAGCTGCTCTAACTTTTTTTTTTATTTTAAATCAGGGAAGTGATAATTTTTTAGTTGACCCATGTAGTTACTGATGTGTTTGTAATTCTGGAACATAAGGTGAGAGGAAGGCATAACAACCCCCCCTGCTGGCAGCACCACTGAACTACAAACCTCAGCCCTAGGAGTAAATAGCCTGGAGAATTCTGGTCTTGCAGCCAGAGCATACAAAGGCCCATCCCTAGTCTTGGGGTTGACTATGGAACAAAGGTTGGAGACAAAAGGGAAAGACTTGACTGTGGCCCAGCCAGCTGTGAAGACTGTTGTATGTATTGTATAAGAATCTGCCTGCAATGCAGGAGACACAGTTTCAATTCCTGGATCAGGAAGATCACCTGGAGAAGGAAATGACTATCCACTCCAGTATCCTTGCCTGGAGAATTCCATGGACAGAGAAGCCTGACGGGACTGTAGTCCATGGGGTCACAAAGAGTTGGACATGACTGAGCCACTATTTTTAAATATATTGTATATATATATATTAGCATCCCTCCATTCCCTTTTTGACTGCAGTCATGCTGTTCTAGCCGGGTTGACATCTCTTATCTTTCATAGCTCCAGTGTGGGCCATGATTGGGCCAGACCAGTGATGCAATTTCAGCCCCTCTGCACAGTGATTGGACCAATAAGTGATTGCCTTAGCTGGTCCAATCAAAGGTGAGGGGCAGGATACCATTCTTTCAAGATTAGGGGAAATAAGCTTTTCTTCTTCCACTGGATGTGAAAAGAGAAAACATATATTGTCTGGCTCATGTTGATAGCCATCTTGCAACTACCAGGGAAGCCAGACTTAGTTTAAGTTCCTGTCTCAAAAAGTTAGAACAGAAAGATGAAAGGGGGAAACAGAATAAAATGGATTTCAGTGATTCTGTTGAGACACTTGATAAGGCGTCTTGAAACTCAACCTATCCCTGATTGAGGGTATCTAAAAGGTTGACTTTTAAGCAGATGCCTTTAATTGTTTATACTATTTGATTTAGAATTTCTTTTACTTGAAGTAATATAGAAGCCTCTGTAAATCTACTGCCCCAAATTGGCCTCCAAAAGGGCAAAAGATTTATTCTAGAAGCAGAGGCAGGACTGGATGTCCAGTTGGTGAGTGAAGGGGCCCAGCTACAGGACAGATTGCAAGTTGCTGAGCAAGACATTAAAGGGCAGAGGGGCCATGTCTGGAAACCATGAAAGAGGGAGTCCCCAGTGTTTGGAGGGGGCAGGAAGGAGTTCTCAGAAAGCCTGACTGGCACCAGAAAAGACCTGGCTGTAGTCTTTGGAAAGCAGACAGGACAAATGGAGGTTGTCCAGGCTTCCCTCTCTATCCTCCAGAGTCCCCAGCCCACTATAGAGACTAGGAAAACTCTGAGTGAATTTTGTAGGGGCAGATATATCAAAGCTCCAACCCATCAGCTCCATCCTGTCCATCCTAGCAGAATACCAATGAAAGGTGAACTCAAGAATTGATATGCAGAAAAAGGTGGACAAGGGAGGTGACATCACTGGGTTGCCTTAGGGAGTGGGAGTAACCTTGTGTTACTCTTTTCTTCAACCCTCCTTGCTACCCCCTCAGGAAACATCCTTGATTCTGACTCACGGGGAATGCTGCCAAGGCTTTTTCATAATGTGGGACTCGGCAAAATAGTGGATGCCCTTCAACTCTCTCTCCAGTCTCCTCTTCTACCTTGTACAGTATTTCTCATCCTGTCCTCATTCTGCTTCAAGCCCTCTCCTTCCAGAATTGCCTTGATTTTGTGCAAAGAGTGATGTTCTCAAGGTCAGGTGATCTAGGGTCTGAATCCTAGTTCTGCCCGGTAGTAGGTCTGTGACCTTGGTTAGTCACTTGCCCTCCGAGGATGCCAACTTCCTCATCGAAGGAAAAGCTGGGCTGAAAGAAGAGCACAATCAAATGCATGTTGTGGGTTTGTATATTCCGGAAGTGAAGAGTTTGGATCTGACTGACCTGCCCAGCTTTTCCTGGAAATATTATCAATCATCCTGAAGTAAATACCTCTTTGCTTCCAAATTACTGTTGTATTTCTGAGTGACGCGAATGTTTTCTCTGTGCATAGTCTTTGTATGCACAGCGTGCTTCTCCAGATTAGTGTTCATCATGCCTTTTATCATACTTCTGTTTCAGCCATCCTGAAATATAATTGTTTCTTCCCGCTGTCACTCAGCAACCTTCATAACTGTTATACATACCACACAGTCTCTAATTTAGATCAAACTATTTCAAATACAGCATCCAAGTTTGGTGAAAATTTGTCCACTTAGATTTGAATTTTGTAGTATCTCTTAAGAGACAGAACCTTAATTGCAATTTTAAAGATAGAAAATATGGCTGGACATGTTATTCCAGGTAAAAGAGCATGTTCAGAGTATTTCAAACAGGGCTCAGTTTGGAAACCATTGAAAAATGAATAGCTTGGAGCATGTGAGCCTTGAGGAGGCTTCTTAATAACCCAGTTCTCATTTTTTCATTCCAAGAGTGTTACTGATACAAACGGCTAACTCCCACCTTCACAGAGACTTCCCAAAGGGGAAGAGCAGAGAGCCATCCTCAGTCCAGAACGTTTTAGAGAAAACAGAGTGTGAGTGTGTGATAATGTCTACTCTGCTTCCTTGGCCTGAGCTCTTGGCATTTCTGAGGGTCACCATCTCACAGTACTAACAGACCTCAGTGGTGAAGTGCAGTGCAGCCAGGGAGGTCAGTCACAGCCCCAGGGAAGCTTTCCTGGGTTTGTTTTGAACATGTTGTTGAGGACAGTGCTCTTCACGCACCTCTCAGTGGCTCCTTAATGAAGACCCATAGGAGAGGATTTGCTTAGGACTCAGCGGCGGGGAGGGTGCTCTGCCTAACACCTCGTTTGTTTCTGCTATGTAGACATGGAGAATCATCTTACTCTGTTGACTTTTTCACATTGTTGGCTACAAACATTGAGCCAGGTTTATATGGAGTGTGTAGGAGTACATGAAATTCATTTGTGCACCAACTCCAGTCCTAGATCCATCTTTTAGTTTGCTCTCTTTTACCCTCTCTTTTGTATTTACTGATTTTAAAAATGTTTCAGTATGAAATCCAAATGTACTCAAGAGTAGAGAGAACAGTATAATAAGCTTATCTATCCCCCAGACTAAAGTTATCAACAGCAACAATATCCACCCCCAGACTAAAGTTATCAAGATTTTGCCACGTTTGCATTATTGGTTCCTTTTTCTTTTGGTTCATGCTTGGAGAATTTTGAAGCAAGTACCAAGGACCTTGTCATTTTGAGCTTAAGTACTTCAGTATGTATCTCTAAAAATTTTGGACAGGTTCTTAAAAATCCACAATGACATATGAAGTGAAGTAGAAGTTGCTCAGTCATGTCTGACTCTTTGTGACCCCATGGACTATACAGTCTATGGAATTCTCCCAGGCCAGAATACTGTAGTGGGTAGCTTTTCCCTTCTTCAGGGGATCTTCCCAACCCCGAGATTGAACTTAGGTCTCCCACATTGCAGGTGGATTCTTTACCAGCTGAGATGCTAGGGAAGCCCACAATGACATATGACACCCAACAAAATTAAGAATTTCTGATTAGACTAGAGGCCTGATTAGATTCAGATTTAGTTTTCTGACATGAATATTTCAGGATTAGTATTGTACAATTCCTCCAGTGTTATATCAAGAGGCACATAACACCTGGTTGTATTTCTTTTCATGATTGATTCACCCTTTCCTATTTGTTTCCCTGAGAGGAAAGAACTTTAGTTGGTTATTTGTTTATTATTCCATTTATTTTTATTGTATACAAATATTTATCTCTCATCTTTAGATCAAAGCTGTGCATGCTCAGTTGCTTAGTTGTGTCCAACTCTGCAACCTCATGGATAGGCTCCTCTGTCCATGGAATTTTCCAGGTAAGAATACTGGAGCAAGTTGCCATTTCCTACTCCAGGGGATGTTCCTAACCCAGGGATTGAACCTGGTGTCTTGCATTTCCTGCATTAGCAAGTGGATTCTTTACCACTGCACCACCAGATCAAAGGTAGCGATATCTATATATAGTTCTGCCTCTTGATTTTTTCTTTTCTTCTCTTTTTAAGTCAAGAGTATATCCTGGAGACTATAATAGTCTATAGAGACAATCCTTATTCTTTTGTTCAGCTCCATAGTTCTCCATTCGGTGGGTGTTCCATATTTATTCATCTAGAGCCCTACTGGTAAGCATTTAGGTTGTTTTCAATCTTTAGATACTAAAAATAACATTGCAATGAATAACTTTTGGTGTATATCATTTTCTATTTTTGCCAGTATATTATAGGCCAATATTTCTAAACTTGGGATTGCTGAGTTGAAGGGAAATTATTCTGTCATATATTTTTGGGTATTTTAAGATATAGAAAATATTGTCATATTTTGTGCCTTTTTGAATGCTATTTTAAACTTTTTTCCAAGAAACTTGGGGCATGAATTAATTTTAATTTTTATTATTATAATAATACTTTTTGATGCAACAAATAAATTTATGATTGTATGTATATCTATTATCTATAATCATAATTTTCTTCTGTGAAAATTAATATTAACCAGGGATATCCATATACTTCCCTTTTTCCCCAGTCCACCAAAACCAACACCATCATTGCCAGATCAACCTTTTCTATTTCTAAAGGCTTTTCCCATCCTTTGTACTCTAAACTTGTCATTGCCAGTCTAGTTTCCAGATCTCATGACAGAGAGAAATGACCTCGAGAGAAAAGTAGAGGACTGGGAGATGAGAAAACTGAGGTTACAGAGGCTGGAGATGGGCAATGTAGTGGAAAGGTGGGGGCAGTAAATGAGAGGTGCTGGGGACACAGGAGATAAAGAAGGGGAGGGGAATATGTGAAATGTTGCTAAGTTGGTGTATTTGATCACTTTGTCTCATTTTGGAAAAGCAAGTAAATAAAAGTCTTCTGTAATTACTTATTTGGCTTTCATAATATGCATCTTGAACACAATACCATGTAGAGATGAAACTTTATGGACTATAACATTGTCTTCATAATATAAACACCTAATGTGTCTGCAGATAATACCAGATTGAGATTTAAGTTGGCTGTGAGCATGCAATCAGTTATGTGAAATAATATATATGTACCAACTATGTGCTAACTGAAACCCATCCACATACTTGGGTGCACCGCATGCAATGTAGGTATGTCTCTTTCTAGTCGTGAGCAGACCTAGAAAGCAAGGCTGGGTCCTACCAGATACCACGTGTCCACTTACATTCTAGTGCTTGAATCCAGGTCTTCTGGAATGAAACTATGTGAATCCCTGGCAAAGTTTCTAAAAAGAAGAAAAAAATGTATCAGTAGAAAATAAAGCCTGACTCTAAGCATAGCCAACATATTAACTAAACAGGATGGGCCAAGTTGTCAAGACGTTGGCAAGTGTGGCTGTCACATAAAAAACTCCTGCAGTCAGGTTTTCCATGATCAGTGCCCGAGGAGCTGCCACATCTGTCCTGCACAGGATTCTTTCATGGGAAAGGAGCCTTCTGGGCCTGTCCCTGGTGACCTTGAGGGCTGATTGGAACCCATTCCCCAAGGGTAGCATTCTTATAATCCTCTACTTAGCTGATCTCCATCTGTGGAAGACCTGGGGCCTGAATTCTTTTTCCAGAGAGTTTAGCTTTTATTTTTTAATTTTATTTATTTATTTTTTTCATTTAGTTTTATTAGTTGGAGGCTAATTACTTTACAATATTGTAGTGGTTTTTGTCATACATTGACATGAATCAGCCATGGATTTACATGTATTCCCCATCCCGATCCCCCCTCCCACCTCCCTCTCCACCTGATCCCTCTGGGTCTTCCCAGTGCACCAGGCCCGAGCACTTGTCTCATGCATCCAGCCTGGGCTGGTGATCTGTTTCACCCTAGATAATATACATGTTTCGATGCTGTTCTCTCGAAACATCCCACCCTCGCCTTCTCCCACAGAGTCCAAAATTCTGTTCTGTACATCTGTTTTGCATATAGGGTTATGGTTACCATCTTTCTAAATTCCATATATATGCGTTAGTATACTGTATTGGTCTTTATCTTTCTGGCTTACTTCACTCTGTATAACGGGCTCCAGTTTTTTAAACTTCTATTTGCAGCAGCCTGGGAAAGTCACAGACCTGTGACTGCTTTAGCCTCTTTCCTTGTCCCAGGCTCCATCTGGGAACCTAGGGTTGATTCTGCTTTCCTTCTGCTCAGAGTTTATCTCTGGATTACTGTACTGATACACATTGGTAAATTGCCAATGAGGCGACTCTCTCTTTTTCTGCCCACCACTAGTTTAAGCTCGATGTTTTAAAGGTAAATGCAAACTTTCCATATACTTAACTAATTTATGCTCACGAACATTCTGTGAGGTTATTATCCTGGCCACTACCATGACCCCCCAAATCAGCCAAATGAGGCTACAAATTTAGAGGATATAAATTCTTTCAAAATTACACTCATAGTAAGTGGCAGAACTGTGGGTTTCAGTCCTGTTTGTTTGACTACAAAGTGCATGCTCGAAACCACCATGCTTCCTGCCAACTCCTCCCAGGGGTAGACTATGACCTTGGCCTTCAAATGGCCACTCTGTTGTTTTTCTTCATGTCAGCCCACCCTTTGTGCTGCTATCCAACTGTCCCTTTTCGAACATGGCTGTCTAAGATAGCACAAGTCTAACCATCCTTAATATGCCATCCCCCTACTTCCCACCAAAATGTGCAAAAATACACAAAGGACACAATTGCAAAAGCACTGCAAATTAAGGATGGTACTGGACTATTTGCTAGTGTCTGAGAAATTTTCCCACTAAGTGAGATGTGGAGGGGCTTACAATGACAAACTTTCCCTTTGACCTGTGACACAGAACAGCAGGACTAGCCATGATGATGCTACAAAACAGATCTGACACTCCCTTCCCCGGGGTCCTGTCTCCAGGCCATAGCAACCTTTCATCTCTAAGTTGTCACATCTGCTGGACAGCAGTTCCCTGAATGGAGGGAGAATGGAGGAAGTGTCTGTGTTAGTTTCTTCCTGGCACAAAATCTAGAGCCTCGGGGCATGCCTTCAGGGGCTTTGTTTCCCGAGACAGCATTGCCCTGCCTCTCCCTCCCTTTCTTGTGCCAAGGGAAGTAATAGAGGGGCATAGGGTCGCTTGGGAAGGAGGCCAAGAGATCTCGCTGGGGTGGCGGGAGGGTGATTTAACAGCTTTTGTTGAGGGAGGCACTCAGGAGAGCCAGTAAGTGTTAGGTTTATATGATGCTTTGAAGAAAGGAAAAGAAAAAGATTTTAGAGGAATATGCTATGGTAAACAAGAGAGGCATACGTGAAAAGAACATTTAGGACATGTTGCTTTGTGTTACACAATATAATTCACTACCTGGCAACTCTTTGAGTAATGTCAATAAAAATATAAACTATTTTTCATTGCCTTTTTTGGACTGTGCTTCTTTTGCTTGTAGCACTGTGTAATGAATGATGTATGGTGGTCCAAAGTTACCTTCCCTTCATAGTCAGACAAATGGACAGTGTAAGAATCAAAAGATTCCTTCTTAGTCAGAATGGGTCACTCCTGATGCCTAATTTTCTACAGGACAATCACCTCCCTTCTGGTTGTGACCTGAATAAGGGGAACTCAGGGCAGGCAGGTGGTAAAGACGGTATCCATACCAACAATTTTCTGGAAAACACTGAACCTTCATGGATCTTCTTTCAAATTTGAGCAAAGAGAAAAACAAGCCTCAAATAAAGCCAAATAAAAATAAGAACACAATCCAAGTGGAATCTATAAAACAATTAAGCCACAAAAAAGCATAGTAATGCTCTACAGTTGCAAAGTAAGTACAAATTTAAAAGAAATTACTATAGGAGACAAAAGCTTGCTCTAGAGTAATCTGCTTTCCCTTATTTCCTCTCCAACTTCTGTTTCTTTCTTCCTGTGACTCACTTGTTTCTCCTAATCTTTCACTGTTCCATATTCTTTTTCTTCTCTTCCTCCGTGTCCACATGATCTCTCTTTCTTCCTCCCTCTCTAATTTTCCCTGTTTTCCCATTATCCTTTTAAGTTTCCATAGTCCTTGCTAAGGATGACAAGGCAGACATCTTTAAATCTTCCCTCCATTCTCTATCCGGTGTCATAGGGGGCATGTGGGATCTGAAGTCCCAGGTCATCTCAGCCCCTGAGACACCTGGGGTTGGGGGGGAATCTCTCTTCCTGTGGTTGCCTCCTTTTCAGTTTAAGTTCATGTCTTACATCAGATTCCCTTGGCTCTGTGTTCACTTGTTGAGGCTTGTTAGGGGAGGCAAGCTCACCAGGTGTGTGTGGCAGTAGTGATGCCCTATGTGGAGTCCAAGGGTGCCTTGGACTGAGTTTCCTGGAAACAAGCTCAGAGATGGAGAGTTGCATGCAGAGTTTATTGGGAAGTGCTCTCGGGAGTTATACCTGTAGGGAGGTGAGGCAGGCAGGATTGGATAGATAAGAAAGGAACGTGCAATATGGTTGAAACTGAGCAATAGTCTATCCTATGTGGGGCTCTGGCAGTAAGATAGTCCTTTAGAGTTGTCTCGAATCAGGCTGGGGGTGGGGCAGGACTTTGGATCCTTGAATCAGCCAGTCATTGCCCTTTGGGAGCCTACTGTGAAGGGCAATTCCCAATAAGCCATCAGCAGCCCCAGTATTCCTAGGTGAGGGGTGCCTGGGGCATCGGCAGAGAGGAGGGCATCTGGGTGGAGAGCTGGAGTGATATCTTATGGATGGGCATAATATATATTCACTCATCCAATACACTTCTGCAGCCACAGTGATGACTGAGATGTAGGGTAATCAGGCAGGGCTTTAGCCTTTCATTCAAGGTACAAAAAGATAATGACCAAACTAACAAAGATGCAAGAAAAAGCCTGCAAAAGGGACATATCATCTTTGGGGGATGATGTGAGAAGGGTCCTGGGGGAGGTAGCATTGAATTGGGCCTGAGAAAAAGGCCAGATTTTGATAGGTAGAGATGAGGGGTAGTTAGGAAGAATGTAGGCAGAGAGTTATCTGGAAGGACTTTAAGTCTTTGCAGGTCTTCAAGTCCCAGATTATTGTGAATAAAGAGGATCTAATTTCTCAAAGATAATGTCCTTTAAAGACACTTTGGGTAAAGCATAGAATGGATAGAATGGAATGGAAGAGAAGCCCAAGAGACCTTGCCCTGGAGGTGTTTTCATATATTAATACTTCAGATATGGCAGGAAGATGCAGATGTTTCCCAAAGACTTCTAGCAGCTTTTATTTAATATAAGTTTATTCACAGAGCCATTTCTGAGGCTTGTGTCTTGAAGTGAGTGTTAGGAAAGTTCCAAGGGTCATAACTGCAGCTGCTTTTAAATATCTGAAGGGTGCCTTGAAGAGGAGGGAGTGGGTTTCATTTATTCAGTGTGAGTTCACAGGCAAACCTAAGATCACCGATGGATGAAACAGGAAAACAGATGGTTCACTGCATTGAAAGGAAGAGTTTAAAGGAAGACTGTTTTTTCAGAATTAGGTAGGTTTTGAAGTAGTGAGTTGACTATAGGAGGAGATATTCAAGAAGAAGTTGGAGATAATATGAGAGAGAAGATTCTTTCTTTGGAATTGGCAGTTGACCTAAATAAACCTTAAAGCCCATTCCAGCTCAGAGGGGCTTCCCAGGTGGTACAGTGGTAAAGAATCCACCTGCCAATGCAGGAGACATAAGAGACAAGGGTTCGATCCCTGGGTTGGGAAGATTCCCTGGAGAAGGAAATGGCAACCCACTCCAGTATTCTTGCCTGGGGAATCTCATGGGCAGAGGACCCTGGTGGGCTGCAGTCTGTGGGGTTGCAAAGAGTCAGACACGACTGAGCAACTGAGCAGACACAGATTCCAGCTCAGAGATGATATAAGAATGAAACATTTATTCAACATTTGCTATATACCAAATACTATTCCAAGCACTCTGAATGTATCACCTAATTTAATCCTCAAGAGTTCATAAAGTGGGCACTATTGTTCATTTTATAGATAGGAAATTGAAACTAGGGAGATCTAAACAAGTCATTTAGCCAATTGTCACACAACTAGGAAGAGGTAATGCCAAGATTCGAATGCAGAAGGCTGACTCTAGAATCTGTTTTTCATGTCTGAGCCTTTGGCATCATTGACCACCCCACATCAGTAGGAAAAGCCCAGAAGTAACAGTGATAGACTCTGATGAGTTAGTAAATGTCCTCTCCACTCAGTGAGCTACTTAGCTCAGTCATCTATAAAGTGTCCACAAATAATGGTACCTAGGGAACATATCACTGCCACTTACCTGAGGCAGGAATAAGATAATCAAGCCCTTGACAGTCTCTAAGTGATGGATGTTATTCAGCAAGTGGAGAGTAAGTTTACAGATGTGTTTCTTTGCTTCTCTTGCAAGGTTAGAAGAAGACCAAGAATATAAGACCCAGTTGTCCTATCTGAGTGGAGGTCCTTGAGGGCAGGAAGTGTAGCCATATTTCTTGAGGCTCAGTGTTATTTCTTGGGGCCTCGCCTCTTGTGAGTCAGCCTGGGTTCCCAGACAGGAGCACTGAACCTGGGTAGTTCTGGCAGACACAACCCTCCCCTTAAAGGGCTTGTGAACTATTAGAATTTCTGTCACAGTCATAAGTCACTCACACTCAAGATAACATAGCAAGTGTAATAGAGGCATCAGAAAAGAGTTTGCAGTGGCTTAGAAGACAGAGGGCGTATTCTCACAGGGCACAGTGGGGAAACTTCCCAGTGCAAGCAGGACTTTAACTCATTCATTCAACTTTCTTTGATGCTATGCCTTACACATCAGTGAGTTAAGCTGGAGGAGGAACTTGTTCTCAGAGAGCTCAGCTTTTCTTGGAGAAGATGGATTATCCTGCCATCACCCAGCACAGTGGTTAAGAGAGTGGGCGCTGCCGTCAGATTTCAAATCCCTCCTTCACCACCTGCTGACAAGTGATCCAGGGCAAAATGCTGAACCATTTCAAGGCTTCAGTCATCCATGAAAGGCAGAAAAACAAGAGCTTACTTTATAGGGTTGATATGAGAGTAAAACATGAACCTTTAGCAGGGTGCCTGCTTGGCATATAGTAAGTGCTCCGTAAATACTAGCAATCTTTATAAATGTGGCAGTATGGAATATGTGGGCTGCTACAGAGAACGTATGCACTCCCTCCCCTTCCATCATCTAGGGGAACAAGCATACCAGGCTGGGTAAACTGGTGCTCTTTGAAAATGGCAACAAAGCATGTCAGGTAGAAGAACCAGAAAGAACAAAAGAGGAGGTGGATTCCAGGTCCTGTTCTGGAGAAAGAAGTACTGGCAAGGTGGGTTGAGAAGGGATGATGTGGTGGGAGCTGTGCTTCGTGAATTAGCCTGAGAGCAGGTGATGGGAGAACGTGAGTCCCATGGCGACTTATTTCCATACTTGTACATTCATCCTTCTTTGCAGATTCTGCTGAGTTTACTTGGAAAAGAAAAGACCTGGAGGATATACTGATTCAGGTAAAGACATAACCTTGAATTATCTGGATGAGAGGTTAGTTATTTCATAACTTTGGCCATTTAAAAATCTGAGGAGTTTTCTAAATAATCACCAGTTCTTATTTATTCAGAAAATATTTCATGAAGAAAACTAAGGGCATAGCAATGTCTATTCATTGGGAAAATAGAAAGTAGCTCCTTATATGTTTCTGAGTATCTAACTGGTTTGTTAAAATTAATTAATTTTTTATTGAAGGATAATTGAATTACAGAATTTTGTTGTTTTTTTGTCAAACCGCAACATGAATCAGCCCTAGGTATACATATATCCCCTCCCTTTTGAACCTCCCACCCATCTCCCTCCCCATCCCACCCTCTAGGTTGATACAGAGCCCCTGTTTGAGTTTCCTGAGACATACTGCAAATTCCCATTGGCCATCTATTTTACATACGGTAATGTGTTTCCATCTTACTCTTTCCGTACATCTCACCCTCTCTTCCCTTCTCCCCATGTCCATAAGTCTATTCTCTATGTCTGTTTCTCCATTGCTGCCCTGTAAATAAATTCTTCAGTACCATTTTTCTAGATTCTGTATATATGCATTAGAATACAATATTTATCTTTCTCTTTCTGACTTACTTCACTCTGTATAATAGGTTCTAGGTTCATCCACCTTATTAGAATGGACTCAGATGTGTTCCTTTTATGACTGAGCAATAATCCATTGTGTATATGTACCACAACTTCTTTATCCATTCACCTGTCAATGGACATCTAGGTTGCTTCCATGTTCTAGCTATTGTAAATAGTGCTGCAATGAACGATGGGACACATGTGTCTTTTTCGATTTTGGTTTCCTCAGGGTATATGCCTAGGAGTGGGATTGCTGGGTCATATGGTGGTTTTATTCCTAGTTTTTTAAGGAATCTCCATATCATCTTCTATAGTGGCTGCATCAATTTACATTCCCACCAACAGTGCAAGAGTGTTCCCTTTTCTCCATATCCTCTCCAGCATTTATTATTTGTAGACTTTTTGATGATGGCCATTCTGACTGGTGTGAGGTGATATCTCATTATAGTTTTGATTTGCATTTCTCTAATAATGAGCAATGTTGAGCTTCTTTCCATGTGTTTGTTAGCCATCTGTATGTCTTCTTTGGAGAAATGTTTGTTTAGGTCTTTTTCCCACTTTTTGATTGGGTTGTTGGTTTTTCAGGTATTGAGTTTTATGAGCTGCTTGAATATCTTGGAAATTAATCCTTTGTCAGTTGTTTCATTTGCTATTATTTTCTCCCATTCTGAAGGTTGTCTTTTCACATTGCTTATAGTTTCCTTTGCTGGGCAAAAGCTTTTAAGTTTAATCAGGTACCACTTGTTTACTTTTGTTTTTATTTTCGTTACTCTATAAGGTGGGTCATAGAGGATCTTGCTTTGATTTAAGTAATCAAGTGTTCTGCCTAAGTTTTCCTCTAAGAGTTTTATAGTTTCTGGTCTTATGTTTAGGTCTTTAATCCATATTGAGTTTATCTTTGTGTGTGGTGTTAGGAAGTGTTCTAATTTCATTCTTTTACATGTAGCTGTCCAGTTTTCCCAGCACTATTTATTGAAGAGGCTGTCTTTGCTCCATTGTATATTCTTGCCTCCTTTGTCAAAAATAAGATACCCATAGGTGCATGGGTTTATTTCTGGGATTTCTATCTTGTTCCATTGGTCTATGTTTCTGTTTTTGTGCCAGTACCATACTGTCTTGATGACTGTAGCTTTGTAGTATAATCTGAAGTCAGGAAGGTTCATTCCTCTAGCTCCATTCTTCTTTCTCAAGACTGCTTTGGCTATTCAGGGTCTTTTGTGTTTCCACATGAATTGTGAAATTTTTTGTTCTAGTTCTGAGGAAAATGCCATTGGTAATTTAATAGGGATAGCATTGAATCTGTAGATTGCATTTGGTAGTATAGTCATTTTCACAATTTTGATTCTTCCTACCCAGGAACATGGAATATCTCTCCATCAGTTTATGTCATCTTTGATTTCTTTCATTAGTGTCGTATAATTTTCTGTGTACAGTTCCTTTGTCTCCTTAGGTAAGTTTATTCCTAGATATTTAATTCTTTTTGTTGCAATGGTGAATGGGATGGATTCCTTAATTTCTCTTTCTGATTTTTCATTGTTAGTATATAGAAATGCAAGTGATTTCTGTGTATTGATTTTGTATCCTGAAACTTTGCTAAATTCACTGATTAGCTCTAGTAGTTTTTTGATACTATCTTTAGGGTTTTCTACGTACAGTATCATTTGATCTGCAAACAGTGAGAGCTTACTTCTTTTCTGATCTGGATTCATTTTATTTCTTTTTCTTCTCTGATTGCTGTAGCTAGGACTCCCAGAACTATGTTGAATAATAGTGGTGAAAGTGGACACCCTTTGTATTGTTTCTGATCTTAGGGGGAATGCTTTCAATTTTTCACCATTGAGAATAATGTTTGCTGTAGGCTTATCATATATGGCCTTTATTATGTTGAGGTAGGTTCCTTCTATGCCCATTTTTTGAAGAGTTTTAATCATAAAAACTGAATTTTGGGTGCTGAATTTTGTCAAAGGCTTTTTCTGCATCTATTGAGATTATCATATGGTTTTTATATTTCAATTTGTTAATATGGTGTATCACATTGATTGATTTGCATATATTGAAGAATCCTTGCATCCCTGGAATAAACCCAACTAGGGATCGTGGTGTATGAGCTTTTTGATAAGTTGCTGAATTCTGTTTGCTAAAATTTTGCTGAGGATTTTTGCATCTATGTTCGTCAGTGATATTGGCCTGTAGTTTTCTTTTTTGTATTGTCTTTGTCTGGTTTTGGTATCAGGGTGATAGTGGCCTCACAGAATGAATTTGGAAGTGTTCCTTCCTCTGTAATTTTTTGAAAGAGTTTTAGAAGGATAGGCAGTAGCTCTTCTCTAAATGTTTGATAGAATTCTCCTGAGAAGCTATCTGGTCCTGGGCTTTTGTTTTTTGGGAGATTTTTTATCACAGCTTCAATTTTAGTGCTTGTAATTGGGTGATTCATAATTTTTATTTCTTCCTGGCTCAGTCTTAGAAGATTGAACTTTTCTAAGAATCTGTCCATTTCTTTGCGTTATCCATTTTATTGCCATATAGTTGTTCATAACAGTCTCTTACAATCCTTTGTATTTCTGTATTGTCTGTTGCAATACAGACAATATTTTCTCTCCTTTTTCATTTCTAATTTTGTTGATTTGATTATTCTTTTTTTTCTTGATGAGTCTGGCTAAATGTTTGTCAATTTTGTTTATCTTCTCAAAGAACCAGTGTTTAGTTTTATTAATCTTTACTATTGTTTCTTTTATTTCTTTTTCAGTTATTTCTTCTCTGATCCTTATGATTTCTTTACTTCTACTAATTTTTTTTGGTGTTCTTTTTCCAGTTTTTTTAGGTTTCCTGTAACTTCAGGTTTATACAACCTAAAATTAGGTTGTCTATTCAATGTTTTTCTTGTTTCTTGAGGTAGGATTGCATTGCTATAAACTTCCCTTTTAGAACTGCTTTTGCTGCATCCCATAGGTTTTGAGATGTGTTTTTATTGTCATTTGTTTCTATAAATTTTTTGATTCCCTTTTTGATTTCTTCAGTAACCTGTTGGTTATTTAAAAATATATTGTTTAATCTCCATGTGTTTGCATTTTTTTTACAGTTTTTTTCTTGTAATTGATTGTCTCATAGCATTGTGGTTGGGGAAGATGCTTGATATGATTTCAATTTTCTTAAGTTTACTGAGGTTTGATTTGTGACCCAAGATGTGGTCTATCCTGGGGAATGTTCCATGTGCACTTGAGAAGAAGGTGTATTCTTCTGCATTTGGATGGAATGTCCTGAAGATATCGATGAGATCCATCTCATCTAATGTATCATTTAAGACTTGTGTTTCCTTATTAATTTTCTGTTTTAATTATCTGTCCATTGGGGTGAGCAGGGTGTTAAAGTCTCTTACTATTATTGTGCTACTGTCAATTTCTCCTTTTATGTCTGTTAGTGTTTGTCTCATGTCCTGAGGTGCCCCTCTGTTGGGGGCATCAATATTTACAATTGCTACGCCTTCCTCTTGGATTGATGCCTTGATGATTATGTAGTGTTCTTCCTTATCTCCTGTAATCTTCTTTATTTTAAGATGTATTTTGTCTGACATGAGGATTGCTACTCCAGCTTTCTTTTGCTTCCCATTTGCATGGAATATATTTTTCCATCCTCTCAATTTCAGTCTATATGTGTCTTTAGGTCTGAAGTGGGTTTCTTGCAGACAGCATGTATATGGGTCTTGTTTTTGTATCCATTCAGCCAGCCTGTGTTTTTGGTTGGAGCATGTAACCCATTTACATTTAAAGTAATTATTGATATAAATGTTCCTATTGCCATTTTCTTAATTGTTTGGGGTTGATTTTGTAGGTCTTTTTCTTCTCTTGTATTTCTTGATTACATACGTCTGTTTAACATTTGCTGTAAAGCTGGTTTGGTGGTACTGAATTTTCTTAACTTTTGCTTGCCTGAAAAGCTTTTTATTTCTCCATCAATTTTGAATGAGATCCTTCCTGGGTACAGTAATCTTGGGTATAGATTTTTCCTTTTTAGTACTTTAAATATATCCTGCCATTCCCTTCTGGCCTGCAGAGTTTCTGCTGAAAGATCAGCTGTTAAGCATATGGGATTTATTGTTGCTTTTCCCTTGCTGCTTTTAACACACTTTCTTTGTGTTTAGTCTTTGTTAGTTTGATTTGTATGTGTCTTGGCATATTTCTCCTTGGGTTTATCCTGTATGGGACTCTTTGCACCTCTTGGACCTGATTGACTGTTTCCTTTTCCATGCTGGGGAAATTTTCAACTATAATCTCTTCAAAATTTTTCGCATACCCTTCCTTTTTCTCTTCTTCTTCTGGGAGGCCTATAATTTGAATGGTGGTGTGTTTGATATTGTCCCAACAGTCTCTGAGACTATCCTCAGTTCTTTTCATTCTTTTTACTTTATTCTGGTCTTCAGTAGTTATTTCTACCATTTTATCTTCCAGCTCACTGATTCTTTCTTTTGCTTCAGATATTCTGCCATGGATTCCTTCTAGAGTATTTGTAATTTCAGTAATCAGATTGTTTTTCTTTGTATGTTTATTCTTTAATTCTTCTCGGTCTTTGTTAATTGATTCTTGCATTTTTTCCATTTTGTTTTCAAGGTTTTTGATCATCTTTACTGTCATTATTCTGAATTCTTTTTCAGGTAGCTTGCCTATTTTCTCTTCATTTATTTGGACTTCTGCATTTCTAATTTCTTCCTTAATTTATATAGTATTTCTCTGCCTTTTCTTTCTTTCTTTCTTTTCTTTTTTTTTGTTGTTGTTGAACTTATTGTGTTTGAGGTCCCCTTTTCCTGGGCTTCAAGGTTGAATTATTTCTTCCTTTTGGTTTTTGCCTTACTAAGGTTGGTCCAGTGGCTTGTGTAAGCTTCGTATAGGGTGAGATTTGTGCTGAGTTTGTTTGTTTGTTTTTCCTCTGATGGGCAAAGGTGAGTGAGGTGGTAATCCTGTCTGCTGATGATTTGGTTTGTATTTTTGTTTTGCTTCTCATTTAGATGAGGTGTCCTGCACAGGGTGCTACTGGTGGTTGGGTGATGCCCTGTCTTGTGTTCAAGTGGTTTCCTTTGTGTGAGTTCTCACTGTTTGATACTCCCTAGAGTTAGTTTTCTGGTAGTCTAGGGTCTTGGAGGCAGTGCTCCCACTCTAAAGGCTCAGGGCTTGATCTCTGAGATTCTACAAGTGGTTTGTTATGACATTAAGTGAGATTAAAACAAATACCCCAAAATGAACACCAGACAAATGACAGTTACAAAATCAGACAAATAATAATTAAAATAATGGAATATACACATATGCACCCATAAGCAAAATCAGAAGAGTCCAACAAAAATAAAGTACTGTAGACTGACCAGGTGAATAAAGGAAATCAAAAATTATATTTGCCAGTTAAGAACAAAACTGACTAAAGCACAAACTGGAAAACAAAAGTAAAGCAAGGTCCCAAGTGGGGAATAAACCAAGGAAAACAAAATTCACAAAAATACTGAGAGGAAAGGAAAGAAAGAAAGACTAGCTATGTGAAGTTAAATAGAGGCAGATAAAGAAGATTTATATGCATTAAAGATTAAATGCAAGCAGAAAAGAACAGTAAGAAAGGCAAACAAAGGAATAAATGTAGAGAAAATATCATGGGTTTTAAAAAATTAAAAATTGAAACTTTAAAAAATTAAAAATTAAAAAAGACAAAAGAAAAAAAAGGAAGAGAGAAAAAAAAAAAAAAAAAGGAAAACTCCACAGAACTGCAAAAGCCCAATGTAGAGGCAGAGGTTTATAACAACAATAAAAAGTGTGACTGAATATTCACATATACATATACACCCATAAGCAAAATCGAAACAGTCAAACAAAAATAAAGTACAATAGATTGACCTGGCAAACAAAGAAAACTAAAAATTACATCTACCAGATAAAAACAAAACTAACTAAAGCAAAAAGGTCAGTTTTCATTCCAATCCCAAAGAAAGGCAATGCCAAAGAATGTTCAAACTACTGCACAATTGCACTCATCTCACATGCTAGTAAAGTAATGCTCAAAATTCTCCAAGCCAGGCTTCAACAGTACATGAACCTGAACTTCCAGATGTTCAAGCTAGATTTAGAAAAGGCAGAGGAACCAGGGATCAAATTGCCAACATCCATTGGGTTATCGAAAAAGCAAGAGAGTTCCAGAAGAACATCTACTTCTGCATTATTGACTATGTCAAAGCCTTTGACTATGTGGATCACAACAAACTGTACAAAATTCTTCAAGAGATGGGAATACCAGACCACCTGACCTGCCTCCTGAGAAATCTGTATGCAGGTCAAGAAGCAACAGTTAGAACTGGACATGGAAAAATAGACTGGTTCCAAATAGGGAAAGGAGTATGTCAAGGCTGTATTTTGTCACCCTGCTTATTTAACTTCTGTGCAGAGTACATCATGAGAAACGCTGGGCTGGATGAAGCACAAGCTGGAATCAAGATTGCTGGGAGAAATATCAATAACCTCAGATATGTAGATGACACCACCCTTATGGCAGAAAGTGAAGAACTAAAGAGCCTCTTGATGAAAGTGAAAGAGGAGAGTGAAAAAGTTGGCTTAAAACTCAACATTCAGAAAGCTAAGATCATGGCATCTGGTCCCATCACTTCACGGCAAATAGATGGGGAAACAGTGGAAACAGTGACGGACTCTATTTTGGGGGGCTCTAAAATCACTGCAGATAGTGACTGCAGCCATGAAATTAAAAGACGCTTGCTCCTTGGAAGAAAAGTTATGACCAACCTAGACAGCTTATGAAAAAGCAGAGACATTACTTCGCCAACAAAGGTCCGTTTAATCAAAGGTATGGTTTTTCCACTAGTCATGTATGGATGTGAGAGTTGGACTATAAAGAAAGCTGACCACTGACAAACTGATGGTTTTGAACTGTGGGGTTGGAGAAGACTCTTGAGAGTCCCTTGGACAGCAAGGAGATCCAACCAGTCCATCCTAAAGGATATCAGTCCTGAGTGTTCATTGGAAGGACTGATGTTGAAGCTGAATTTCCAATACTTTGGCCACCTGATGTGAAGAACTGACTCATTGGAAAAGACCCTAATGCTGGGAAAGATTGAAGGTGGGAAGAGAAGGGGACGACAGAGGATGAGACAGTTGGATGGTATCACTGACTCAATGGACATGAGTTTGAGTAAACTCCAGGAGTTGATGATGGATAGTAAGGCCTGGTGTGCTGCAGCCCATGGGGTTGCAAAGAGTCGGACACTACTCAGCAACTGAACTGAACTAAAGCACAAATTGGAAAACAAAACTAAAGCAAGGTGCCAACTGGGGAGTAAAGCAGTGAAAATAAAACTAACAAACATGTTGAGAGAAAAGGAAAGTAAGAAATAATAGATATGCAAAGTTAAATAGAGGTGGATAAAGAAGATTTATATGCATTAAAGATTAACTGCAATGGGGAAAGAACAGTAGGAAAAGCAAACAAAGGAATAAATATAGAAAAAAATAACAATAGGTTTAAAAAAAATTAAAATTAAAAAAAAAAGAGGAACGGGCAGGGGGGAAAGGGAGGAAGAAAAGAAAAAAAAAAAATAAGGAAAACTCCACAGAACTGCAAAAGCCCAACATAGAGGCAGAGGCTTATAACAACAATAAAAAATGTGGCTGAGGAGAAAGAAAACTCAAAAGCTTAGTTAGATTTCATAGTGCCAATAAAAGAGACAACTACAACAGAGGGGGGAACCAAAAAAAGGAAAAAAAAATTTATATCAAAGAATTTATAGAACAAGTAGAAACTTAAGAATAATAAATGTTATTTTTGAGTCACTGCTGTCAGAGTCCTTTCCCTCACTGGGTGTCACAGTCCACCTCACCTCCCTAGGATGCCCTCCTACACTGTGCTGATCTCTGGACCTGCTGTGGGGGCAGCTCAGTTTCTAATCTGGTTCTACTCCAGTGTGTTCTTGCCTCCAAAGTCCACAGGTATCAGAATTAGTGTGTTTTCTTTTGTGGGAGCTCCCAGTGGCCTTTTATATATTCCATAGACACAGAGTCTGCCCAGTTGATTGTGTGGATTTAATCTGCAGCTTGTTCAGCTGGTGGGAAGGTTTTGGGTCTTCTTCCTTAATCACACTGCCCCTGGTTTTCAATTGTGGTTTTATTTCCACCTCTGCTTGTGGGCCATCCACTGGGGTTTGCTCCTGAGGCTGCCCTGGAGGACTTGTGTCTGTCCCAGTGAGGGCCAGGTGTGGAGGTGGTGCAACTGCTTGGGTTTCAGGGGTTCTGGCAGCACGAGGTACTCAGGGGAGTTGGCAGCTAGGTCAGCAGGAAATATAGTGCTCTAGAAGAGTATGGGAACCAGTATTGGCCAATACGCTCCAGTATTCTTGCCTGGAGAACCCCCCTGACAGAGAAGCCTGGCAGGCCACAGTCCACAGGATCGCAAAGAGTTGGACACGACTGAAATGACCTTGGATGCACAGATGCAAGACTTTATTTGCCTATGGCAGCTCCGCCCCAGTGAGGGTTGACCATGAAGGTGGTGCAGCTGCTCGGTTTGTGGGGACCCTGGCAGTGCCAAGTGTGCAGGGACATGGACTGTCTCCACAGCAGGAGTTATGGCCCTATTAGAGTCTTGTTTTGAGCCTCTTGGAGCTGTCAATCAGAAAGCCTCTTTGGCCAGTCTTTCTCCATAGCTTCACCTGTTCAGGCATTTAGAGGGCACCCTTGCCTGGATTCCTTCTCTGTTGTCTGGTGCATCAGGCACATAGAGGGGACCCCCTGGCTGGGGTCCTACTCTGTAGATCAGAGTGTCAGGCACTTAAACGGGCACCCTGGGTGGGGTTCTACTCTGTAGTTCAGTGAGTCAGGTGTTTGATGGTTCAGCCTCTATATTGTTCAGCTGCTGATGCTGGCCTGTGGGAAGAGAGAGGCTACGGTGATGGTTCCAACCACAAAGCATGACTCAGCAGTATTGCCTTGCTTCCATGGCTGCCCAGCTTTCCTCCACAGGCATTTCCCACCACAACCTCCTCCCTCACATCCCCTCGATCCGTCTCTCTATAGTCAACAGCAGCCCTCACCTTGGGATTGCTCCACAATCCCCAAACTCCAGCCCCTAACCACTGCACCTTCCAGGGCAGCTACATCCCTGTTCGGGGTATGTATGGCTGCGGCAAGGACTGTCTGATTCTCATTCCATTTAGGCTGTCACAGATCAGCTGCTTCACTCTCAGCCTTAAATGTTTCTCCTCTGACTCAGACAATTGTCCCGATGTGTGGATCAGACCCCTGCTTCAGTTCCCCTACCCACTGAGGGCAGGTCCAGTCCTACTAACACTCCTGTTTTCCCCCCTAGTTCTTTCATCCTACTGAGTTTTGTGTGGTTCTATATATTCTTTTCTGCTCGTCAGGTACTCCTATCCATTCTTAGCTGGTGTTCTGCAGGCACCTCTGTGTCGGAAGGTATATTTCTGAAGTATCCATGGAGAGAGATGTACTCCACATCCACCTACTCCTCTGCCATCTTGTTCTCCTAGGTGGGGTTTGAAGAGAGAAATCCTACGTTTGCCAGAGCTCTAGGTGTTTCATATAACTGTGGGCCCATAAATTGTTAGGACAAAGAAGACTCTTACAGACACGTGGTACGATTCTACTAACCTTAGGGTCACAGAAATGTGGGACCAGAGAGGTCAGCTTCTCTGGGTCACATAGCAAGTCAGCGACAGAACAGAGACTCCCCCTGCCTCGGTTTTTCTTGCTCTCATTCATTCCACAATCCTTTCTGCTTCTCTCTCTCCTTTTACTTTCTGAGAGTTTATATATGTAGGTACGTACTGAATATCATATTATATATAATATGCAGGGGTATGTGGCACCACTTAGTCAGACAAGGGGCCAGTTGCTTCCAGAAGCAGCTGAGGTGTCCCAGATGATAAAAATGCAATTCAGTCAAACAATGGCAAAGAGTTCAAAGAAAATAGTCAAGGTAACACTTACATTGAAAAGGCTATGGATGCCCAAATCCTAAGACTAGTCAGGCACAAGTGGTCTGGGTGATGCCTGGGTTACTATAACCCATGAGCTCACTCTGGGGCAGACTTGGCTAGTTCAGGGCTAGTGTGTTAATCTGTTTGAGCCTTCTAGACTTGTTCCCCATGGGCATTCAGATAAGGGGCTGAAAAAGGGATAATTTAGGAGTTTGGGATTAACAGATACATACTACTATATATAAAGTAGGTAAACAACAAGGACCTATGTATAGCACAGGGAACTATATTCAATATCCTGTAATAAACCTATGGTGGAAAAGAATCTGAAAATTTACAGATATATATGTATAACTGAATCATTTTGCTATACAGCTGAAACTAACATGACATTGTAAATCAATGATACTTCAATTTTAAAAAGAAGTGGAGTTCATCTTCCATCTCCTTCACTCTGGCCCTGTGATTGCTTTGACCAACAGAATATGATAGGAATGATATTCTGGGATTTCTTATCTCAGCCTTAAGAAGACTGGCAGCTTCCATTTCCTTCCTCTTGGAATTCTCCTTCCTGGAAACCATCCACCATGCAATGAGGAAGCCTAAGTAGCTGAGGAAAGCCACAATAGTGAATAAGGAATTCTGAGAGTCCACAAATGCCAGAGCATTATGAAGAAGGAAGAGAAACCTATATCCATAGTAATTGTCTATTTCGGTTAAAAACAAAGTTCTGCCCATTTCCCTGATGGAACTGGTCAAGTATAATCAAACTGCCACCAGGTGGTTAGCTGGTTCCCCATGGGATTGTGGCCCCAGTCAAGGGTTCAGTGTTGACCTCTGCTCTTGTAATTTGGACACTCAGCAGTGAGCCTAGAGAATACCTTATTTGCCACTATGATATTCTTCATAGCATTGCTTGGGTTCATGGGTTCATGCTCATAGAATTCATTTGTGTTACTATATCTCGCATCATTCTAAAGTGACTGACCTGAATGAACAGAGGGAGGCCTTCGGAAGACTCAGTTATAGAGCCATCTAGGTGACCTTGCCGGGCTTCCCTGATGGCTCAGATGGTAAAGAATCTGGCTGCAATGCAGGAGAACTGAGCTTGATACCTGGGTGGGGAATATCCCCTGGAGAAGGGAGTGACAACCCACTCCACTATTATTGCCTGAGAAATTCCATGGACAGAGGAGCCTGGTGGACTACAATACATGGGGTCGCTAGGAGTTGGACACAACTGAGCGACTAACACACAGGTGACCTTGCAGGACTGGAGTATTGTTCTCCAGGATGTGGCATATACACTTTGAATTAGCAACCAAGGTTTGGGGCTCTTTTCCTCAGCCCCAAGTATTAAGAGGTGGAAAAGCTCTCCCAAAATTACCTCTGATGGTACACTAGTGATTTTAGTTCAGGTCAGTTGCTCAGTTGTGTCCAATTCTTTGTGACCTCATGGACTGCAGCACACCAGGCCTCCCTGTCCATCATTGACTCCCAGAGTTTACTCAAACTCATGTCCATTGAGTTGGTGATGCCATCCAACTGTCTCATCCTCTGTCTTCCTCTTTTCCTCCTGCCTTCAATCTTTCCCAGCATCAGGGTCTTTTCCAATGAGCCAGTTCTTCACATCTGGTGGCCAAAGTAGTGGAGTTTCAGCTTCAACATCAGTCCTTCCAATGAATATTCAGGACTGATTACGTTTAGGATGGACTGGTTGGATCTCCTTGCAGTCCAAGGGACTCTCAAGAGTCTTCTCCAACACCATAGTTCAAAAGCATCAATGCTTCGGTGCTTTCTTTATAGTCCAACTCTCACATCCATACATGACTAGTGGAAAAACCATACCTTTGACTAAACGCACCTTTGTTGGCAAAGTAATGTCTCTGCTTTTTAATAAGCTGTCTAGGTTGGTCATAACTTTTCTTCCAAGGAGCAAGCGTCTTTTAATTTCATGGCTGCAGTCACCATCTGCAGGGATTTTGGAGCCCCAAAAGATAGAGTCCGTCACTGTTTCCGCTGGTTCCCCGTCTATTTATCATGAAGTGATGGGACTGGATGCCATGATCTTAGCTTTCTGAATGTTGAGTTTTAAGCCAACTTTTTCACTCTCTTCTTTCACTTTCATCAAGAGGCTCTTTAGTTCTTCGCTTTCTGCCATAAGGGTGGTGTCATCTACATATCTGAGGTTATTGATATTTCTCCCAGCAATCTTGATTCCAGCTTGTGCTTCCTCCAGCCCAGCATAAGCAGGGTGACAAAATACAGCCTTGACATACTCCTTTCCCTATTTGGAACCAGTCTGTTGTTCCATGTCCAGTTCTAACTCTTGCTTCCTGACCTGCATACAGATTTCTCAGGAGGCAGGTCAGGTGGTATGGTATTCCCATCTCTTTCAGAATTTTCCAGTTTGTTGTGATCCATACAGTCAAAGGCTTTGGCATAGTCAATAAAGCAGAAATAGATATTTTTCTGGAACTCTCTTTCTTTTTCAATAATCCAATGGATGTTGGCAATTTGACCTCTGGTTCCTCTGCTGTTTCTAAAACTAACTTGAACATCTGGAAGTTCATGGTTCATGTACTGTTGAAGCCTGGCTTGGAGAATTTTGAGCATTACTTTACTAGCACGTGAGATGAGTGCAACTGTGTGGTAGTTTGAGCATTCTTTGGCATTGCCTTTCTTTGGGATTGGAATGAAAATTGACCTTTTCCAGTCCTGTGGCCACTGCTGAGTTTCCCAAATTTGCTGGCATATTGAGTGCAGCACTTTCACAGCGTCATCTTTTAGGATTTGAAATAGCTCAGGTGGAATTCCATCACCTCCACTAGCTTTGTTCATAGTAAAGCTTCCTAAGGCCCACTTGACTTCGCATTCCAGGATGTTTGGCTCTAGGTGAGTGATCATACCATCGTGATTATCTGGGTCATGAAGATCTTTTTTGTACAGTTCTTCTGTGTATTCCTGCCACCTCTTCTTAAGATCTTCTGCTTCTGTCAGGTCCATACCATTTCTGTCCTTTATTGAGCCCATCTTTGCATGAAATGTTCCCTTGGTATCTCTAATTTTCTTGAAAAGATCTCTAGTCTTTCCCATTCTATTGTTTTCCTCTATTTCTTTGCACTGATCATTGAAGAAGGCTTTCTTATCTCTCCTTGTTATTTTTTGGAACCCTGCTTTCAAATATATATTTCCTTTTCTCTGTTGCTTTTCACTTCTCTTCTTTTCACAGCTATTTATTTGTAAGGTCTCCTCAGACAGCCATTTTGCTTTTTGCATTTGTTTTTCTTGGGGATGGTCTTGATCCCTGGCTCCTGTACAATGTCATGAACCTCCATCCATAGTTCATCAGGCACTCTGTCTATCAGATCTAATCCCTTGAATCTATTTCTCACTTCCACTGTACGATTGTAAGGGATTTGATTTAGGTCATACCTGAGGGGTCTAGTGGTTTTCCCTACTTTCTTCAATTTAAGTCTGAATTTGGCAATAAGGAGTCCATGATCTGAGCCACAGTCTTCTCCTGGTCTTGTTTTTGCTGACTATATAGAGCTTCTCCATCTTTGACTGCAAAGAATATAATCTATCTGATTACGGTGTTGGCTATCTGGTGATGTCCATGTGTAGAGTCTTCTTTTGTGTTGTTGGAAGAGGGTGTTTGCTATGACCAGCACGTTCTCTTGGCAGAACTCTATTAGCCTTTGCCCTATTTCATTCTGTACTCCAAGGCCAACTTTGCCTGTTACTCCAGGTGTTTCTTGACTTCCTACTTTTGCATTCCAGTCCCCTATAATGAAAAGGACATCTTTTTTGGGTGTTAGTTCTGGAAGGTCTTGTAGGTCTTCATGAAACCATTAAACTTCATCTTTTTCTGCATTACTGGTCAGGGCATAGACTTGGATTACCATGATATTGAATGGTTTGCCTTGGAAATGAACAGAGATCATTCTGTGGTTTTTGAGATTTTAGTTAGTTATTAGTTAGTGATTTTAGTTAGTTAGAGTTTTTTTGTTTGTTTGTTTTTGGTTTACTCTTTGCTTCCTATCCCCCACAACTTTGGACTCTGCTGGTTCAGAGATCTTGGTTTCCAAGGGAGGAATGTTTCCATCAAGGAAGAAAAAAATGGTTTAATTAGGTTGGAAGTTGTCATTACCACCTGGGCTCTTTATACCAGCAAATCAACAGCTCATGGAGGGACTTACTATTTGGATTTAGGAAAGGTAGGTCATTTTAGGAAGGACAATTCTTTGTTGTGGAACTGTCAGGTATATTTAGATCCTTGGTCTCCAGGCACTGTGTGCCAACAGAAACGTCTAGTCATTGATCCAACCAGCAAACATATCCCCGTCCTTCCCAAATGCCTTTTAGGGATATGGAATTGTTCATGGTTGAGAATCACTTGGCATTAGTGTATTATTTTAAGAGTGAGGATGTTTATTTTTATAACATTTTGATAAGCAATAATAGAATAATAAACTTCAGGAAATATTTCTTATTGAGCCAAATAACAAATTAGAGACATAGCTTTCTTCCTTTTTTCTCTCCCCCCACCCACCACACTCTATTTTCTACTTGGGGATTTAGCTTTAAACCATTTAATGGATTTAAATTGTGATCACAAACTTTAAGAAATTGGTTAAGGTGAGGCCATTGGCTTTAAAGACATCTATATTTGAGACAGGCTGGGATAAGGGCCCCTTTGCTGCATTGCTTGCATCTGGACAAACATCCCCTCAAGCAAAAAAAAAAAAAAAAGACACTATAAGGGGCTAAAAACAACTGCAGGGATGTGCAATTATGGTAAATTATGAACACCAGGATAGGAAAAGACCAAAAGCCCACTGCCACTTCAGATGGGTCCAAAGCAAAAGCAAGGAACTGTGTGCCCCTTGCCCTCAGTACAAGGGTCAAACCACCTAAGCTACCCCTCTGGCACCACCCCTGGACCCACCCCTACCCTCACCCCATATAAGCAACTAGCTTGCTGCTCCCTTCAGGGATGAGCAAGAGAGCCTGATCCTTGTTTCCACCCCTTCCTGCTGCAGCACAAGTCCCAGCAAAGCCTTGCCTGAATTTTTCCTCTGGCCTCTTATCAATTCGTATTGATTAGAGTCCAAGAATCTTGATTGCTAAAAGACTGGCAATCTCTAAATTGTGGATTTCATGGCATCAGAGTTCATTTGATAGAGAGCAAGTTGCAATACCATAGGGTTATCTGCCTTGATAGAAATATTATTATATTAGAGAAAATATTCTCCTATACAGAAGGATGTATTACATAGACCTCCACGATAGTAAGCTCAGGTTCTAAATTAAACTTAATTTGTGCCAATGGGAATTGCATCAGCTGGTTACACACACACATGTGGACACACACACACACACACACACACAACTCTGGTGATTCTTACCTTCTCTGTTCTTGTCTTTCATCATAATGTTTATTGTAGCAACAACTGCAAAAATACTTCTAGAGAATTTGTTCCTGGTGTCAGATAATACACTTTGGTTTCACGAGTTCACAGAAGCTTCTCTCAGCTTCACATACTTCCTGGAAATATCCTCAGTTTCCACTCTCTCCTTGGCCTGTGGCTGCAATATAAGACAGCTCCCATCACGCCTCTGAGGCTAGTCAGTTTATGTACTTCTCTGGGTATCAACTGCCTTAACTCAGAGGCAAGAATACTGACTTGAAAGATAAAAGTTTAATGAGCCTAAAAATCCTTTCCAGCATGAATGTTCAGTGACTCTGATTTAATTTCTGTCCTTCTTATTATGTCCTGTACAAAGCTAGTAGATTGACACCTCCCCAGAGATCTTTAACTATGTAGCAGCCCCTAAAGAGACAGACCCTGGCCCCAGGCACTGCCTGCAATGCCTCATGAGAAGCATCCTTCTTCCATCCAATGGCCTCCATCCTACCTCTTGCCCTCCAAGGATTCAGGTTTCTAAGTATAAAGTTCCTTGAATTTATATGTGGCTACAGTCGGAGGGGACCTTAGCCTTGCCCTCTACTCTAATTCTTCATTGAACAGGTGAAGAAACTGAGGCTAAGAGAAGTGACTTGACCGTGGTCACAAAGTCAGCCAGTAAAAGGGCTGAGGATATATGTTGATATCTCCACCTTCTAGTTCAGTGTTCTCTCCACTGAACCTGGGTGCCTCTCATCAAATGACTATGGCATCACAGGAATGGTGAAGCTGCTGATATTACCTCTGTATAGAGATTATTATTAAGATGAAATAAATTAATACATATACAGCACTTAGGAAAATGCCTGATACCTCACTTAAGTGCTACATAGTGATTGCTATTACTATGCAAATTAAAAATGTATTCACATAAAACATCAACACACATTTTGAAATGATATATATATTAGGATACCCAAGAGGATATAAGAGCATTCCAAAAAAAAAGAAAGAAAAAACCACCTAGGCAAGTAATTTCAGAGCTCCCACTTTTAATCACCAGAGACACTGCTTTGTTATTATCCCACTGTCTATCTGAATAAACTGAGGTTAAAATAAAGGATGCCAAAGCATCCAGCATTCATGCAAAGGCAGGAGAATCACTTGGAAGACAGTCTCGAGTATCAGATAGGAGATTGAGGCCCTTCATTTTCATCCCTAAGCTTCAGAATCTGTAGGCTGTCTACAAGTCATACTGTTGAAAGAGCCTGCTCATGTTCTAGCCACATCAAGCTTCTACAGGGAGTAGAGCCACAAGTGTGTTTTCCAACTGCAGGAAGCATCATCTCTCGTGCCTGAAATGCAGGCCCATGAGCTTCAGCAATAAGCTTTATCCAAATAGGAAGTGAGTGTAACTGTGAAGTGTTGGAAAAAAATTAATGCCCCCAAATAGAGGGTTTCCTAAATAAATTATGCTCAACCGTATAACAGCTTATAGGCAGCCTCCAAGATGGAATAATATTAATGATGTATGTGTGTATCATGCATACATATGCACACACACATACATGTATATATACACATGTACATGTACAGAAAAATAACAGGCAGGGTTTGCATATCATAATATTAACAGTGACTATCTTGAGTATGGGTATGAGGAAGAATCTTATCTTCGCCTTGTTTGATCTATATTTTCCAATTTTTCTATGAAAAACCTGTATGACTTTTATAAAGGAAAATGTATTAAAGATTAGCCAAAGAGGCACCAATAGTAAAGGTTGTTTTCCCCATGGGTATTATGTTCCTCTTATATAATCAAGTTGAAAATTATCTTTTCTGCTTCTGCCAGGCTGATGCAATGGTCCCACCTTTGTGCACAGGTGGCTGCTCTTCTACATGGCTGTCACAGCACAGATCCTGTTGCATTCTGGTTACTGAGGACATAGCCAGTTAGAACTGTGTGGCATACACAGAGCCTGGCACGTGGATATGTTTGACAAACGAATTGATGGACTGGTACAGGCTCAATAACTTGGATTTGGCCAGGAGCTCTGCCATTTATATGCTAGGTGAGTCCCAGTCTCCTGGTCTATATAGTGGCAATAACAGTTGTGGGTCAAGAGACTTCCAATTGTTTTTGTAAATGGCAAAGTGCTGGTTGTAAGACAGGTGAGGGTGCAGAGAGAGGGTTTATTATTATTGCTGCATCTATTAACAGGTCTGCATCTTCCCATCCCTTATTTCTCTTTGGCTCCCAAAGGCATCACGGTTACCACAGCAGCCAGATGCTGATGATACCTCCAGGGGCAGCAAGGTAAAGCTGAACCAGTTCCCAGGTCCTTGCCTCTGCATGTCCTTGGCAGGCCAGAGTGAGATGGTCTGAAGCTCACGCTCCTTTCAGGCCCCCCACACTGTCTAAGGTCGCTTAGATTCACAAACTCTGCCTCCGCAGCCTCAGTTTGGGGCCCTGAAACACCCCTTCAGAGACTCCCTCCTTCCCAACCTCTGTCTCTTGGCTCCCTGCCTGGTTGCCCTGGAAACAGGTTCCACTGCGGACAAAGGAGGGAGCTGGGTCCCGCTTCCTCCCGGTCCTACTGATGAGGATTTTTAGACCGTGGAGACTGCGCTGCCCTGCCCTGCACCTGCCCTCACTCCCCGTGTTCTCATTCAAGTGGAGCTTGCCCTCCCTCGCCCCTGACGAGACCATGTGTAAAAGTGTGACCACAGGTGAATGGAAGAAAATCTTCTACGAGAAGATGGAGGAGGCAAAGCCAGCGGACAGCTGGGACCTCATCATCGATCCCAACCTCAAGCACAACGTGCTGGCTCCAGGCTGGAAGCAATACCTGGAGTTGCATGCTTCGGGCAGGTGAGTAGCCTTTCCAGAAGAGACAGAAATGTGGAGAACCCATGTGCTAAGGGTCAGCTTTGCTGTGAGGCCACTGTAGACTGGGAGGCAGAGGAAGAGGAGCTAACTGGGAGTTGGGAGATGTGAGTTTGATCCCAGTTCTTCCGCTCAGCACCTGGTAACTTTCCCTCTCTGAGTCATAGCTCTGAGTGCTGATATTTTATCTATTTTTATATGTTAATAACCTCTTTGATAGCTCAGTTTTAAAGAATCTACCTGCAATGCAGGAGACTCCGGTTCGATTCCTGGGTTGGGAAGATTCACTGGAGAAGGGATAGGCTACCCACCCCAGTATTCTTGGGCTTCCCTTGTGGCTCAGTTGGTAAAGACTCTGCAATGCAGGAGACCTGGGTTTGATCCCTGGGTTGGTAAGATCTCCTGGAAAAAGGAAAGACTACCCACTCCAATATTCTGGCCTAGAGAATTCCATGGACTATATAGTCCAGGGGGTCACAAAGAGTTGGAGGACATGACTGAGTGACTTTCACTTTCAACCTCTTAAAAAGGTTGAAAGCCAAGAGAAGGGGGAGGGGCTTGTGGGTCAAGAGATCTGTTTTCAGGTCCTAGAACAATTCAGTTTCAGTCTATTTAATTCAGCTTGACTTAATATAAAATACTGAACACATGAAGTATGTTGGAAACTAGCTCTACTCTTCATGGCCTTTGAACAATCCAGTTTCCTTCTTGGACCTCTTTCCCCACTTGGCGGAAGAAAGGGTTAGAATAGCTCCTTGTTCCTCAGGGAACAGTAGTATCGGCATCACCTGGAACTTGTTAAAGATGCAGAATCTTGGGTCCCATTCTAGACCTACTGAATCAGAACCTGCATTTCAGCAAGGTTCCTAGGTGATTCGTACTTACAATAATGTCCGAGATGACTTTCCAGCATTCTTGTCCGTGGGTGGATTATGTAAAGACTTACCTCTGGGACACAAGGTTTGGATGCTGAGTGGTGCAGCCTGGAGGTCAGAAGCAAGGCCTTCCTTCTTTCCCTGGTTCAAGTCACTCAATTTATTTCAAGAAACATCTACTGTGCATCTGTTATATGTTGGATACCAGCTCTGCCTCTAACTCATTGTGTGTTCCGCTTTCTTACTCTCTGGGCCTCAGAGTAAAACAAAGGGCTAACTAGGTGACTACTAAGGTCCCGCTAGTTCTGACATTTTCCATTCCAAGTTTTGTAGTTTGGTTTTGGAGAGGGGAAACATTCCCCAAAGGATGTGAGTCAAAGAAAAGAGATAAAAAATGAAAATGTGGAACCCCTTACCCAGCTGACAGGACAGATGCAAAAGGACCGGACACTTGTTGACAGGGCCCAGGAGCTGCTCAAGGGCCTGGAAGGCTTGTGGGGCTGGGTGGGAAGGGCAGGTGTCTCCTCCGGACCCAGCTGATGGCCTGAGAGCCCCAGCTGGCTCCAGTTAGCTCACTCTGGGTGTAGATTGCCTCCACATCCAGGACTTCAGACACAGTAATCTTGGCACTGGCCCAGAGGCTAAGAGGCGATAATGGTGTCATTTGCTCCTGATTTGGATCTGGCCTGTTCACAGTCATTGTTGACAGGTAAGAGCATGTGGATGGATTTTGCATTTTCTAGGTGATGTGGGCCATCCCTGGTATCAGACTCAAAGGATATTTGAGCAGGAAGAACTCTTTCGTGCAACGTGCACGTTTTATATGTGAGGAAAACTGCCCAGAGCCAATATCCCAGAGGCAAGGCCCTTGGGCATAGACAGGGAGGTCACTGAGGCTTCTGCAGGGCACAGAGAAGGGCTGAGCACTGCTGGATGTCAAGTGCATCCGGAGGCGCGGGCTCTGGTCCTAGCAGAGCACACACCTGAGGAAAGCTAATGAACTCAGGGAGCCGTAAACACACCGCCTCCACCTCCGGGCTCTGCCTGCTGCCCTATCCCTCCTTCGGGCAGTCTGTTTCCACCGTCTCCACTCTGTCCTCTCCTCTCGCCTCTCCTCATCCCCGCAGGTTCCACTGCTCCTGGTGCTGGCACACCTGGCAGTCGCCCCACGTGGTCATCCTCTTCCACATGTACCTGGACCGCGCCCAGCGGGCGGGCTCGGTGCGCATGCGCGTCTTCAAGCAGCTGTGCTACGAGTGTGGCACGGCGCGGCTGGACGAGTCGAGCATGCTGGAGGAGAACATCGAGAGCCTGGTGGACAACCTCATCACCAGCCTGCGCGAGCAGTGCTACGGCGAGCGCGGCGGCCAGTACCGCATCCACGTGGCCAGCCGCCAAGACACCCGGCGGCACCGCGGCGAGTTCTGCGAGGCCTGCCAGGAGGGCATCGTGCACTGGAAGCCCAGCGAGAAGCTGCTGGAGGAGGAGGCGACCACCTACACCTTCTCTCGGGCGCCCAGCCCCACCAAGCCACCGGCCGAGGAGGGTTCTGGCTGCAATTTCTTTTCCATCCCCTGGTGCTTGTTTTGGGCCACGGTCCTCCTGCTGATCATCTACCTGCAGTTCTCCTTCCGCAGCTCCGTCTAAGATTCCCTTGTTGGGCCCAGGGAGACGCTGGGGGCCCAAAGCCCGAGGGGCCAGCCAGCTGGTGGGAGGGGGTGAAGAGAGACCTGGGTTGGGAGTGGGGCTAAGTTCTAGCGCTGGTGCCACCACTGACTCCACAGGGACCCTGCACAAATCACCCAGCTTTAAAATCTATAAAGTTAAGGGTTTGGGTTAAATCATTGGCTTTTCAAAGTGAGACCCAGGGCCCCAGTGCTCTGCATAGTGCCTTAGGGACTTTTGCATTTGGAAGGGAGACTGAGGGAGTGGCTTTCCCACCCTGGTCCTACCTCCCATCCCCAACTCCTACCTCCTCCTCTGGCTTTAATCAGAGCAGCTCCATGTTAGATGGAGTTTTATTTAAGAGTTTTGGATGGAAAAAGGTCCAACTGATTTTAAAAAGTTTGAAAGTTACTGGACTAGGTGATCTTAAAAGGCCTTTCCACAGTGATGAGCTCACCCTTGCCTTCTGGTTCACCCTACCCCTACCCCTCATTGTCACCCGCATTGGGAGCTGTGGCCTTAAATTAGCCTCGGCCTAGTGTATGAGTCTTTTCCAGGGCTCTGTCTCCACACACACAGCAGAGGTTCCTCTCAAAGAGAGAGAGAGGTGGGGGCACTAGGCTGCCCCCTTTTTCCTCGGTACGTCAGGGTCACACTCCCAGTTTCCAGCTTCCCTCCATTCAGGGAGGACATGGTGGTTGGGGGTGGAGCCCCATAGCGCTTGATTTCCCACCCACTGCATATGAGCCATCAGAGAATTTAGGAGAGGTTTAGAAGGTAGAGTGTTAGAAGTAAAGCACAAAATTCCTAGGAAACAAATCAGTGTCTCTCCATTATAGTGAAGAGTCTTCAAAGTTTAAGGACCAAGTCTGACTGATTCTCAGCAGTTCTGATAGTCAAAATACAGGAAATGAGACCTGGCTTCCTGGGCTGTTTGTTGAGAGACTTTCCCATACTGGCCAGGCTTGGTTCCTCTCATCAAAGATCAGCAGTGCACCCAGAACTACAGGGTTGGGGGTTCATTAGTAAGAGAGGGAGCATTAAAGATGCAAAGGGTTTTGCCCATAGAGAAGTGCATAGGTAGGTGCAAGTATCCTGATAGCTTTCAAATGGGATGCAATATGGTTTGGAGAGGGAGGAAAGATGATTTCTGACAGCAGGGGTATAAAGTAAGGTATGGGAGGAGGCAGAAAGCAAGAAGCAGGAGGCCACCTTCATTTCTGATGGTCCTCATTCACCTCACTTTTGTTAATAACTGACTCCTTCTTCCCTCACCACTCCCCTTTCTAAGGGAAAGTCACCACCATCTGTAGTGGTGGAGGGAGGAGGGCCATTTATATATAGGCAGGGTACTTTAATAAAGATGAGATTTCTTCAATCAGGCTTCGTAGTCATTAATGTGTGCTTGAGATTCACCAATGTCCCTGATCTGTAATGGGCTGTTGGACACCCTGATCCCCTCTCTCCCCTTTCTGGGGTCCTCACATAAACTTGATCTGGCTCCAGCTTCCAGGTCAGGGCCAATCATGTACATAGTCAGGAGGGATGCAGGCAGCCCTTGGCCAGTCATTCAGGGGACTCAGCATAAGATCAGTCTTATTCTTGGCCTTGCTCTGATTCTAATAACTGGCTGGTGACTTCCTCTGCTTCACGTATACTGTATTCTTTCCTTTATCCAGGAAGCATACCTGAGCACCTTCTGTCTGGCAAGGCCTGATGCAGTGGCCACTCAGGGATGGGCTCTGTCTTTCAGAGATCTCTGCTTACGGCAAATGTTCTCAACCTTGGCTGTAGTTTAGAAATCCTGGAGAGCTTTTAGAGAAATGTCAGTGCTCAGCCACTACCTCAGACCCATAGAATCAGACTTTCTGGGTGGCACTTGAGCATCTGAATTAGAATCAGACCCCCAGGTGACCCACCTGAATTGCCTGGGGTAATGCCACCTACCTGAGGAATAGGTTTTCTTCGGCACCCAGACTTATGATTATAAGCCCTGAGATCTTCCCTGATGACCTCCCTTGGATTCTTTAGGATTTGGGCACAGTTTCCCTACTCACTACCCCTCCCTGCTGGGGACTTGACCCTCCCTCAAAACCTCCCTGCTCCTGCCTGTCTACCTGTGACCATGGCTTTATCTTGCTCTGAGAGTCTCCATTTTTTAAGCTCTGGCACCCTTGCCAGATGCTTGTCAAACTTTGTTGCAATTATTTAATACTGGTCTAAGCTATACTCCATGCTAGAGCATGATCAAAGTTACCCTAGACCCCACTGTCATGTAGTGGCAGAGCAAGCAGTCCAACTCTCACCTGGTTTCAGTCCAGAACTCTTTGCTAAAGCATTAGGCTTCTTACTGCTCTGTAGGAAGATGTGTACAATCTATGAACGCCTCCTCTGTCTCCCTTATTGTCCCTTCTACTTGCTAGGCTTGCTCACAGCTTAGCCCTTGTTTTAGCAAAGACTTCTCAGGGACAGTTCTTTCTTTGCACACATGGCCACATGCCACATGATAAACTTGTTAGATGTACCCTTGGTGTTATAAAGAAACACCTCAGGGATGTTTCAGGAAACCAGGCCTCTCCCAGTGGAGGTTCTGTGCATTTGTCTTGATGTTCAAGCCAGGAGGAGAACTGTAGGCACTGAATTGGGATTGGAGAGGCTGCAATCCTTGGTTAGGGTCAGCAAGAAGGGCTGCCTTGATCACTTCCTTCAAACTCAGCAGGCCAGGGGATCAGCTCACTCTTCTTGGGGCTCAAGAGTCCTGTGGCTCTTGAGGGGGCTCCAGAAGATCACCGACTAAGGACAACTTCTAACATTAGTAAGTCCATAGGCCATCAGAGCTATAAGACACATTAGAGGTATCTTGATTAAGTGCCCTTATTTTATGGAGAAGAAACTGAAGCCTAGAGAAAGCACTAAAGTTATAGTGTGGAGTAAGGCAAGATCATGAAATCTGAGGAAGAAACACTTAAGTCCTGGTTCTGCTACTTACTAGCTGTATTGTTGTTGTTCAGTTGCGAAGTCTTGTCTGACACCACGGACTGCAGCACGCCAGGCTTCCCTGTCCTTCACTATCTCCTGGAGTTTGCTCAAACTCATGTCATTGAGTCGATGATGCCATCTAACCATCTCATCTTCTGTTGCCCCCTTCTCCTCCTGAATCAGGGTCTTTTCCAGTGAGTCGGCTCTTTGCATCAGGTGGCCAAAGTATTGGAGCTTCAGCTTCAGCATCAGTCTTTCCAATGAATATTCAGGGTCGATTTCCTTTAAGATTTACTGATTTGATCCCTTTGTTGTCCAAGGGACTCAAGAGTTTTCTTCAGCACCACAGTTAGAAGGTATCAATTCTTCAGTGCTTAGCCTTCTTTATGGTCCAGCTCTCACCTTCGTACTTGACATGGCCTTGGGCCAATTAGTTAAGCTCCTTGAGCCCCGTTTTCCTCCTCATCAAAATGGGAATAATAGATTTGCCATGGAGGTCTATTATAAGGAATAAATAATACATTATCTATGACATTCCAGATTCAAAGCCCATATTCATTCTCTTCTTTCTGATGAGACTGAACAGTCATCCTTATCTTTCTTCTCCTTTCCTTTTCAATTGGCAGCCTCCCCTTTGAGTCTTCAAGGGCTCTTCCTCTTGGTGATTTTGGTTATGTTGCTAAATAATTTAGGAAAAAAAGGGTTAACTTCCCAGCCCAAGAGGTAGAACTGGTTTATTTTAATATATGTAGCATGACTTCTTTTCTTTTCCTCATATATCTCTCAAAGCAATGACTTCATTTTTCCATCAGCATGGTAGCACTCTTCATTCTTCAAAGATAGCTATTAAAAAAAATCTCCCCAAACAGAAAACATCAGTGATTTCTGGGCTCCATTCCCATTGGCTGAAATACCCAAGAAGGAATTTAGTTCTTTTCCAAGTCCCATTCTGGTTCTCTGTAGGACTCCCAGCTAAGAAATTTCCTTTGGGATCATTTTCGGCATTGCGTGGGTACTGTTGCATGCATCAGGGGAATGAAATCTGTCTATTTTATGGCTTTGTTGTGACAGGGCCTTGTGAGGGTGGGTGGTGGTATAGAAAACTCATTGACCTGAGAGCCAGAAATCTGGGTTTCAGCCCTGGCTTAGCCATTATCTAGGCATCTAGGCTGCCGACCTTGGGTGACCTAGTCTTTTCCCTACCCTGGCTCTCAATTTCCTCATTTATCAAGCAAAGAGGTAAGGTGATCTGAAGAGTCCCTGCTGGCTCTGACATCACTCAAAAACTTCTGCTTAGCCTTATTTTGTCCTCAGGCATTTGGGATGGTGCCCTGACCCTGACCCCTCTAATAGGTCATCTAGTTGTTACATCAAGATTTCCGTCTGCTTGGGTCAGCTTGGAGTTGGACCTTTTTATCTGAATGCCTGTAGCATCTTCCTTTCCTTTTCTTTCTAGCAGCAAGCTGTTATTTGTCTTACTCTGACTCAACCTCACTTTAAAGGTATTCACATTTTGAAAGGTAGTTACCTTGAAAGGTGTCACCTTATACAAATACCTGTGTGGTAGTGATGAAATTTCAGCCTGTGTCTTATTCTCTCTCTTCTAAAATAAGTCCAATAACTTTTCTTCACTCCCATCTTAATAGGCCTATAATTTTGAGGACATAATAAGATACTCAGTATTTTCAAGATTCATTCATTCAATGAATGTTTATTGAGTATATATTATGTGCCAGTCATTGTTCTAGGTGCTGGGATACATGGAAGAGCAAAGTGACTAAATCACTGACTTTATGGAGAGTAGAGGAACTAGACAGAAAACAGTATAAGTAAGCTATGTGGTACACTAGTTTAAGGACTAGTGTCCTTAAAGAGAAGAATAAAGTAGGCAAGGGGGACAGGAAGGGCAGGGACAGAGTTACACTTTCAGATTCGGTAGCTAGGGAAGGTCTCACTAAGAGGTGACATTTGGAAAAAAAAGATGAAGAAACTGTAAGGGGAAGGGCATATGAAGGCCCAGAGGTAGAAGCAGCCTGAAATGCTGAACCATGAGGAGGCCAGTGTGGCTGGAATGCAGTTCAGGCTTAGTAGCCATTACTAAGTGGGAATGGGGTGATAGATTCAGAGCATATAATCCATATAGGTTATTATCAGGACATCAGTTTTTAACTTAAACAAGATGCCATTGGAGGGTTTGAGCAGTGGGGTGATGTAATTCAGCTTACTGTCACTGTGTTGAGAATGACCACAATGAAAAAGGAAAGATTAGCCAGGAGGCTGGTGCAACAAACCAGCAAAGAGCACATAGTGGTCTGTTCCAGGGTGGGGACCTGTAACAGGGTGGCAGTAACTGGGATTGAGTCTGGCTATATTTTAAAGTAGAGCTGAGAGGGTTTGTTGTTGACTCAGATGTGGGGTCTAAGAGAAAGGGGAGTCAAAGACACCCTAAGTCTTTGGGTCAGGTCATCTGGAAGAGTTGAGTTACTGCTTTCTGAGATGGGGAAGGCTGTGTGAGGAACAGATGTGGGGGCCATATCAGGAGCTTGACTGTGGACACATGAAGGTTGAGATGCTAAAGGCATCCTGTTAGATATTGAACACAAGAAATGCCAAGGCAGGTGAATATTCATACCTATGGTTCCGAGGCAAGAACCAAGCTAGAGATGCAGGTAAAGTCATTAGCATTTCCACGATGTTAAATGTCATGAGATTAGATGAGATCCCTGAGGGAGTGAGAGTTGAGAGTACAGAGAGGAGGCCCAGAGACTGAGCCCCGGGGCTCTCTGAGTATAGAGGCTGAAAAGGAGACACCCTCGGGGGACTGTGGAAACTGAACACAGATAGCATGAACCGCTTGAGCTTTCGGAACCATCAGGCGGCAGAGCTGGCCCTGGAGCCCGAGTCTTCAGGGTCAGGGTCCAGGGCTCTTCCCATGCGTCCAAAGTGCCTTCTCTCCCAATGGCACCAACTTACTCCTTGGATTGGTATCCTGCCCATGTCCTCTGCATGGGGTGTGTTGTTTTAGCAGGTCTGAGCTGGATGTGGATTTGTGTCCCTGTTTTTCTTTTTTTCTTTCTTTTTTTTTAAAGCATTTCATAATGTTGAAATGCACTGAAATAAAAAGACATAATGGGAGGCCTAGACTGCCAACATGGATTTGGGCCTTGGGCATACAAACTCAGACCAAAGGGAGTTGTTGTTGGAAAGATTCCATTGTCTGGGATCTTGTCAGCAGGTCTGGGCCACATGTGAGTGTTTAGTGGGCCTGGGTTAAATAAACCAGATAGTCCCAGAAGATGGGCAAGATGGAATAGTGGCATAGGATGAACAGCTCAGGAGGAGGTGAGAATCTTCACTGTTAAAGTAGGTTAGCATTTCTGAGACCCCAGGCCTACACTGCATCTATCCTGTACCTTTCGAATCCCTGGGGCTTGTTCTGTTTGGTGCTGGCCCGTTGGCATGTTACTTTGCAGAGTCTTCCCCTGGGACTGGAGGATATTAGAGGAAGAGTTCTGTTCCCATCCACACTAATCCGTTCATCATTCTGCACGCTCGCCCTGGGCACCGGCCCAGCTTGACACATCTTCCCCTTGTCATAACACTGTTTTGTCCTAACGCCCCTTCCTCACAGGGGCCTCCCATGGAGCCTTTGCCTAAATATTGGCAGGGTCCTGGCTCTTTTTCCTGTGATCAGAGGCTCTTTGCTGGGAACTGAGCCTGTGTTTTTGCATACAAAAAAACATTTTCCTTATCTTCTTGAAAAAAAACGTCAGCACATACCAGACACAGGAGGTGGTCACAAAGGCTGTTTGTCTCTCTTTCCCAAGTTCAGAGACTGCCCTGGCTTTCTTTCTGGAGACTGCACTGATGCCGGAGGGTCACAGAAAGTCCGGGGACCTGAAATCAATGACTGCCTTTGGGTTTTGGCCTCTGCTCTTTACCCTCTGTGCTCTCTACTTATTCACTCTCACATGTGAACAGAAGTTTGAGTCTCTTTAAAGAGGCTTCTCAGGGCCGAGCCCTAGGTCCTCAGAGCCCCTGGAAGCAGGTTCCTCTCCTCCCTCTCCTCCGTCTGCCCTTGTTCAGGACCAGGGGCTCCCTCGCCTGTTGTTCGGAAGCCACAACAACATCACACAAATAAGGAGTCTCCTTATTTTTAGGCTCTTCTCCTTCAGTTCACTCTCTGCAGTAAAGCCTGATTTCGAAAGATCACGTCTCTCCTTGGTCCAAAATCCTCAAATTCCCAAAACCAAGCTGAGCATCCCAGTCAGGACTTCGTGAAGGTGTTCTTCTTTCTCCTGATTTCTTTGGCTTTCCAGGGACAAAGAGCTACTCAGTTTTGCCCAAATATTCACTACCCTTTCATCTATCTCCCTGCTTTTTCACATACTATTGTCTGGGGCTGGGATGCTTTCTTCTTCAGTTTGCAAAGTAAAAGAACAGAGTTCTTTCCAGGAAAACACTAATGCAGGATGTCTTAGTGATGGTGCTACTGCTGAGTCAGAGAAGTTCTGGATCTAGGGCCAGAGCAGGAGGGTGTCTGCCTCACCCCTGCCTCCCACCAGATGTGTGACCTGAGTTGAACACCCAAGCTTGAGAAATACTCCACAGTGTTATTGATTATTTCCCTTAGAACTATGCATATTGATCTAATTTAGTTTCCAAAATTTTCCCTGTATATTAATTCATCTGATTGCACAACCCTCAGACAAGGGTAGGGCAAAGATTTTTCTTCCAGTTTGTAGATAGGAAAATTAAGTGAATAAGGAAGTCAACCAATGCTTGGATTACAACCTAAGTCTCTTGATTTCAAGACTCACTCTAGACCCAGATTGGCTACTCTTTCTTCTGCAAGAGGGGTATAGATTTTCCTTCCCTGATTCTTGCTTACCTTTACTTGAAGGACCTCATGGTGGTGCTGATTCTTTGATTCTGGCACCAGGTAATAAGTTTAAATCATGGCAGAAGGAAAGTACATACTCCAATTCAGAATAGGCTATACTCATCAACCTGCTGCCATAGTCTCTGAACCAAACAACTGAACACATGATCCAAAAAAAAAAAAAAAAAAGTTTTTCTATTCTAGATATGGATGACAATCAAGAAATGTAACTTGGATATTGAAAGATTGTCTTCCTGGAATATTTTGATAACTTATAGGAACAACAGAACAAGGTATTTCATCAGAACTGACCTGAGAAGCCTAAGAAGTGCTTTGGTATCAATGATTTGATTTTCCCATTATAATCTCTCTCTCTCTCTTCATGGTACAGGGATCCTAATTGGATACAGAGAACTGTTGATAAATGACAACGCAACTCACCAGAACCATCAGTCCATGAAAAACATACAAGCCAAACAGGATGCTTTGATGCAATACAGATGTTTATTGGAACAAACGTGCAGTTACAGCTACACATGTTGTAGAGCAACAGTTTCTGTTTCCAGTGAAATTGGGCATGATCATTATTGCTAATAACAACATTCACGGTACAGAATCATAGCTTCAGATAGTATATACTAACTATTCTCTGGGAGGTGAATTGTGGTTGCATAGAAGAGAGACCTTTCTAAGAGATAAAACTGCATTTTGAAGTTGAAATTGGCTATATTTGGAGGTAGCTAGTGTCACATCTTTAGATATGCTCAAGAATGAGGTCATAGGGTTAGACAATATGATCCTAACAGACCCTCCAACCCTCTGCTTCTACAACCTTGTGAGACATTTGGGTTTCTTGGACCTTAGCAGCAGTGCAGGGGCTGGTATATCTAGTAAATGCTCATAGATCAAGGGTAAGGTAAAGTCCAGCAACACATCTAGACATCCCTTAGATAAAGATGAAGTTGCAATTAGAATAAACAAGATAAACTGGTCCAGCCAGAAATTGGCATTTGTACACAAATTTTGAGGCTGCTTCAAGTCCCAGAGTTGCTTGAATTTAAGGGAAAAGGTTCTTCTAGATATTGACTCTGATTCTAGAGTCAGAGCACTGGTCTGCAGGACACGTCATTTTTATGAGAGAAGAATGGATATGTGCTCTTGTTGTTGTGTCTAGAAGCCCTCCTTTTGTCTTAGCTGTAGAAATGCGCACCTTCTTCAAGGTGCAGCTCCAACACCGTCTCCTCTGAGCTGCTTTCCCGATGTCCCCTCCTCCAATGCCTGCATACAGGAATAGCCTTTCTTTCCCTCTGTGCTGTTCTGACACACAGCACTTGGTTGGGTTCATTCTGTCATGGTGGATACTTGTGGAGGTGTCAGTTCTTCCTGCAGGAGCTCCTGGAAAGCATGAATCATGTTCCCTTCATCATGGTGGTACCCATAGCAGTCATGACAGCCTGGCACAGGGGGGGCACTCAGGCAGTGCTGTGAAATGAGCAGGCATGATGTTTGGAATGCTTTAGGGTCATTCCAAAACTTTGCATTGTGATTCTTCTTTGGTGTCTAAAATAGAGCTCCAGTTTGCTTGACAAATGTCTGGTGGGATTGAGTATGAAGGCCACCTTCTGTGTACAGAACAACCAGCAGGGTGCAGAGAGGTAGAATGACCTGCTCAGAGAATCAAAAGCAGGCTGTAAGTTGCTGTCCCTGAGTGATCAGCCTTGGGCTTGGTGTTCATAAGTTCTCATTCCTCGGTATCTTCTTCCGGCAAGAGACCTTGAATGACTCCGGCAGCTGCAGTGCCGGTCAACAACTAAAATCTCCCATGAAGACCAATTTTGGAACAGAACTGAAGACAGAACAGAAGACAGGACTTGGGGCTTCTGATCCCTTGAAGGGCTCACCTCTGAGAGTTCTGGAGGGGATGAGGGCCCTGGAATCTTCCTGAGAGAGAAGGTGGCTCCTGAAGGGAAGAGGCATTCTGCTCGGGAAGATTTTATGACCCTGTAGGGCTGGTGTGTTCTGGTTGAAGAACAGGGGTGAGGAATCAGGGGAACGGTGCTTGGAGTCAGCTGTGGACACGGGGAGGGAGAGTAAGAGGCCTGAGTCTGGCCTCCCAGGGCCTACCTCATGCCAGGTTCCCAGGAAGAAAAGGAGGTGGGTACCTAGAACAGAGACTCTGCTTAGGAATAAGAAAAGGCCCCTAGTCTTGCACTTTGCCTGGGCTACATCCTGGGGAGCTAGGGTGTGGTACACGGGGTGGGTGTTGCAGTAGCAGCAGGATTTGGTCTGCATCAAAGCTCTACTGGGTTCTGGTGGCTCAAGTGGTAAAGAATCTGCCTGCAATGCAGGAGACCTGGGTTCAATTCCCGGGTCAGGAAGATCCCCTGGAGAAGGGAATGGCTACCCACTCCAGTATTCTTGCCTGGAGCATCCCATAGACAGAGGAGCCTGGTGGCTACAGCCCATGGGGTCACGACGAGTTGGACATGACTGAGCGACTAACACTTTCACTTCAAAGCTCTTATTGGGCCTTTTTGACCTTTTGGTAATTTTGGCTTTAACTCATCTCATCAGGGAGAAATGGCTTTGTTGGATCCTTGACTGTCAGAGCTGCAAGGGTCTTTGTTGGGATGAGGGGAAGGGACTTGCGTAGAGTCACAGGGAGCTGGGGGCAGAGCTGGTTCCCAGTCTCCCCCTCCCAGTCTCTACTTCTCTCAGGCACTATCACAGTTCGGTATCCAGCTCAGTCGTAAGTGCATCACTATGGGACCTGCAGAGACTAAGGCTGTCTCTTTCACCTTTTCATGGAGAGGGGTGGGAACTGGGGTTGGGAAATGCGTGGCAGCAAAGAAGCATAGAGCATTTGGGGGCAGGCGAAGGCGATGGTCAAGGTTGAGGGGACAGGTACACACTTGATCAACCCTAAGGCCCAGCCAGGATTTATAAGCGAACGCAGTGTGCCTGGTAGACACACTGGCCTTCCACTAAGTCACATTTATTGGGCACTTAGTTTATACCTGCACTGTGCTAAGTGCTATGAAGTAAATTTTGTCTTCATCATACTTTTCTGAGGAGGTAAGGCAGGCCGTGTCCATCATAGGGATGAAGAAACTGAGGCTCAAAGAGGTGAAGTCACCTGCCCAGTGTTACAAAGCTAGTAGGTGATATAATCTGGGTTCTGATCACTTTGCTACTCTGCTTCTTGAAGGAGAGTGAGAAGCTGGCTGAGATGTCCCCTTAATTGGCCGGTAATAGGTGGGCTGAATGAGATGCGTGTAGGGTGAGGGACGTCTGGCATCAGATAATTGTCCTCTGCTGCTGACTGACCATGGGCAGGTGAGGCGGAGGGTGAGGAACTGAACTCAATTGCTCACGCCGGTGACCCTCTGGATCCAGGCCTTGTTGTGGAAGATGTATGAATACACTCCGTAGCGGTCCTTCTTTCCGCAGTCCACGCCCCAGGACACTGTGCCCACCAGGTACCACTGGCCTCTCTTTCTATCCAGTGTCACCATGGGCCCTCCAGAGTCACCGGCACAGGCATCCCTGCCGCCTAGAAGAAGAAGTGACGCGGGTTAAAGTGTCTCCTCCCCTAGACCAAGTCCAGAGGACCCTCCCTCTCCCTACAACTGACGTGTGGTTCAGAGAATTGGACACCAGGGGGCGCAGCAGACCGTTGGACTCAAACTTGGGCTCTGAGCTGTTCTATGTCAGGCCTGCTCCTGCCTCGGTGATTTTTAGAAAGCGTAGGTTCAGGACTCTCGGATACGTAGTGGGAAAGCTGGGCTGGGAGAAGGGAAGTATGGAAATTCCTTACTTAGCACACTTTCCGCTGATGTAACTTTCCTCTCATGATCTTCCTCCCCGTCCCCTGCCTCGTTCCTCCCCTTCCTCCGCTGTTCAACCTGCCAGCTTCAAGGTCTGCAGGGCTGCCATTGCTGGGCTGGGTGCCCCACCCTGGCTGGTGGCGCCCTGCTGTAGGCAGGCCTCTTGACTCACCTTCCTTCTCCCCGGCACAGATCATGTCTCTGGTCACTTTTTTCTTCAGTGGAGCATAGGCCTCCCGACAGATGTGGTAGTCAACAATTGGGATTTCGATCTGGAACACAAGGCCATTGTCAGTCCCCAACTTCCGACACCTCATCCCCTTCTCTGTCCCCTTCCTGGACAAACCTGGGTCTGCCTTACACCTCGCCTCAGAAATTGCCCTGTAGTACAGGTGAAGGGACACTGAATGCAGAACCAGGAGATCTGTGTTCTTGTACAGTCTTAGGTCATGAACTTGCTGTGTGACCTTGCACATGTCATCTGCCCCCTCTGGACCTTGGTTTTCTCATCTGTCACATGGAGATAATATTGCTTAGCATATGCATTATTTCAAACACGTCAGCATATGCAAAACCTTCTTATGCAAACATGTCAGCATATGCAAAACCTTCTTTTCCCCACCCTTATCATTACTGGTTGTGGGACGTGGGACATGTAGCCTTCATCAGTGTTTTTTCAGATTTCTGAGACTCTGTTTCCTCACCTGAAAAATGGAAATCATAATATTTGACATACTAATCACATGGAGTTGTTATAAAAAGAGGAGATGAATGAGCAGATGCTCTGTAAACTACAAACACTGCATACGCAGCAGGTGGTGTAGGCTTCCCAGGTGGTGCAGTAGTAAGGAATCTGTCTGCCAGTGCGGGAGGCGCAAGAGATGCAGTTTCAATCTCTGGGTTGGGAAGATTCCCTGGAGTAGGAAATGGCAACCAACTCCAGGGTTCTTGCCTAGAAAATTCCATGGACAGTGGAGTCCATAGGGACCACAAAAAGTCAGACATGACTGAGCACGCACGCACTCACGTAGAGGTTAGCGAGGCTCACCTTGCTGCAAGCTTCACTTATGCTCTCCCTCACCATGGTTTGAGTTTCCATACGCTCAGTCTGTATGTTGCCCGTTTCTATCTTATAAAGCTTGGAACATGGTCAGTACTCAGGAAATGTTATGTTGAATTGAGGTGATACATGGATACATAAAGGTAAGGTATTGTGTTTATTATTGGCCTTGATTCAGCTTGAGGGTATATGTTGGAGTGGGTGTCTAGAATAAAAAGAGGAATCATATGAGTCTCATTCAGCCAAACCAAGAACGGAATGAGTCAAATCTCCCACAAAGCACAAGTCCTATTGGCCCTTACTGGGAGGGGACCAGAGGTATCCATGTCCCTTTGGGGCATGGTCTTCTGGAGAGGTGGGGGAGGCAGGGTGGATTCAGGCAGGGTGGTATGAGCACCTGTCCTCAGCAAACCATCGAGTGTCTGACTAACCTCTATCCATCACTCATACATCACTTAATTGTCACTTCCTCTGGCCTTCTGCACTCCTAAGACAAGGTCAGAGTCCCAGTTATACATTCTGAAGCATCCTGCACCTCTTCCTCATTCCGATGATCACATTGATGAATACTTTCTGTCTGTCCCACTTGACCATAAGCCAAGAAGACAAGGGGCCAGATCTGTCCTCTTATCCCCCTGCATACTTAGTAGTTAATACAATACAAAGTGGTTAATACAATGTCAGTTGTGTCCAACTCTTTGTGACCCCTTGGACTGTAGCCTGCCAGGCTCTTCTGTCCATGGAATTCTCCAGGAAAGAATACTGGAGTGGGTTACCATTTCCTTCTTCAGGGGATCTTCCCAACCCAGGGATTGAACCCACGTCTGCTATGTCTCCTGCATTGGCAGGTGAGCTCTTTACCACTAGTGCCCCCTGGGAAGAGGCACTGAATAAACACTCAAGAGTGAATGATTGAAGGGGTAAATGGTTGTTGCAAAACCCAAATTTTAAAGTGTGTTAAAATAATGTACATTGAACGATTTAGAAACTAGCTGTGGCTCTTGTAGAACCTGGTAATGTCCAAGCCAGACAGCTCTTGGAGGACATCTAGTGTTGCTGGTGACTTTGCAGCTTGAGACACTACATTGCAGTCTAGAGAGGCAAGATGCTTGTTTAAGATCACCCAGTAGGTTACTAGGAGCTGGGACTTGGAGGTGTAGCTCCTTACCCCTGGTTCAGTGTTCTTTTCTGAAATGACAAGAAATGTAAACTTTCAAATGCCATAGTCAGGTTCATTGCTGCAAGGACTGTGGCTCTCAGGGCCCATCCCTTGACCCATTCTTGGTTACTGCTATGTGAGTCTTCCTGATGTTTACAGGTGGGTAACCTTTTAGGGTATCCCAGCCTGCTGTTTTCTGGAAGAATTTCCATAAATTGAGCCTTTAATAAGCTACAGAAATACTGAACAATGTTTACAGACTAGAGTCCTATGACATGTAGAACAAATAGATCAAACTAGTTGGGATTCAATCTCACTTAACTTTGAAGGTGAGTCTGGTCCCTTTGTACCTGTCTCACTCATTACTCACTCATCGTCCAAACCTCCAAACCCCTGAGAGACACTGGGGCTCAGAAAGGTCCAATGTGGGGCACAAGTGCCACCCTCTGAAGGGTATATATTGAACTTCACCTCCATCAGGGTCTCTGGGAACCTTTGCAAGAACTGCTTCCCCCAGCCACTGACGATGACCATGGCTCCTGGAGGAGAGAAGACACAGTGAGAGTGGAGAGGCTGTCTGCGGGTTTTTGGAGGGTGGCACCTTGCTGCCCCCTCATCCCCTGCATGTGGAGGAAGCACTGAGTTTTCCCCCTGAGAAAATGGCAGCATGGTGGGGAGGAAGACTTGGGCTGGAGCTTACCTGAGACAGTGGGTTTGGAAATTTGTTTCTATGAGATGTTAGCTGGTTTATGTGTTTAGTTGACTGTTCTCTCCCACTCCCAACTAGTTTGGAACCTCGGCTCTGTGAGATCAGTAATCTCATCTGCCTTATTCAGGGCTGTATCCTTATGCCTACATCAGGGCTGACACATTAATCACCCTTAATGCTTAATCATTAACTGAATAAATACAAAGTCCAGCCTAGCCCACAATACACTGTGCTCCCTCCCCTTCTGAGCCTTAGTTTTCTCATCCATAAAATGAAGAGGTCAGACTTGGTACCTCTAAAACCCCTCCCGGCTCTGATATTCTAGAAGTCTGTAAGGTTGGCAAATCTTGAGGCAATGTAGAAATGGGCTGGGCACTGGTAGAGCACTTTCTTATTTCATCATTTGGAAAGAGCCTGGATACTGAAAACAGCTCTGGGCCTTAAGTTGGAAGATCTGAATTCCAGCCCCAGATCTACTTCTTACAAGCTGAACGTTGGGTAAATCACGTCCCTTCGCCAAGCCTCAGTTTTCTCATCAGGAAAATGGGACTACAATACTACTTCACAAGGCTTTTATAAGTAGCACATAAATTAATTAATGTAAATCAAGTGGCACATAGCAGGCACATGGTATCCGATGCATCAGAGCCATACCTGGGCTTTTCCTGGGGGCTCACTTCCCCTCAATACTTCTCATATTCCATTCAGCCATTTTTAAAAAATAACCTCGTTGAATTAAAGAAGGTTAGCTGTGACACAGCACCACTGAATTTAGAACAGGATGAAACAAAAACCAACTTCCCCAAATTGGACTCTCACTCTATGCTGAATATGTTTGATTATTATTTCACTTAAATATCACAACCACCCATGGGGCATTATTCCTCGTGTAAAGGGAAGGGGCTTGAAGTTAGGCAACTTCTTCAAGGTTGTCCAACTAGGAGGTGGCAGCATGGAGAGTTGAGCCTGTGCTCGCGATTAAGCTATTGTCTCTCAGCTCCAGACGTACCCTTTTATACTCTGCTTGTGATGCTGTGGAGACTCTGAAATGGCAGATCCATTTTGTCAGGAACATTACTGAAAACAGGGGGCACTTCCAGGAAGGCTTGCTGTTCCTGATGGCATCACCCTAGCGATGGTTCCTCACCCCACCAGTGGTAGCTGTTTCCCTAGCACCATCAGCACAGGGCCTCTTCTGCAGAGTCTGAGCTCCTCCTTCACAGAGCCCCTGTCTCAGCTTCCAGGTTCTCTAAGTCCAACCTCTTTCCTTTGTTCCTCCAGCCCCAGGAGTGGTATAGTTCCTCCCTGCAAGTGCTATCTCTCTGATCTCAGCACCTGGCTTTACTTCTCCAGCCCTCCAATACCCTATATTAAATTCTTTTTGTTACAGTAACTAGTCTGGTTTCTGTTTTCCTATCTGGACCCTGACGGATACATGCTTGCAATACTGACCAAGCCTGCCTGCTTTTGTGTACCACCTTGAAACCTGCTTTGACTTAGCTGTTTTAGGGAAGGCGGCTGAGGAATCAGGCAGACACAGTCAGCTGACTCAGCTGGCACTGAAGCCTGACCAGCGCTGGAGTAAAAGCCTCCATGGAGGCTCTGCCAAGGTAGAATCACAGGTGGGTGCGGTACCTTCCTCCGGTGGCCCCTGGGGTAGACAGATGGGCATCACAAAGTCATTGAGCACCGGGCCCCTCGACAGCTCCACCAGAGCGACGTCATTCTCGTAAGTGTTGGGGTTATACAGGGGATGGAGAAAGACTTGTTTGACGCTGAGACTCTGTTCATTCTCATCTGACTGGGTCCTCCGAAGCTTGCCTGGACAAGAAGAAGGCATGTGAGGCATGAGGGCAGTGGAAGCTTGGAGGATAAAGTCACACCTTTTCCCCTGTCAGCCCGTGTCCCATACAGCCCATGTTTCCAGCCTCAACCCTTACACTGCCTTTCACTTACCTGTTCTAAGCCATCCCTCCCCATTTGCCTTTCCCCACATTTTCTCCTGGGCTCGAACCTCTGTCTTTCTTCATAATCTGATCTGATCCCATCACCTTGTAATACTCATTCCAGTGCCCGTTGCCATATGTCCAAACCATAATCACCCTTCCGTGCCCAGGTCACGTGTTGCCTCCTACATGAAACCTCAGAGATCCTTGAGTTAGATGCTTCGGTTAGGAGTCTATTCCCTATGAACTTCCCCTGTTCTTCTCCTACAGAATTTACTGCTTCCTGCGTTTTATTAGAGGGCTTTGTGCTCATATTTTATTCCTTTTTTAGACTGTAAGTCCTTGTAAACAGGAACTTGTGTCTTTAGATCTGACGTAGTGTCAGGACATAAATATGCGGTGAACTGAACTCCATAAGCCAGTTTACAAAGGAGAGGGGAAGCTTGGATTGTTTGTGTATGAATCACTTGAAACCACGAATTCATAGAAGCCTGAGGCATCTTTGGAAGTTATCCAGATGGGAGTCTTTATTATAAAATCTAAGGCCTCACCTTCAAAGATCTGCTTATGGTCCTACCACCCGAGAATCCCTGCCTTAGGCTTAGACTGTGATCCAGGACTTTGGCAGGTCCCTGGACTCCAGTCCTAGCTTGTCCTTCATTCCTAGGCTCCCTCCCTAATGACTGAGTGAGTAGATACACCCCATCCCCAGAACCACAGCTGGCTTCAGGAATCAGCTAGGCTCACACTCACCCACGATGATTTTGAAGGCAGAGGGGCTGAGCAACTCCAAATGATGAAGAGTTACGTCCTCTGAATCCAGCACTTCGTGGAGGCAGTGAGCCGCAGTCACAATCCATTTGGAGCCTGAGAACAGAATTGTGAACACACACTGTCCTCTTGGCCACATCTTGTGTCCCACTATCTCAAGCTGAGGGCTTTCAGACCCCTCTCCAGGGTACCCCTCTCCCATGCATTTCACAGCCCCAAGTCAGAAACTCATTGATCTTAATCTGAAGATGAGGAGTTGAATCTGTGATTTCATCTGCTTCCCCAACCTAGGTCAACTGAACATTTTAAAAATGATTTCAGGTCTCCCTTAAACGCATGGGGTTGGCAAGCTCCGGACAGCCCAAGGTGTTAACAGTCTTACTCACGGGTTGCCCCTTAGGCCTTGTTCCTCAAGGTGTGGTCCCTGGACTAGTGGCATCAACCTCACCTGGGAGCTTCTTGGAAATGCAGACTCTCAGGCCCCCACACAGGTCTACTGAATCAGAATCTGTATTCAGCATTAAAATCTGAGAATCTTAAAAAGAACTTCAAGTAATTTCTAGGCATATTAAAACCACTACAATATTGTAATTAGCCTCCAACTAATAAAAAAAATTTCTAGGCATATTAAAGTTTGCAAAGTATTATTGTACATGGTTCTTCTCAAATGTGAGTGCACATTTATAATAGAATCATGTGGGGAATTAAAAAAAAGAAATCCTCCCAAAACAATGTCTGGGCTTGAGCCAGACCATCTAAGTTGTGGAGTGAGGCCCAGGTACAAACACATTTTAAAACTGCCCCCAAAGTTCTGCTGTCACCAAGGTCGGGAACCACTGCTCTGATTCCAAACTCTCATTTTATAAATTTAGATTCTGAGGCCTGAGGGGAGCGGGGCTGTCTAGGGCAGCTCTGCAGGTGGGTGGCAGGACCAGGGCTGACCGTGGGTCTCCTGATGATCAGCCTGGCACATCTCTTGTATCTTGGCTCTTTTTCCCTTGACGGACACTTTCCTGCTCTTTGTTTAATATAGGATCAGGCCTTGGTTCTTCCCTAAGGTGAATCAGGTGACAAACCCATAAACAGCTGAGCCCATACTGCGATGAGCCAAACAGAAAGAAAGGTACCAGGGCTTTGGAGTGTGGGTATCATAGCCGAGTTCAGAGTTGAGGGCAGAGGTCCCTTTCTCTGCAGGTCCCTGGCCCTCTCAGGGGCAGCCATGTGCTCCGGCTACTGGCTTCTGGAGAGTACCCTACACAGACTATCCTCTTTCCCGTGGCGGTATTTTTGATCCCTGTCTGCAGCCAGGGGCTCCTGGCTAATTTTCCAAGTGGATAAAATGGAATGAGGTACCCAGATTAGGAAGCCTGCCATGGAATGGGGCTGGGGAGAGCAATGATGAGCTGAAAGACATAGCTTCATCTCCCAGCTCTGCAGACAGTGAGTCCCTGAGTCAGGGCCCCTCTGCACAGGCTTCATGGTGGGCACTGAATGGCAGGTTCCCTCTGTCTGTCCCTCAGCTCCTTCTCTGCTTCTTCTGCCCTCTCCTCCCTTTCCTTCCCTCTACAGAACTAGACAACAGGAGGAGGAGAGAGATTCTAGATGAGAAGGGCTATGGGCAAGGCTGAGGATGTCTTGTAGAGCTCTTGGAGCTTGGCTGAGGGTAGAGAACTGGGAACAAACATGCAGTAGACACAGTGAGCACTGAACATCATTGAACTGAAACACCCAAGGCTTCAGAAAGCTAATCTAACCCTTAAACCATGGGCACTTACTCCATCTCTTTTACATACAATACACTCTAACAAAATTGGAAGTGCCTTTGCTCTCTTCCACTCTCCCTGTCTGCTCCTCCCCTCTTTCTGCTTCTCTTCTGATGATTTCTTCTCCTCTGGGTCGCCCCTGCTTGTCTGTGCCTTTCATGATTCTCTCTCTATCTCTCATTTCCTGCCCTACCAGTTTCTCTTTCTCTGTTTGGACTTGTTTTCTTTCATTTTGCCCTTCATCTCCCTTCGCTCCCCTCTCTAGGTCTCTCTCACATGCCCTCTTTCTCTATTTTTGTCTTTGTCCTTCTAACCCCTCTCATTCTTGGTTCTGCCCCCTGCCTGCTCCCCACTGGGCTCCCCTTTAACCTGTGCTCACTCACTGTGACCCTTTGGGAGGCTCCATAGCGTGAGCACTCCTGTCTTTGTGTTTGTGGGAATATAAGGATCAGCCCCTCTGCCGGGTTACCGTTTCACGTATCCCAGATGTCCAGGCTGCAGCCTCACCAGTGTCTGCACCTTCCCTCGGGGGTCCCTTGCTGGGGAGCTGTCCTCCCCTGAGTGCACCATGGAGGAGGAGGGTGGGTCAGGGCGAGGCGAGGTGAGGCTAGCAACCCTAGAGCTGCCCAAGCAGAGGTGGACCCGTCCATGCCTTCCTCCTCTGTGATGGGGTCAGAGGGACTCTAGATTGCTATTAATTTTTATTATGATGTCAGAGCTGGGATGGACCTTAGATCATGTGGGCTGAACTGTGGTAGGAAGAGCCCTAAATCATTTCTTTCCTGCCTTTGCTGCCACTCCCAGCCATGTTCAGTCCATTACACAAGTCTGACAGTTCTCTTTTCCAATGGCTTTGAATCTGAATCTGAATCTGCCTTGTTTCCACCCCTCGTCCCCTATTCTTATTCTGAGGCTAATGACTTCCCTCCTCACTGCTGCACTCTAGCCGCCTCACTGGACTCTTGGCTTCCAGATTAACCCTTCTTCCAATCCATGTTGTCTCGGGAGAGGACTTTTAAGAACATGATTATAAACCTGGAGTAGCATTCAAGATACATCTTGATTCCCAAACATTGCATTCAAAGCTCTGTATATCTCCCTTCCTTGACTCCTCTAGGGTGGGTTTCCTGGTTCGCCCTCAGCCCAGGGCCTGAGGCCCACCCTGACTTTGAGCTGCATGGAAGTGCCTTGTGTTGTGGTCCATGTTTAAGGGCCTGACCCCCTGACCCTTCTCAGTGCCAGAGCGTGGCCAGGGCTCAGGAGGAGTTGCCTGAAGGAGCCAGCTGGAGCAGAACAAGTATCTCCCCGCTCCAGCTAAGGGCTCTTTCTACCACATTGTGCTTCTGGGCCCTGCTGCTGGAGTGGAAGCTTCAAGGGTCAGGTCCCTTTCCTCCAGCCCACCCTCATCCTGGGTCCCCCACCCCTTCCACCTCTCCTTACCTAGCAGGGAGCCCCCGCAGAAGGGCTGCCCGTCCGGGTGTGACAACATAGCAGCCCAGGGGGTGGTGCCCTTCTGGACGGGGCGTCCGTTGATGATCCTGGCCAACAGATTCCGGGAGAACGTGGGGGTCCCACACACTGCAGCCAGGGGGAGGAGGGCAGGTCACACTCTGGGTTCCAGCTTGCCCTTTGCGAGAGTGGCTAGCTTATCACCCTCTGTTAGGAATATCTGTTCGTTTTCATTTCCCGGCATCCACTGCCCCTTTCAGTAATTGCACCCCAAGTTTCCTCTGGGGTCCTCTCTTCCCCCATTTCTTGTCCCTTTAGCCTGAGTTGCAATGATCTTACCTCTGGTTCTAGGGGTGTGACCATGACCTGACTAATGAAAGCCTCTTATACTCTGGTCACAGCGATTGCTCAGAGATGGGAATATAACCCTGGACAGGCCAGTAAGAGCCTGCCTTGGGAGTTTTGCTAGAAGGTCCTTCTCAGTTGGGGTTGCTAGACTATAAGCCCAGACCTGCCAACCATCACTTTATGGAAAGTTTGTAGAAAAAGTTTCAACAAACACACACAAAGCCCACAAGAAAGCATTCTCCTCTCTATCTACTCCCTCTCTAAACATCTCTTCAGAACTGATTCTGGGCTCTGGATCCCCTCACTTCCAAACTCTTGGGGATCTGGTTTTGAGGATTTGTGCCTTTCTCCTCTATCTCGCATTTCTCCTTTATCTATGCCTACAAAACATGATCAAGACTTTTCATGCTAAAAATTTAATTTTCCACTTTCTCAGCTTCTCATTCATTCCATAGTCTCTCCCTGTCCTTTCTTTCATAGTCAAGCTTCTGGAAAGAAAATTGATACTCATTATCCACATCCTTCCCTGTCCTTCAGAGGTGGACTCAAAAGAACAAACAACCATAGTTCGCACAAACTTGGACATAAAGTGGCCATTTGACAATCTAAGAGATTTGTAATCATACATGGAGACAGAATGTCTCCGGACCCATAACTGGAACTTCAGTGGTGATATTTACATGTATAGCAGGACACTATTTCTGAAATTTTCTCTCATGTATTCTTCATCTCTAAGAATTCTTCTCACCTTGCAGCTGCCCATTGTTAAAGCTGGAGAATCTGCTGTTTTAGGCGAGGCTAGATACAGCTTTGACTCATGAAAGAGCAAAACAGAAACCCAAGTCTGAAAATACAAACTCATTTGAAGAGTCAGATAAGAACAAGAGGTTTGTATTAACTGGTTTCAAAGAAGCAAAACCTGGAGAACTGGGCAAAGAAGTCCCAGAGAGGCTGCCTCAGGAAAGAGATAAAAAACCTAGGAGAAGCTGGAGAGAGAAAGAGAGAAGGAGGGAGGCAATGGGAGGGAGAGGTAGGGAGAGAGCGAGGAAGAGAAAAGTGGGAAAGAAGGAAGAGGCTATGGAGGAGGAAGAGGAGGGGGATTAGGGACATGGAGCATAAAGGAAAGGGGAGGAAGGGTTAAGGACTTGAATGTGAGCATGGGTCTGTTCCCTGGATCCTCTTTCGGAGTTGATGGTAGTTGATGGTCCTGGTGCCTAGGAACATCCAGCCTGGAAGTGTCCTCTGGACTGTCCAAGCTCATTTGCATTGTTGATCACTTTTTTCTTCTTGACACTTTCTCTCCTTGGCTTCTGAAGCTCTTTTCTTCCCGTGTTTCTGATTTCCCTTTTCTATCTCTTTCTTGGGGTTTTTCTTCTTCTCTCCATGCAATCCATGCTGGTGTTTCCCTTTTTTAGTCGTCGGCCCCCTCGTCTTTTCTTTTCCTTTCCAGTGGATGATGCCACTTCTTCCCATGCCAACATACCACTTAGAGCCTGATGAATTTCAGATCAGTGTCTCTAATCTGCCTTCTCCTCTGGACTCCTCCTTTCTACATCTCCAGCTGGATTGCTCATAAGCTCCTCAAACACAGCAAAACCAAGTCCTGGTCTCCATCCTTCACCACCCATCTCCCCTTTGTTATTCCAGATGTCTGTTAATGTCTGCACAGACAGTATCCTTGTTGCCTCCCTTTTCTTCAGCCACCATCTTTAATCAGCCACTGGTAAAAAAAATCAACAGGAGAAGCAGAGAGTAATGCTGCAGTGTGCCCTTCATGCAACCCCATGGCACCTCAGTGTTTCAATACATCAACAATATAAGGTCCAACAGTCTAGAGGATGTGATGGAACACAAGACTGATAACCTCTGAAACCAGCTACACATAAAGTGTAAGGTATAATGTAGGATTCTTTTAGTTCTCAGTAGTGTAAAAAGCATGACAGTCTCAATATGATACAAACCCCAAACACAAACTATGAGCGTATGACATGGGAGCCCTCACTAACATACTAGCTTGTGTTACACCACATCTCCTGTCTGCACTATTTCACACAATGCCTCTGCACCAAGTCCTACCCACTACACTACTTGAATGCTTACAGACTCCACCCCCACATCTGCAGTGTCATGCCCTTGGTCTGGTGGTTTTCACCACCTCTCTCCAGAATGGTTGCAGTGATTTCCCAATCACTCTCTCTAGGTTGGTCCCTCCCTCCATCCCCTCCACTTTTCACAGCCTGCTGCCCACACTCAGCCTACTGATTCAGAACTTCCCATGGGTGAGACCTAGGAACCTGCGTTCCTAATAAACACAAGTGATTCTGATATGCCCCAAATTAGGCAGTCACTGGCTATAGGACCAGGTACTAACACAGGATGACCTTCAAGAATGTCCACTATCCCCTATGCCCTCTGTTCCCATCTACTCGGGGCACACTTTCCTACTTGACCTTTGTCCTCTTTGCCCTGCCCTCCCATCTCCCAGTGTATTCTTTGTAACCTCTTTGAAAAGTTACCCAGACCCCCTTCAGCTGTGTGAACCTCCCCCTCCTTAAATTCTCGTAACACTACGATCACTCCTCTCATGACATTGAACTCCCCTTGCCTGCATGAGACTTGGGTGCACACGATCTTGCTTCCTGGGCTTATCTGGGCACTTTGAACTCAAGGACTTAAATGGCAGGCACTTCTATGATGGAATAGGTAGCCTTTGAGAGGACACATGTCCATGCTGCTGCTGCTGCTGCTAAGCCGCTTCAGTCGTGTCCGACTCTGTGCGACCCCATAGACGGCAGTCCACCAGGCTCCCCCGTCCCTGGGATTCTCCAGGCAAGAACACTGGAGTGGGTTGCCATTTCCTTCTCCAATGCACGAAAGTGAAAAGTGAAAGTGAAATCGCTAAGTTGTGCTCTTAGGGACCCTATGGACTGCAGCCTACCAGGCTCTTCTGTCCATGGGATTTTCCAGGCGAGAGTACTGGAGTGGGGAGCCATTGCCTTCTCCTCACATGTCCACAACCAACTCCATTTCTCATCACCCTTTCTTGGATAATGTCCAGGTGACAAAAACTGTGCCCTTTCCACAGTGAGACAGATTGTGGCTTAATGAAGGGTCAGATTTTCTTCAAAAGGTCAAAACAAACAAACATCAACAATAACTAAACCCCAAAACAGAGGCTGTTGGTTATCCACAGAGGATTTATTTCCATTTTAGTCCCCTGATGGAGGAAACAGTGCAGAGGCACCTTACAGAGGAGTGAAGCTTGTGATATAAATATACAAAGTATAGCATCTTCTATATGCACCGTTCATAGACACAGGAGTGTGCTGTCAGGACCCAACTGGAAGAGCGGATGCTTCCCAATTGCTGTCTTGGAATCCTTCTCAAGGCTTCTGTCTCTGATGGGGAGTCCCCAGGAGAGCAAAACCCGGGGAGAAGGAGGACGGTCAGGCTGGGGAGAGCCAGGGTGAGGTTGCTGGCTTTGGAAGCAGTGAATGCTGGAGCTGGAAGGACCCTGAGGGGGATCCGGTGCCTTCCTTTTATAAATGGGGAAACTGAGGCCCAGGGAGGGAAAGCAATTTGTCAAAAGTTACAAGCCAGTTTGGGGGCAGAGCTGCGGCTTGAACCCAGGACTCTGGGCTCTCCGTCTCCTCTTACGGCCTTTCTTGGGCAAGTCCCTGCTTCTCTTGACTTGGCTCCTGGAAGCTGGAGGAGTGGATCCCTCAGAACATTCATGCCAGGTGGGTTCTCTGTAGAGCTCAGACTGTAGGCACGCCGTGGGGGGAAGGGGGTCTGGTGGGAGGAGGTCACTCATATGTCCTGAGTCCCCCCTTCTTCCATTTCCCTGCCCAGAGGCATAGCAGGTATGATGTGAGCCTTCTCTTTCTCCAAGCAATCGGGTTGCATCTCCACATCTAGGGCTGGGGCTTGGGTAGCCCTTTCAGGTGACACATTTCAAGACTGGAAGGTTGCTTCCTGCTTGTGTGGAGAGTCAGGTGTGGATGTACCCAGATAAGTGTTCTGCGTTGATGACAGGAATTTAATGGGGTTGGAAAGTTTCCCACTGCTCTTCTCCTCCCCCCAGTCATCACAGAGTTTCCTAGCTTTCCCTTTGTCCTTTGAGATTCCTTTAACAGGGAACATAAGGGATAAGGCTTGGACTGCAAGGAGCTTTGGGGAGAGAAAACCCAGGGATGAAAGTACTACAAGGCCTTATATTTAGAGAGAGGGGCCTCTGGGGTGTCATCCCTGTCTCCTCAAATCTAAGGGCTTTTCTGCTAGAAAAGGGTCTAGACCTAGAGGGCAGAGTGGGGAAATATATGGACTCAGCTTGAGGCAAGTAAACATTTTCTAAGAGTCAGGTCCAAGCTCAGTTACACCAACGGTGGGGCCACTGGATTTGGTGAACAACTAGGAGTGAATGAGGCCCCTGGGGTGGGCATTCCAGGAGAGGAGTTCGGGCACTGGCCCGAGTCTAGCTTCCTCCCCGTCCTGCGGGAGAGTGAGGCCCAGAGAGGGCAAGGGACTTGGGCCAGGGCCAGGGACCCAGGTTTCCTATGTAGGGCCTTTTCCCCTACCACACTGCTGCCTCTCAGGGACCCAGGAGCCATCTTGAGAGGGTGGGAACCGCGTGTCCATCCCTTAGGCTTGCGTGTAACAGTGGAGTGTGTTGTCATTAGGAGGGTGGGGTGCAGTCTTGCTGGAGCTGGGCAGGGCGGTTGGCTGGCTGGAGTCCCGCAGCTCACCGCTCCACCTGCAGCTCCCCCAGGCCCTGCGGGGAACCCATCTGCTCCCACACCCAGTCCACATAATTGGAGACCTTGGTGTAGACCCCATACACCTGCTTGCTGCCACATTCTTCAGGGCCTCCCCAGGACACCAGGCCTTGGGCCACCCAGCGCTGGCTGGCGTCGTCGAGGATGACAAAGGCGCCACCGCTGTCTCCTAGGCACGTGTCCTTGCCGCCCTCGTAGTAGCCGGCGCAGAACATGTTCTCGGTGACGCTGTAGTTGCCTGACCGGGACTCGTAGCTGGTCTTGCACTCGGCGTGGGGCACCACGGGTAGCTTGACATACTGCAGGACGTCTGACAAGGTCCGAGTCCCGCTGCCGATGATCTCGTCCACCGTCACGTTCGGGTTGGAGATGCCCCAGCCGGCTACCAGCCCCAGCACGTGGGGCGCCGGGCCGGCGGGCTCGGGCGGCGGCAGGCAGACGGGAAGGATGCGGGGCCCCAGGGGCACGGGCTCCCGCAGCTGCACCAGGGCGATGTCATGGTTGTAACTCTGGATGTTGAAGTCCGGGTGCAGCACCACTCGGGCGGCCGAGCTGTTGACAGCCCCGGATTTGTCCCGCACGTCGTGCAGGCCCAGGTGGACGGTGACGTGCTCCTTGGAGACCGGTGTCACCGTGTTGTCTCTGCGCTGGGAGCGCAGCACGTGGGCGGCCGTGAGGATCCAGGACTCGGAGAGCAGGGCCCCGCTCCCAAACCACTTGTCATTGGGCACCCTCGAGGTGTCCTCCACCACAATCAGGGCCTGCCACGGGAAGAGGCCGGGCTCGGCGTTGCGGCCCCCGATGATCCGCTTGACCAGGTTTGGCAGCGAGCGCGAGGGCTGACCGCACACTGTAAGGAGAAGGAGGGGGCGGGACGAGAGGAGGAGACTGGTCAGGTCAGCCAGGTGAAAAGAGCCTCTTAAAGAAATGCACATCTCACCCACTGTAGATTATGCCACCGTGGGCCCTGGCCTACGTCCGGGGGGCCATGCTGGCCTGGGAAAGCTCTGAATGGGGTTGCTTTTGGCCTAAGTCTTTCTAGCCTGACTCCTCTGGAGTCTGACCCTTCTGTAGCCAGGACCCTCTATGGACCAGACCAGGTTACTTTGTGGGCCTTCACCATCCTGAACCCTTCCAGCCAAGACCACCTGTGGTCTGGATCATCTTTAACCAGGGCTATCTCCAGCAGCAGTCCCTTTGTCCCTTTCTTCGCTAGAAAAGGCATCTCGGAACCCAGATGTGGTCCATGCTGTGGGCACTTGGAAAACTTCTGAAAACCACAGGTCAATGGCTTTGAGAGACAGGAGATTAAAAGACTGTCTAGCAGGTCACAGCTAACACTGGAGTGGAAGACGAGACACTTGGGGTCTTGATCTTGCTTTTCTCCCTTCTGTCCTGTGTGACTCTGGTAAGTAAATTTCCTTCTCTGGATTTCACTTTTTGATCTGCTAGATGAGACTATTGGTCAAAATGATCTTCAGGGATCCTTTAAATTACAAATTCCTTTGATTTTTATTTCATTTGCCCTGGCCACTCTCACTTTATAGGTGAATAAAACTCTCCAGAGGGTAAGTGACTGATCCAAGTTCACACTGCAGTTAAGCTGGGTAGCAGGGGCTTAACTAGATTCTAAGAAGAATGTCTTATCCTGTATTCCACAATGCCTCATTACATATGAAGAGCACGGTCTCATGCCCTGTAACCTTTTCTTCTCTGGTCTACAAGACACATGCTGTGAAGGGATGGCCAGGGCATCCAAGCTTAGAGAAAGGTGGCATAATCTACAAGCAATGATGCATGGGCTCTGCTCTGAGCCATCCATCATTGCACCCGGGAACCCAGTAGTACCTGCAGGGGAAGAAGAAAAGTCTGATCAAACTTCGTTCCACCGAGTTGTACCCCGAGCATGCACATACACCACCAGTCTCCTGCAGCCAAACGCCTTTGGCCCATGAGCAGAGGGTCTTCAGTACCAGCCCCCTGCTGGCTAAGAACAAGCTCACAAGGGCCCCTCCCAGCAGAGTGCTTAGGTCTGGTGGTAAGCCTGGTGTGAGCATGGACCTCCTCTTGGTTGCAAATTGTCAGGGCTACACCCCTTGGCCCCAGATACTTTCAGTAATCCTTTAAAGACCAAGGAGCATTTGAGTTGTCTTGGCAACTTTGAGAGGTCAGGCTTCCAGCAACCTAAAGCTTTTCAGATGCTTTTCTTCCGGATGTTTTATGTGCTCCTGAGGCACCCTGCTGTTCACCCCAGGCCAGATGTGAGACGGGTTTTGCTAATTGGCTGTGGCCGAACCTTTCAGAGTTGAAGGCCAGACTCCCAATTATAAGCAGCAGCGTACAGGGTGACTTCTCAAGGCCGGTCTGTAACTAGCCCTGTGCAGCAACTTGAGTGCTGAAAGACCCGCATCTGATGAGGGATATGCCTGTGGCTAAATCCATGGTCAGAACAAAGCTAGCACTGAACGGTGCCTTTTGCCAACCAAGGTGCCAGTGGCATGCCCCAGGTCACAGAATGTCTCCAAGCTGGGGAAGCTTGGAGAATGGCTAATTTACTGATGGCGAAATTGAGGTTCAGGGAATGCAAGAGGCATATTTAAAGTCATTAGTGACAGAGCCAGGAGTGGAGCCTGTTTCTTTGGATTCTAGCTTCATTTTTTCCACTAAAGTCTGTTTTTCTTCTTTATCTGCTCTTGTCCTTTCAAAAGGTTGAATGATGCCACAAGCCTTCGAGAGTGCTCATTGAAATGGGGCCATTCTTTTTATCTGCTACCATTCTCCATCCAGTCTTTCCTGGGACAGAAGACTTGACTTGAAATACTAGAGCTTCAGCTGTGCTGAAATCAGGTTTGGGCTCTAGAAGACTGGAGGTACTGAGGGAGGGCTCTAAAAATAAAATTGTGATATTCTGGAATCCTGGGTACCTGAGGATGGCAGAGTCAAGAATGGCTCAGCATTGCTTGTGTAGACATCAAAAGTCTTGAGTCCGCCTTCCAGTTTTGCCTGTAACTTTTTCTAGGTAACCTTGGTCAAATCATTATACCTTCTTGGTCCTTAGTTTTCTCAGTGTGAAATAAGGGGAAAATAATATTTGTTCAACAGTTTCCTTGGAAAGGTGGATATTATGATGCCAGATGAAATGACTTTCTCTATTCTGGCTTGCCTCTGCATTCAATCTCAGTGTTTTAGAAGAGAATTTAGAATTCTCTGGTCTGGTCTGATGATACACCATGTTCTGCTCAAGACTAGGTGTTACCAGAATTTCAAGACTCATTATATCCAATATGCTTTGTATGAATCTAGAGGATGATGACCATCAAGAGTCATAGAATGTCATGGATCACCTGATTCTGCTCCCCCACTTCTGAGGTATGAAATCCTAGCCCCAAAGAGGTCAGATGACTTACCAAAGATGGAGATCAGGAAAAGGCAACACCAGGGCTAGGAGCTGGGCCCTTGACTCCCAGCACAGTGCCTCATCCCCCTCTAGACATCATGACAGGACTGCCCAGGATGGAACCCACCTACACTGCCATTTTCTTTGGCCCACATAGTATTAGCAAAAGGGGGATCTGATCTCCAGTTTGCCACAGCTATACCATTCCCCATCTTCTCCAAGGCTTCCCCAGCTGTGGCCCTTAGGTGTGCTCCTGGCTAAGCCTAACTGAGATGATGGGGGCCAGCAGAGTGTGGATGGCTTGACCTTTCCCTTCTTCCAGATCCTCACAAATTCTTTGAATTCTTGCTTAGATTGAAAGCACTCTTAAGTGAAGTCTTCCTGACCCGTCCTCATTTCTCTGCTCCCAGACAACCACGTGTCTTCCTTCTCTGAGATCTTATAGCAGCTGTGATGGCCAAAACTGATGCCCAAATGCTAAAACTTTCTTCAGGTCTCAAGGATAATGGTAGATGGCTCCATAGCCTTCCCGTTTTAATGCCTAAATCTAGAAGTCTACTAGGTGAGTACTGAAGGTTACTAAAGTGCACCATTCAAATAATACACTATCTCAGTTTACCCAACACTCTAATTCAGTAAAAATATGAATGCCACACAACCCTGAACCATATGGCAAAGCTACTGCTGTTGCAGCAAATGACGAAATCAACACTGCTTCTCTTGAATGATTATATCTTTCAATCACTATTGATTGAATCACTATTCTTATTTCTTTTTGAAGTGTAAATTTCTGTGTTGTGAATATTTAACTTTTGGTGGGTTATTTATTTAACCCTAGAGTGTGCATTTAGGGCTATAATATTCTAAGTCAGTTTGAATATGTGCATACATCATGATTACCATGTAAATCATTCATATGTTTAGTACTAATGCAAATACCCATAAAATATCCCCCCAATCTATATGCACAGGGACACTCCCTGTTACCACAAAACTCTTTGCTCATTTTAAAGTAGGGTCAGTAAGTAAGCTCAGGGGAGACAGCAGTCACTAAGACTTGAGCATACTGCTTTTTGGAAGAACTTGTTACTCTGTCCTGTGGTTATTTGATGCTTGTCTGATTTCCACCTCCTCTACCACACAGTGAGTGCTTGAGGAGCAGGTGCCCACTTTCCCACTTTTCCTGGTACACAGCTGATACAAATACCAACTGTGTGAGATGAGAAGGCTGGCAGGAAGAGAGCAGAATGGCAGAGAGAGGAGGCAGGAAGTGTCCTGTTGTGATAGAACAGGTTGAACATAGAGGCTGGTTTGTTCGAGAAGATGTGAGGCTAGGCTTTTCTGACCTTTGACCACCTTCAAAAGCAATCAGAGTATCATGCCCCCTACCCCTTACTCCATTAACAGCCAGAGCACCCGTGGACCCAGTGCCTTGCATGGGACCTTGAGGCAGAGAACTTAAGAGCGAAGTACCTGGCAGGCAGGTGGGCTGGCTTCTCCCCAGGACTTCATTCATCCAGACTCCTTGGGCAGAACAGGTATATACACCTGGGTGAGGGAAAAAAAGTTGAAGAAAAAGGAGAACGTGGTTGATTCATAGCACATGGAAAATAGATCTGAGCTCTTAACTCTTCCACTGTGAATCACTGCAAGTCTTCCAAAGAGTCTTTCTGATGCTGTTCTCTCTGAGCCAGTCTGGTCTGCAGCTTGAAGCATCTTTCTAAAATGGGAATCTGATCTCGTCCTGTCTGTGCTCAAAATCACAATAGCTCCCCATTGGCCTCCAAAATAAATGGCATGCTCTTCAGTACCGTGTCTGAGCCTCTGAGCAATCTGACCCCTGCCTGTGGGGGCCCCGCCTAGACCCTGGAGGGCACTTCTCATCATTAGTCACACAGCTCTGGGTGGCGCACTTGCCCTGCCCCTGCTTTCCCACTTAACAAACCCTTTCATAAACCACACTTGTGCCCACCATCTCATGAGGCTTACACTAGCTCTGTGAGCTCTGCCACTATTCCTCTTTGAAAGAGAGGACTTGGAGGCGCTGAGAAATTCAGAGCATTTTCTTGGTGCTTGTCTGTGGTGCAGGCAGAACTGATTGGCCTTCACATCTTTTTGAGGGTTCCTTCTCTGCGGGGTGCTGTGAGTGTGTCTGTGTGGGTGTGTCATATAGGTCCCAGCAGTATGTCATGCTGCTGGGGTGTCATGAAGCTTAACTCTCGGGGTGCAGGCCTGAGGCAGGGAGAGGTAAGTCACATCTCCAAGGGTTTCTCCTCCTAGTTCCTCTCAGCCAGCGGACTGGCTGTGTTAGTCCCCAGCCTAACCCTGAGCCCCAAGTGTGAGGAGGGAGTGGGCTGGGTAAGCATGCAAGGCTCACCTGTGATATTGTGCAGCATCTTGTAGTAGGGCCTCTGGCAGGAGTATCTGATCTCAGACTTGTATGTGGTGAGGTTGTTCCTGGTGGAGAAGGTGACCACTCCGTTTTCCAGCTCTGCCGGGGTACCACAGTCCGCAACTGAGAGGGAAGAGAGCAGACCCCTCAGTTGGCCTTTTGCCCCTTCTTCTTGGGGCCACTGGGTGGGTCTGTCTCATACTCGATGTGCAAGTTGTCCACTGCACACAGCTCCAGAGAGCAATGTTAGAGCCTTGCATTTGGGGGTCTCTCCCATCTGTGATAGTCCTGCCGGGCGGTCAGCTCACCCGGCCTGGTGTCAATTCCAGGGCAGGGGCTGGTCTGCAGAGATTCAAGCAGATCCTAGACTTTTCCCCGCCAGGGCCCTCTCTTTGACTTCCAGTTCTATTGTGCAATCCTCTTATCCTCTTTTGTCCAAGTATGAAACCCATGGCTCAGTGAGAAAATTCTGGCTCATATAAACTAAAGAACCTTCACTTCTTCCAGCCCCAACCACATGCTGAGTAAGAGCAGTTACTGTGTTCACTTTGAAGCTTGGCATTTAAGAAAAAACAAAAACAAACAAAAACTCAGCTCCCGCACGCCTGCACAGCCCCACCCTGCTGGCTCCCCACAGGCACAGATGGTAGGATGGGGGCGGTTAGGGTGAACCAAACTTTCATCTTCACCTGCATATTTTCTCTGGTTGTGGGTGGCTGCTCCTGGGGGCTGGCTGAAGGACAAGACCAAAGATACCTGCTCCTCAGAGGTGGTCTTAGGAGAGCTTGCCAGTCCAGGCAAGTCTTGGGAGTTGCCAGCACGAGTCTGCCAGGAGCCAGGATGGGGGCTGAGGAGCCAATTTGTCAATGTCTCCGCAAGGGCCTTGTTAGGGAGTGATGCTCATTTCTAAGGAAATCATAATCTTAGGTCAAACAGCCTTTGTCCGAACTGAAGAATCCCAGGGGGCTCAGAACTTCCCAGGGGGAATGGAATCTGAAGTTAGGCAATCTTGAACATCAACTTTACTTACAGATGAGCCAGAGAGGAGACTTAACTGGTCTAAGATCACACAATGAATTAGTCAGAGAACTAGACCTGATCTTAAACTCAGTGCTTTTTTTAAGTAAACCAGACTGACAGAATAGAATAGAATAGAATAGAATCTGTTTTAATAGTGAAAATGGCCTATAATCAATATTCTGGGTAAGGCTGGACATTAGCTGTCTGTTGTCAGAGGATCACATTCTAAAGCCAGTTTCCTTCCTCCTGAATTTTACCTGCTCCCTTGGAAAACAGAAACAGGGGTGATTTACCCATGAGATGCTACTCAGAAATTGTGATTTTTAACTTTAGAATTCCAAATTTATCTTTTTTATTGAATAGAGTGTTATCTAGCTTAAAACATAGGTGATCTTAAGAGCCTCCACCATGGAGGAGAGGGATGAAGGATGGGAGTAAATGCAGGTAGGTACTTCCTATCCACAAGAAAGGTAAACACACCCAGAGAACTGGTTAGTGGTGTTTCCTGGCCTCCAATCCCCCTGGATGAATCACTCCCATCTGTTTTGATCGCCCAAAAGTAGACACCCTTCTACTCTGGGGGGGGCGGGGGCGGGGGAAGTATGTAAGGGTCAGCACTACGACAGCAATTAGCAATAATATTTACAATCTAAAACTGTAAACAATTTTACATGTATTTTCCTGATGAGTCTCAAAGCAGCTTTTTCTTCCGTTTTTTTTTTTAGGAAATATCACTGATTAGTGTCTGGATCTTTGTATGAGCCTTGTCTCCCTTAACTTAGGTCTAGCAGTTTATTTTGCCAAATTATCCTCAAGACCTAGTATCTAGTATTCAGTTCAGTTCAGTTCAGTCACTCAGTCGTGTCCGACTCTTTGCGACCCCATGAATCGCAGCACGCCAGGCCTCCCTGTCCATCACCAACTCCTGGAGTTTACTCAAACTCATGCGCATCGAGTTGGTGATGCCATCCAGCCATCTCATCCTCTGTCATCCCCTTCTCCTCCTGCCCCCAATCCCTCCCAGCATCAGGGTCTTTTCCAATGAGTTAACTCTTCACATGAGGTGGCCAAAGCATTGGAGCTTCAGCTTCAGCATCAGTCCTTCCAATCACTGTGGATGGTGACTGCTGCCATGAAATTAAAAGATGCTTACTCCTTGGAAGGAAAGTCATGACTAACCTAGATAGTCTATTAAAAAGCAGAGACATAAAAAAAAAAAAAAAGCAGAGACATTACTTTGCCAACAAAGGTCCATCTGGTCAAGGCTATGGTTTTTCCAGTGGTCATGTATGGATGTGAGAGTTGGACTGTGAAGAAAGCTGAGTGCCGAAAAATTGATGCTTTTGAACTGTGGTGTTGGAGAAGACTCTTGAGAGTCCCTTGGACTGCAAGGAGATCCAACCTGTCCATCCTAAAGGAGAGCGTTCCTGGGTATCTAGTATTAGGTGGAGCAATTCCAGGGCTGGTCTTAGACAGGGCTAGGTGTTCAAGCCCCTGTACATTTCCAGCACTAGTGGAGACTGTCTAGACTGAGGGCCTGCTTTCACTTCACTCCAGAGAAGTCACTTGGCCCACTGATGAAGCTGCTCTTAAAGCCACACAGAGGGTGTGACAAATAGTTGGAAAACAGAGGATCACTTCAGCTTGTATATAGTGAGTGGGGAAGAGGTGCACCTTCTCTCTAGGTCTACAGTGGTAGGCAAATTACTGTATCTCCATGGGACCTGGAGACAACTTCCCTTAGCCAGACCCTTTGAGCTCTGCCTGACACAATCCAAGATGCTAGATCAGGCCCTGTCTCCTCAGTCTATCTTCTTTGCTTGAGGAATGGTCTTGACATCTTCTCTAAAGTGCACCCAGTCATTTCCACACTCTGGGATAAAAATACTCTTCCTTCCTCCATTCCCTTGGCCTCCCTTTCTCGTTAGTTTTTGGGTTGGGCTCTGCTACCCACACCCTGTCTTCACTCTCACTCTGCTGTCATTTATTTTCCTTCAGACATGCCTTTCTTGATTTGCCATCCTGAAGATGCTTTGACACAGTCTAGGGGCATCCTATGGTGTGATCACTCACCTAGAGCCAGACATCCTGGAATGTGAAGTCAAGTGGGCCTTAGGAAGCATCACTATGAACAAAGTTAGTGGATATGATGGAATTCCAGTTGAGCTATTTCAAATCCTGAAAGATGATGCTGTGAAAGTGCTGCACTCAATATGCCAGCACATTTGGAAAACTCAGCAGTGGCCACAGGACTGGAAAAGGTCGGTTTTCATTCCAATCCCTACGAAAGGCAATCCCAAAGAATGCTCAAACTACTGCACAATTGCACTCATCTCACACACTAGTAAAGTAATGCTCAAAATTCTCCAAGCCAGGCTTCAGCAATACGTGAACTGAGAGCTTCCAGATGTTCAAGCTGGTTTTAGAAAAGGCAGAGGAACCAGAGATCAAATTGCGAATATCCGCTGGATCATCAAAAAAGCAAGAAGAGTTCCAGAAAAACATCTATTTTTGCTTTATTGACTATGCCCAAACCTTCGTTTGGATCAAAACCTTGTGTGGATCACAATAAACTGTGGAAAATTCTGAAAGACATGGGAATACCAGACCACCCAACCTGCCTCTTGAGAAACCTGTATGCAGGTCAGGAAGCAACAGTTAGAACTGGACATGGAACAACAGACTGGTTCCCAATAGGAAAAGGAGTAGGTCAAGGCTGTATATTGTCACCCTGCTTATTTAACTTCTATGCAGAGTACATTATGAGAAACGCTGGGCTGGAAGAAGCACAAGCTGGAATCAAGATTGCTGGGAGAAATATCAATAACCTCAGATATGCAGATGACACCACCCTTATGGCAGAGAGTGAAGAGGAACTAAAAGCCTCTTGATGAAAGTGAAAGAGGAGAGTGAAAAAGTTGGCTTAAAGCTTAACATTCAAAAAACTAAGATCATGGCATCTGGTCCCATCACCTCATGGGAAATAGATGGGGAGACAGTGGAAACAGTGTCAGACTTTATTTCTTGGGGCTCCAAAATCACTGCAGATGGTGATTGCAGCCATGAAATTAAAAGGTGCTTACTCCTTGGAAGGAAAGTTATGACCAACCTAGATAGCGTATTAAAAAGCAGAGACATTACTTTGCCAACAAAGGTCCATCTAGTCAAGGCTATGGTTTTTCCAGTGGTCATGTATGGATGGGATAAAGCTGTGAAGAAAGCTGAGTGCCGAAAAATTGATGCTTTTGAACTGTGGTGTTGGAAAAGACGCTTGAGAGTCCCTTGGACTGCAAGGAGATCCAACCAGTCCATCCTAAAGATCAGTCCTGGGTGTTCATTGGGAGGACTAATGCTGAAGCTGAAACTCCAATACTTTGGCCACCTCATGCGAAGAGTTGACTCATTGGAAAAGACCCTGATGCTGGGAGGGATTGGGGGCAGGAGGAGAAGGGGACAACAGAGGATGAGATGGCTGGATGCATCACCGACTCGATGGGCCTGAGTTTGAGTAAACTCCAGGAGTTTGTGATGGACAGGGAGGCCTGGCGTGCTGCGATTCATGGGGTCGCAAAGAGTCGGACATGACTGAGTGACTGAACTGAACTGAACTGAGGGGCATCCTAGGTAACCACACACCATTGGTTCACCTGGCCCTCAAGATCCAGAAATGCCCAGCCCACCCCACCCTGACCCCAGCCCCACCTTCATCCCTCCCGTGGTGCCTTGTGCTCCAGCGTCAAGGACCCCTTCCCTGTGCGGCTGCTTCCCACACAGGGAAACCCTGTGGTTCATGCTCTGCCCACCCTTTGGCCTTGATCAAACATTGCTCCTTCTTGAAAGAGTTTTCTCATTCTTTTAATTGGATACAGCTGCTTCCTCATTTTTCTTTGCATGGCCCTTTATTCTTCACTCTCTAATGCATGTATCTTTTGTTTCCTGGTATTGTAATTATTTGGGTTTATATCCTATCTTCTGCCTACATGATGATCCCCTCTATCACACTGAGTGCAAGATCTGTTATCTTTGTGCTGTTAAAAATATTGATTCAACTGATCATTATTTTTAGTGCTTGCCCAGCTCCTCTCTCAGGGGCACCCTTGACCTACGATGGCACTTCAGTCTCTGGATCTTTCTTTGGCCAACTTTGCAGGATTCTGCTCTCATCAAGAGGCCATTCAATCAGCGAATAAACTAATAAGCAGTCACGGTGTAATGCAGGGATTCTCTGATATGCCTACCCAGATTTTCAGGCTGAAGCAGAGATTCCCAACCTCTGCAGCTCCTTCTTCATCATTATTTATAACCCAGTGATGTCCTATGACTCCAAAGCTGAACACTGCTGTTTTCAAGTCTGATGCCTATCTTTTGAAAAACTTTAATTAGGAAATTTTCAGAAATGCAAACTTTGTAAGCCCCAGAGGAAAGATCTTCTGATGATGGGATTTTAGCCCCATTTTAGGTACAGGTGGAAGAGAAACTTTTGGGCATGAGACTAGATCTAGGTTTCCTAAAAACCCACACTATATGAGTTATTGTTAACTTCACCTCTTCAGGGTTGTTAAGAAAGTAGAAACAGGTACAAATATTAAAGTCACAAAGTGACTCCGGCCCATTTAACCTTGAAGTGTGGAATAGAAATCAGGGCTCACTTTGACCTGGTCCTCCTAAGCATTTGAATATAAATTAAATCAAGTGTCTCTAGAATCAAAGCCATTTTTCCTTTGAGAAGAGTATAGTCCACACAGAAGTGCTAAAAAAGAAATCCCCCATTGTCTTTTCATTATTTTCCAGCATAATGTTTAAATGATGGGTGAACCCTCAAAAGGAGAGTTGTTCTCATACACGAGGCAGTTTCAACTGCTTGGGCCTGTGTTGCCTTGTTCAGCATCCATTCTAATCCGCACTGAAATGGGAAATGGAGTGTTGGCAGGATGGGGAGGGATGGAGAAGCCCTGGGACCCGGGGTCTTGTGAGTGTTCCATTCCTGGATGTCTGCACAGTGTGGGGTCCCAGCATTCACTCTGCCACTTGCTCTGACTCAGGTTCGCTTTCCATATCCTTTTCCGTTTCTGCCACCATGTTGAAGATCAAAGAGGGGTTAGGAGTTGCAGAGAAAGGAAGCAGAGAGAAGGGAGAGAAAGAAGAGAAAGAAAAATTAGCAAGCAAAGCAGAAACGGTTTATGCAGGAAATACAGAAATCGCTCCACCAGAATTGATTAAGAATGCACAGTGCAGGTACAGTCAGTGTGAAGGACAGCTTGGGATTGTGGGATGTGTACCATTCTGAGAATTCGCACAGTCATAAGTCCTGGCTTGCGGCAATGATAACATTCTGCTCCCTAAGCAAGCTTTGCATTCATCTGTTCCAAACCCTCATTTGACAGATGGCATCGGAGCAGAGCAAGACTTGTTTGGAGTCACCACAGCAGGTGGAGGCAGGGCCAGGACCACAACCCATAATTCCCACTTCCTGTTCCAATGCAAGTTTCTTCCTGTCTGCTCTCAACCCCTTTCCCTGGGGACTCTCAACTTCTCAGTTTTTTTTGCCTTGGCATCTCTCCTAGGACCCGGCACATGCCTGGAACAAAAGTGCTCAATAAATACCAACTCAGTGAACAAGCAGAGATGCTGGTGTGTCTGAGAGCGGAGTCTACTAGTCCTGATCTAGGCTATGGTGGGAGAACCAGGCCATATTAGGAAGGAAAAAATTCCTCTTTTCCTGATACTTTTGTATATTAATTTGTCACATAAGAGTACCATCAAACACATGAGTTGCCCTACTCTATCAACACTTCTGTTACAATATAAAGTGTGTGTCTCATTAGGGAAAAAAATTATTACCAAAATTTCCAAAAGTGTGAAAGACCAAAACCTCGTCTTACAAAGGCGGTTGGATGGGGATAAACAAGCTTTTATTGAGTTTTTACTTACTCCTGGTGCACCTTAGGTGTGATGTGTACATTAATTCAGTTGTTGCGCTCAGTCGCTAAGTCATGTCCGACTCCTTTTGACCCCATGGACTGTTGCCTGCCAGGCTCCCCTTGTCCATGGAATCATCCAGGCAAGAAAACTGGAGTGGGTTGCCATTTCCTCCTCCAGGGGAATTTCCCGACCCAGGGATTGAACCCGAATCTCAGTTAGTCCTCAGAACGATCAACAATGCCGGAAACTGAGGCCAAATGAGGACGAGCCAATGGTTCAGGGATGCTGAACTGGTGGAGTCTGGATTGGAATCTAGAACTTGTCTCCAAAGTGAGATCCTGTCCTTTCTACCCCTCATCCTCCGTCTCCTTCAGAACGCTCCCTTGCCTTGTCCTGCAGAGTGCTTCACAAAGGCCTCAGTCGCAGCACCACACAGGAGCCACCTGCTGGAGGCGGCGGCCAAGTGTCTGCTGGCATTTGAGTTCTTTATCATCTGGACCTTGTCTTTTCCGACTTCTGCATAGGCAGTCAGTAAACATCTGTTGAAACTTTTTGTTGGAGTCATAAAATGCCCCTCTTTCCTACACTGGGCTCTGACTCCAGCCACAATGTCACATTAAAAAGAAAATTTAAAATAAGCACTTTCCGCTCCAAAATTATGCCTGGGATTTGCCTCAAGGGAGCCCCCTGAGAGTGTCCCCTTGAGAGTGCATCCATCTGCTTACTGGACCCGAGTAGTTTAGGACAAGGGAAGGGAATAGCACTTCAAAGTTTATATAGGGTCATGAAATGGGGCTGGGGCTGGGTGGGGACCCACTCTAGTTCTTGACGTCTCTCCTCTCCATTCAAAAATAAATCCTCCTCCCCTCCTTCCCTTCTGCTCTTTCATTTTCTGTCACTATGCCTCCTCCCATCACTGTTACCACAGATGTCCTCTAAAACTGTGGTCCTTATAAGTCTTGAGTTGAAATCACCTGGGTAGTGGGAGAAGGTGTGGTGGCTGGCAATTTGTATTTTTACAAAACTTACTGGAGGATTTATGTGGATCGCATTATTTCAGAACCACTGGGATATATTTTGGAATATTAAGGCTAGTCCAAACCTTTTTATAGCTGAGGTGAAGGATCTTGTCCATGATCACAGCATGGGTTAGGAGCAGAGCCAAGGCAAGAACTCTGGGTTCCAAGAACCCATGCAGAGCTGAGTCCCCTGCTTCGCGCAGGTCCATTGGGCTGACCTCACCACCCTCCCTTCACAGCCGTCCCAGGAGACAGTGGACACGGCTGATCACCACATAAAGACTGTCAAGGTCACCAGCGCCAAAACAGTGTCCTATATAAGCAAATGCCAGAGCTAGTTTCAAACGTGGAGACAAGCTATTCCTCTAGCGACTTTGGCAACCTGCCTGCAGGCAGAGGTAAAATTCGTATTTAGAAAGCAAACTGGGACTCACAAGCAGTGTCTTTTGAAATCCTGACACCTTACTGCTGAAAGGAACATTTGAGAGCTTTTCATCGAACCGCACTGTGTCTGTAAAATTCCTGCCCCATCCCTCTCAGGGTGTGCTTGCCAGGCTCCCCCGACCCCGTGTGGGCTCTGCCCACATCCTCCCAGTGCTGGGGGCTCATGACCCTTATAACCAGCCAATAGTGTTTTCTTACTTTTACAGGTGGGAATCCTGTTACTCCACGTGCCGTCCTTCAGACACTCCATCTGGAATGTGTCCATCTCCACGTTATCCTAGGAAGAAACATGAAGAAGGTGAGGGAAGGAGGAGGGGGTGGGTTGGTGGCTGTTTCCCAGTGTAACCAGCTCACCCTCCAGAGCTGGCTGTTCTCCACTGGGCTTTCCCAACGGGGGCCTCCCGGGGCTTGAAGTCAAGGGGAGGACAGACCCTGAGTTCATGGCCCCCATTCCTACTCTGGAGAGACACCTACTGCCGGGGCGGGGTGGAGGGGGGTGTTGGTTGGGGGCTGGGCAGCTGCCTGAGAAGGGACACCTATACCGGTGACTCCTTCTTCAGAGCCGTGGCTCTCAAACCTCACTCAGTGAGCATCAGTGTCCTAGGCCCCCCTCCCAGAGTTTCTGAATCAGCGGCTCTGGCCTGGGGACCAAGACCTTGCATTTCTAACTAGTGACGTGCTGGTGTGGGGGGGACCCCACTTGGATTATCATTCCATGAGAACAGCAGTCCACTAGCTTGGCTTACACTGGACTCACCTGGGAAACTTAACAGACAAAATGCTCATGGGCTCAGCCCCAGAGATTCTGTTTTAACTGACCTCGGGTGGGGCCTGGGAGGTGGTTTTGTTAAGCTAACCAGAGGATTCCTAGGAGAACCACTGTTTCAGAGAATGAGCAATGCTTACCTGCCCACCTTTTAAAGCTCAGCTTCTGTCCCAGGGCTACCCGGTAAGCCTGATGAACTTTGTTAAGGCTGTTTGTACTGACTGTCGGGCTGAATGGATATTTTGCTTGGACTTTTGTGCCACTTTCAGAAGAGAGAGTCTGGGACACATGCTTTGAATTTTCAGAAGGCTGGAATTTTTGGTGCACTGTGGGAAAGCTCGGAAATACTGTGGTGGGACCAGGACAAGCTCTGGAAGCCCATCTGCCCTGGGAGGCTCTGGGGAATTTCTCCAGCCTGGAGACCCACCCCTCCTCTGGCAGGACCCTGTACCTTCAGCACTTTGTAGCCTGTGTCACAGCTGATGAGCACCTGGTCTTTGAAGGAATACGTGGTTTGCAAGGGTTCGATTTTCCCATGGATAGGAGGCTGCAACTTGGGGCACTCATTCCCTGGTGGGGAGCAATGAAAGGAGTAGGTAAGAAAACAAAGGAAAGTGTGGTCATAAGAAGCCATTCCCTAGAATTGAAGGCCTGATGGAGGTGGAAAAAACACATGAAAACCACACCCCCAGGGTATGGGGGCCTAGAGCTACCAGGCCCTGAAGAAGGCTTACTTTGGACACTTGAGCAGGTCATTTTCCAACGTGGACCTTTATTTCCTCATCTGTAAAATGAGGTGGTTTGCCAGATGATCTCATCAAAACTCAGGGTAGGAAAAGGTATTAAATGTCTGGGTATAACTCTTGTCTAATGTTTCCTTTCCCACAGTAGACCTGTGGGACATTCCTTCAGGGACAAGGAGCTCAGTACCTACCACTGTGTACCTAAACTCCTCTGATGAGAGGAACAGAATTTTCATATTCAGCTGAAATTTACACCCCTGAAATTTTTACTCAGTGGGAGTAGTTGGCTCTTTTGGGCCACTCATGATGACCCCACTCTTTCTTCCCAAGATCATTCTTCACAGTGCTAGAGAGACGGTGATTTACACTTCAAAAGGCTAAATTGGATAGAATTCCTATGCCTGACGTATTTCCTGGATAAACTCTCCCTCATTAATATCCTCTCCCTGCCTCTCCCCACGAGCAGGCACTGAAGCTGGTGATGAGCCAAGGCCAGGATATAGCGTCTTTGCACTGTATTAGTCACACCCAGCTGTGGTCCTTGCACTGCCCCTCTTCCTCCAGTTACTGCAGGTCCCTTGGGTCAAGTAACTCCAGCAGGGTTTGGACCAGGACCGGGTGCCTCAAGGTATTGGGTGATGAGGCCTATGGGCTTTGTCACTCTGGGTGCACAAGGAGGCAAGTCACTATGATGAAACATTTTGTGCTAGAGGCTCATACCCAAATTTCTGCCCCAGACTTTGGAAGGCCTGGGGCTGGAAGGATCCTCTCCAGGCCTAGTCAATCACAGTGTGAAGTTCTGGAAACTTTTTTTTTTTTTTTAATTTATAGTTTTTTTTTTCTTTTTAAATTAATTAATTTATTATTTTACTTTACAATATTGTATTGGTTTTGCCATACATTGACATGAATCAGCCATGGGTGTACATGTGTTCCCCATCCTGAACCCCCCTCCCACTTCCCTCCCCATCCCATCCCTCTGGGTCATCCCAGTGCACCAGCCCTGAGCACCCTGTCTCATACATTGAACCTGGACTGGTGATTCGTTTCACTTATGATAATTTACATGTTTCAATGCCATTCTCCCATGTCATCCCACCCTTGCCCTCTCCCACAGAGTCCAAAAGACTGTTCAATACATCTGTGTCTCTTTTGCTGTCTCGAATACAGGGTTATCGTTACCATCTTTCTAAATTCCATATATATGCGTTAGTATGCTATATTGGTGTTTTTCTTTCTGGCTTACTTCACTCTGTATAATAGGCTCCAGTTTCATCCACTTCATTAGAACTGATTCAAATGTATTCTTTTTAATGGCCGAGTAATATTTCATTGCATATATGTACCACAGCTTTCTTATCCATTCATCTGCTGATGGACATCTAGGTTGCTTCCATGTCCTGGCTTTTTTTTTATATAGTTTTTAAAAAATTATTTATTTTATTAGAGCCTAATTGCTTTACAATGTCGTATTGATTCCTGTTGTACAACAAAGTGAATCAGCTATATGTATACATTTATCCCCTCCCTCTCGGACCTACCTCCACCCCTCTCCCCCATCCTATCTATCTAGGCCACCACAGAGCACCGCGTTGAGTTTCCTGTGCCTTATAGCAGGTTCCCATGAACTATCTATTTTAGATATGGTAGTACATATATGTAAATCCTAATCCCCCAATTTGTTCCACCCTCCCCTTCCCCCGACCCCGTGTCTGCAGGTCTATCCTCTTATGTCAGCATCTCTATTCCTGCCCTGGAAATAGGTTCATCTGTACCATTTTCCCTGGGGCATATACTCTGAGAAAACCATAATTCAAAATGACATGTGTGCCCCAATGTTCACTGTAGCACTATTTATAATAGCAGGACCTGGAAACACCCTAAATGTGCATCGACAGATGAATGGAGAAATGAGATGTGATACATGCATACAACAGAATATTACTCAGCCATAAAAAGGAACAAAACTGGTCATTTGTAGAGATGTGGATGGACCTAAAATCTGTCATACAGAGTGAAGTAAGTCAGAAAGAGAAAAACAAGTATCATATACTAATGCATATATGCTTTTTGTTTTTAAAAATGTCCCCACATGATTCTGAAGTGCAGCCAGTTTTGAAAATGCCTTATCCAAAACCACCATCATTGCTGCCCTTTACCCCATTTATAGATGAGAAACTAGTCAGCAGAGGGAATCTGCCTTGGTCCCAAGCTGCTCAGTGGCAGGATTGGGAGTCCTGCCACATCCCTGGAGGAGCCCCAGGCCAGCACCCCCTCACACTCCCTGGCTGCTACGCCCTGAGGGCTGAGCATAGAAGGCAGGTTGACCCAGGAGGGGAGAGGCTGTGTTACCTGTTGCCCTGTATGACAGCCTCCAGCCCCGGTTCTCCCCCGAGTTGTCACTGCGGAATAGGATCTGTACGCTGTGGCTCTGGGTATTGATGGGTTCTGGGGCTTTCTCTCCACAGTAGGGCCCCAGAACTTTTGGACCAGCTTTAATCTGTGAGGGGCGAGATAGAAAAAAAGCAGGGTCACACCTGAGTGGCAGTGACTGCTTCTGGGATCATCTCTACTCTGCACCCTGGGTTTTCTGGAAGCTTCCATGTGAGTCCATGGTGTTCACTCACATTCTTAGTGGGCATTACCATTCACCAAAGGGTTCCATCTCCACACTCCCATTCACAAATTACAATCACCTTGGAAGTGGACAAGGCAGGTTGAGTATCCTTGTCTCAGAGATAAACATATTATGGTTCAGAGAGGGGCAGAGCCCTGTCCAGATGCACAGGACAGAAAAGGCCCCTGCTCGCAAGGACCCTGCAGTCTAGTCGGGGCAGACTAATAGATAATAAAAAAAAAAAATAATTACCAGCTGTGGTAAGTATCGCAAAAATAATCAGGATGATATACATATACATATATAATATAAATGTATGCTCTGTTTATAATTTAAGTAGTAAAATCTATGGAGTCTATGTAATTCATCATTAAGATAATAGATGTTGTTTAGTTGCTAAGTCATGTTCAACTCTTTTGTGACCCCATGCACTGCCGCCCACCAGTCTCCTCTGTCCATGGAATTTTCCAGGCAAGAATACTGGAGTGGGTTGCCATTTCCTTCTCTAGGGGATTTTCCCTACCCAGGGATCGAAACCCTGTCTCCTGCACATGTCTCCTGAATTGCAGGTAGATTCTTTACCACTGTACGACCAGGGAAGCTTCAGTATAACAGATAATAATTTTAAATAGGTATTTAGAAAAGGCCTCTTCATGGAAGTAACGTTGGATTTGAAACATGTAGGATGAGTAGGAGCTTGTCATTTGGAGAGGAGGGGAGGATAGTTTCCAGGCAGGGAAAGCAATGTATATAAAGGTTGAGGCCAAAAGTAGGAAAGAGCCTGGTAAGAATCAAGAGCAGGAAGGAAGCCAGTGAGGCTGGAGGAGAGGGAATGCTTTGGCTTGAGGATGGGACGGCAGCCATGGGCCATACTGTGTTGAAGAATTCATGTTTATTCCAAGTACAATCTTGATATAACCTGGCTTTTATAAAATTTACCCTGGATGCTAGAAAAGAACATATCATGCACAGCAAGAGTGGATGGCAGAAAACCCTCCAGGTAGCTTTGCAGCTGACCAGAGAGAGCAGGGTTTGGACTCAGGTAGAGGCAGCGGAGATGGAGAGAAGGAAGAGGCACTCTGGACTGGTCCAGATTTCCAGCCCCCAGGCCTGGGTCCTGCCTCTGCTTTAACTCTTTCTCCTTCCTCCTCTGAGGACCAGTACATCTTAACTCTCATTTGATGACTTCTATAATCCTGGGTGCATCTTCATCTTGTCACCCTTACTGTGGTGAGGGGGGACAGTGAATACCCTAGAGGTTACCTGCCTAAGGATAAGCTCTTAACATAGCTCCTGGGATATAATGTATGGTAGACAGAGTTCTGAGCCTTCCTTGTGGCTCAGATGGTAAAGAATCTGCCTGCAATGTGGAAGACCCGGGTTCCATCCCTGGGTTGGAAAGATCTCCTGGAGGAGGAAACCCACTCCAGTATTCTTGCCTGGAAAAATTCCATGGGTAGAGGAGCCTGGTGGACTACAGTCCACCAGAGTCGGACACGACTAAGTGACTAACACACACGGACAGAGTTCTAAGATGTTCCCCATGATCTTCACCCTGGTGTCACTTCATGATGATGTTATGTTACCTGGCAGAAGGGATTTTGCAGGTGGGGCAAAGGGCTGGTTTGGGATCAGGGAAGTTCCCTAGACTGGGTCCAATTAAGGTGGTAGATGTTATTTTAAATAATTACTTTTTAGGAAACCACCTGCTTGGCCCCCTATCCTGGAAGAAGGTAGAGAATGTCAATTTTCCCAATTTAGCCAAGATTTGTCAGCATCCCCGGGGCCTGTGGCCACTGTTGTCTTACCTTGATGTAGTCATAGGGGCAGGACACCTCAGGATGGTCCTCAATGTCAAAAATGTCCTCAAACTGCAGGCTGATCATGAAACCCTCCTCTAGCTCAATGGTGTAGAGGCATTCAGAGCTCTTGGGGTAAGGGTTGGGGAAGTCGGGGCTGGTGATCACGCCGGTCTGCTGGGTGAAGAGGTTGTCACTGCACTCCACTGCGGGAAACACATGGGAGCAAAGTGGTACACCACGCTCATGGCCACAGCCTCCCCTTTCTTATCTGCTATGGTACAATTTTCGCAGTGGTTCTGAGAGGCAAGTGGGGGAAGGAGTCACTGTCTCCATTTTACAGATGGGGAAACTGAAGTTCAGTAAGGGGAAGAGATTTACTCAAGGTCACACAACCAAGTAATTTGCAGGGTTAAGACTCAAAGGCAGTGAGTGTGATATGCCTTTTTGTCCAATTCTCCGATCTTGGTGTGGGGCATGACGGGTCTCAGATGAAAGGTATTGAGATGTGTGGTCAGGGGGAGGATCTTCTCTTTTGTGCTGCTCTCAGGACTCCATGAGATCTCTGCTCAAAGCCATTCTTGATCCCTCATTAACACAAGACCGTCACACATACCCTCGCTCTCTGGCCCCTGGCCTTGCTTTGTTTCTCTTCATGCTACTGACCACTGCTTGCCATTGTGAAATGTATTTCTCAGTGGATTTTCCTGCCCCCACAAAACTCCTAAGTTCCCTGAGCTCAGGGAGTCCACTCTGTTCCCCATCACAGCTGCAACCCAGCAACCAGTGTCTTGGATCCTGGCCATGGCTTAACCCTGCAAAGGTCCTGTTACATGCCACTGAACCATTGTCTTTGGATCTGGCATGTCAGTTTTTTCTGGTCATTTGTAAATGAGAAAACTGTGGCCCAGAAAGGGGGCATAGCTAACCCTAACGTCTCTCAGTTACAAGCTACAGAACAAGATTTAGAGTGGTCTCTGAATCCTTGTGCTTTAATATTCTACCCCAAGCATTTTCATGGGGATGACATTGCTCCTAGAGGGGCCAAAATTGGTTCTTAGAGAGGGGAAGTTGTTACTCTTTTTATGCATAACACACAGGCAGACATGACATACAGTACATAAACATATATACAGGGTATTTGTGGTATTAAATTTCCTGGGTGAGACAATTAGGAAGAGAATGTTTAAAAAGGCTCTTGGTGGGGGCAGAAGCAAAAATGAAAAACAGGATTCAGAAACATTGCTCAGTCTTAGCCCCTCTGTGCTCAGCACATGGTGGATACTCAATAAATACTTATTGAATGAAAACCACGGAAAACACAACCCTCTTCAAGAAAACTCCTGTATGTGCCTGCTTTATACTGATGGGTTTTATTTGGAAGTAGAAGATTTTGAAGGAGGAAGGAAAAGAAATCCTGTTTCTAGCATGCCCTCCCTCAACACTCCCTCACTCAGCTTCCGGGTGGTCTTTCTAGGACCCACACCCTTACCCCGCAGTCATACTGATCTACTGGCAATTCCCCAAACATTCCGAATCCTGTCACCCTTCTGAAGGTTTGCAGAAACTGTGCTCTCTGCCTGTCGTGCCCTCCTTTTCCTTGTCCTTTTTCCTTTATCAAGGGCATCATCTCTGGGAAGTGCTTGCTCACTTGGTACAGACTCAGGTCTGACTGGTGCCACACCCACACTTCGTTTACAACACTTTTACTACATTTCATCATTTGCCTATGTGGGTATTACCGGCTAGACAGGAGGTCCTCGTGGAAATGTCTGAGTCCTCCTATTTCTCCCTCCCCTCCTCAGCCTGGATACTATGGCAGAGAAGGCATGTGGATGAGAGGGGAAAGCATAGGGAGCAAGAAGGAAAGGGATGTTTTCTTGCTGTCTTATCTTTGCCCCTCTCCCCTTCTCTCACTTTCACTGGGTTCTCTCTATCACAATACAAAAGTGAGAGGCCAGGGAAGAGCAGAAAAACAGGAGCTGATGGGTAAAATCTAGTTCAGGGTTCAGGACTGGGAAACCTGGGTTTTCCCTTGACTCGGCCTGTTACTTACAGGAGGAGAGGAAATAGGGACTAAAGAGCAGAAAGCCCTGCTCCCCGGGAAGAAAGATGGTCCAGAGGCCAGGACTTCTCAAATGCAGTTCTCTGAGAATCTGAACCTGACTTCCAGGCTGGTGGGCATTTCAGCATCTTTATCCTTGTGATCTGGTTTCATTTTTAACTGTTCCTACTGCCTGCCGGTCCTGCCTCTGAGCCTCCCCTCCTCTTAGTGGGAAGTCTGACTGCTCACGGTGATGCACGGCAGCGGTGCTGGGCCCCACCTCGGCACGTCCTGTTGTCCGTGTGGAGGATGTATCCGAAGCGACAGGAGCAGTAGTAGCCGCCGATGTAGTTGTGGCAGTAGTGGTCACAGGACAGCTCCTCGTCCTCCCGCTCCGTGCACTCGTCCACGTCTGCAGGGCGGGTAGAGCCTCTCACAACCCGTTCAAGCGCGACGGTGAGGAGAACAGCCAGCGTTCACAGGGCACTCGCTGGGGCCACTCACTGTGTTGGGAGATACCTGCCTTCTCTCATGGAAGCCTCCCCTAAGCCTCCAGTGACAAATGAGGAAACTTGCCCAAGGTCACAGACAGCCTGGTCAGACCTGGGCACCCTGACTCGGGGTGGTGCCACTGTTCTCTGACAGTTGTGAGGACAGCAAGCAGGACGGTTATGACCCCCTTTTTATAGATGAGGCGACTGAGACTTAGAGCCATTAAAGAACTTGCTCCACATCACACACATAGTAAGTGGAGTCCTCTTTCAAATCAAGGTGGGCTGGCTCTAAAATCTGGGTTTTTAACCTCTTGTCCACGTTGCTTCTCTCTTTCTAAGTCTCTAAGGTGGGTCAAGCCATATCTTAGGCATTGGAAATATAAAGATAAAGAGATGTATGTTCTCAACCCAATTTGAACACATATTTCTTCCCAAAAGATACAGGAATGGCCAAGAAGCTTACACATGAAAAGATATTCAGCATCACTAGGTGCCAGGAAAATGCAAATTAAAACCACAATGAAGTACCACTACATGCCCTCGGGAATGGTTAAATTTTTTTTTTTTTAATTGATGACATCAAATGTTGGTGAGGATATAGAGCAGCCAGAACTCTCATACATTGGTGGAGGGATACAAAATGATGCAAACACTGTGGAAAAAGTCTGACAATTTCTTATAGAACTAAACGTACACCTACACTATGATTAAGCAATTTTGCTCCTAGATATTAATATATACCCCACAGAAGTGAAACATATGAAAACATATGTTTACAAAATGGCTTGTACAAAAAGGTTTGTGGAAATTTTATTAATGGGAGCCAAAAAATGGATAGAACCCAGGTGTCTGTCAATAGGAGAATGGATAAATGGATTATAGTATATTTATATAATGGAAAATTACTCTGCCAGGAAAAGAAACAGTTACTAATGAATTGGAACAACATAAATAAATATCAAAGACTTTATGCTGAGTAAAATATTTCTCATCTCCAAAATATAATCTGTATGTGTTCATTTATGTGAGGTTTTGCAAGAGGCAAAACTAATCTATGGTGGTGGAAAAAATCAGGACTGCTGTGGTGACCTCTAAGGAGGTAGGAGTGTGGTGAAATTGGAAAGGAGCATAAAGGAACTTTGGGGGTTAAGGGTAAAGCTCAACATCTTGCTAGGGATTTAGTCACAAATACAAATTTTTCAAAGCTTAACAATTGTACTTAAGATTTATGCATTTCATTGAATATATAGATTTTACATGAAAAGAAAAAAATATGAATAGCTGTTGAACCCTAGCTAAACAATATGCATGCTAAAGTATTTAGGAAGAAGAGTACTGATGTCTGCAATTTATTTTGAAATGTGTCAAAAAAGACGAATTGATGGATAGAGGATAGAAAGATGGATAGATGTGCGATAGACCAAATGCAATAAGACATTAATGGTAGAATTTATGTAGTAGGTGTTCATTTTAAAGAAGAGAGCACAAGGCACTTTTATTTTGAGAGAGAAAGGGAGACGTGGGGATGAGTCACCCACGTCTCCAACTTACCCACAGCCATGTAGTGGGCATCAAATCCTGTGAATCGCTCTTCATCGGAGAAATCTGACCGGAAAGTGATGGACATAAAGGAGCCGGGGGAGAGGACCACTTCCTGGCCAGGGGTTTGTTCTGTGTCCGTGGTCTCCCTGCCACAGAAGGTTGCCAAAACCTGGTCTTCAGTTTCTACCTTTAGGGTCAAAAAGAAAGGGAATAAGATGTGCAGCTTCCCAAATTAGCTTCTATGCTGGTCTCAAGGAGAAAAGACAGAGGGGCTTCCCACAAGTGGACCAGGCAGCCTGGGAAGCCCAAAGAAAGGGGCTTAGGAATTCTGGAATTTGAGGAAAGACACCTTATAGGTTAAGCCAATGTGTCTGTCCTCTTCCCGTTTCATTCATTTTGTTTAGGTCCCTAAGCCAATGTGTCTGTCCAGTCCCTGTTTCATTCATTTTGTTTAGGTCCCTAAGCCAGTGTGTCTGTCCAGTCCCCGTTTCATTCATTTTGTTTAGGTCCATTAGAAGTAGCTTCACGTTAGTCCTGTTGGCAACAAAAATGGCTTATTTGTTAAAAAAAAAATTCAATGTTAAAATAAATTTTCATATTTAATAAAACAGCAGGGTTAGATTTAACAGACGGATTCTAGATACAACAGGAACTTACATTTCCAGGAAAAGAAACTTCATACACAATGTAAGTCATTCATGGAGAATTCAGTGTGTGCCAACCACAGAGCAAAGTGTGGGCTGGGGACGATGAGAGATGTGTAAGCCATTGAGCTGCGCATGCGGAAGGGCTTCCCAGGTCTCTCAGTAGTAAAGAACCCACCTGGCAATGCAGGAAACACAGGACACTTGGGTTCGATCCCTGGGTCAGGAGGATCCCCTGGAGTGGGAAATGGCAACCCACTCCAGTATTCTTTGTCTGGAAAATGCCATGGACAGAGGAGCCTGGCAGGCTACAGTTCATGGGGTCGCAAAAAGTCGGACACAACTAAGTGACTGAGCACGCACATGCCCATGGGGAAGCAGTGTTCAGATGGTAGAAAACAGACAGAGCTATCATACAGTGTGACAAGTGTCTTGTGAAGAATGTACTCAGAAGGAGGCGAAGGATCCCCATTGGAATATAAGCTAAGGGAAGGTGAGACTTTTAGTTAATTAATTATTTTTTTGGGTATATTTGAGCTTTATTTTTAAAATGATACATTATCTATATTAGAATTGGAATTTTTAAAAATGTAAATATGCTTTTTATTATTATTTTTTTTTAATTGAAGTATGGTTTATTTACAATGTGTTAGTTTCAGGTGTAAAGTGATTCAGTTACACACACACACATATTCTTTTTCAGATTCTTTTGTTTACAGTTATATCTTCAGTGCATGGAATAGGACCTAGAATATAGCAGTTATCCAATAAATATTTGTCATCCAGAACTAAAACTGCAAGACCTATTCTGAGAACAATGAGAAGCCTGAAATTCTGTGGGGATTGTAGGAAAAGATATATTTGGAGGGATAGGTTGAAACTAGATTATTATTGACCTTGAATCACATAACAAGTGACTTGAAATCCCATGGACAGAGGAGCCTAGTGGGTTACAGTCCATGGGGTTGCAAAAGAGTCAGGCACAGCTGAGCGACTAAACAACAAAAAAGGGAAGTCACGTAATCAGAACTGTATTTAATAGGTAGTCTTACTAATACAGAAAATTGTTGGAATCATCCCAAAATCGTTGCAGTTTTTTAAGACTCAGCTGCAAAAATTGCCTATTTGCTAAAGAATTCCCTATTTTGCAAGAGCCAGGGGCCCTGGGTAGATTCAGAGACCCAAGGAGAGAGTCTAAACTGGTTGTCTAAAGCAGATTTTGTGTGCTTGGTTTGGGAAAGAGTGTTGTACCTGGCTGGTATATTTATATGACTACCATACTTTGCTTACCTACCACTCTGTCATTTATACCTATCTCGATCCTTTTAAAGAAGCATTTTTATCTGCATCCTCCAGATTGATGTTTTAGCCAAGATGCATGAGAAAAATCTGACCAAGAATGATGTCTGCTGCCTTTCACTCTTTAAAGGAAAGTTCTCAAAGGCTGCCTATCTCTAGTAGCTTCTAATGAATTCATTGTTTTGTTCATTAGCTTAGTATGTCAAAAGTATCTTGACATTTGACACTTCTGTTTTGAAACTAATGGTTTATTTATTTAAAATAAGTGGGAGCTTTAAAGGAAAATAATTTGCCCTGGCAACAAAACACGAGGACAATTAATCACTAACTTTGGGAACTGAAGTGTAAACAGAAGATGAGATCATGGCTTTGCTATGTTTTCCTCTTCTCTGCAGATACTAGCCAAACTCACACCAGCCTTATTGCTGTAGAGTGTTCCAGTCTGCACACAGCTGAAATCTCTTTCTCGAACATCTCAGCTGCTTTGTTGTTTTGATGATCTGAGTTTTCCAAGTAGCTGGAGTTTTACCTACGATTTTTTAAAAAATTGGGGTGTTTGTGTGTAATGCTTTTCAAAGTGCTTTATTCAAATCCTTGCTTTCTCAGGTAAAATATACTAATCCTTCTTGGTGATCCAAGGACAGTGTTATGAACATCAAGTTTCTTGGGGATACTGAGTTTTGTAATGTTGCTTGCCCTGCATTGAAAGCCCCCAGACTATAAAGCCTTTGCAATTCTTATGTCTTCTTTATGTAGATTGGGTTTTATTTACTGTTTTTTTTTTTTCTTTTTCAATGGCATAATATTTGTATATAACATATGCACATCCTCCTGTAAGTCATCTTTTTTTTTTTTTTTTTTGATAGTAAGAAATTTTAATTTATGTCTGGGTCATGACAGGTCAAAATATGAAACAGAACATATAAAATAAAGAATATAGCAACTAATTCTAAAAAGCATAATGAGGATGATTTAAAGGGTACATTTAGAACCCTGTATTCTTTTTTTTTTTTTTAATTTTTTATTTATTTTTTTGTCATACATTGATATGAATCACCAGCCCAGGTGGGATGCATGAGACAAATGCTCGGGCCTGGTGCACTGGGAAGACCCAGAGGAATCGGGTGGAGAGGGAGGTGGGAGGGGGGATCGGGATGGGGAATACGTGTAAATCTATGGCTGATTCATATCAATGTATTTACTGTTTTAAAATCAGGTAGAAACTCATTAAGCTGCTGTCATTCGAATTTAATGAGAATAAGACTAAATACATAAAGAGTGAGGGTCTGGGAGAAGGCTTCTTCTATGAGTAACCATATGAGCTGGAATGCACTATCTCGGTGACCTCTGCGTTAGAGGTCCTGTTAGAGGTCCTGACCCCTATTTCTGACTCCACCAAAAAGTGGTATATAGCTGACTCCTGTAGTGCTCAATTATCCACCTGGTAAACTAGGGGTTTGAACTAGCTGAGCTCTACGTTCTCTTCCAGTCCTGACGTACTAGTATTCTAATAAGGCATTATATCCATACATTAAATAAACCAACTAGAGCAGGGGTCCCCAACCTCTGGGATCTTATTGCCTGATGATCTGAGGTGGAGATGATGTAATAATAATAGAAACAAAGTGCACTGTTAATGTAATGCACTTGAATCATCCTGAAACCATCTCCTACCCTTGGTCTGTGGAAAAATTATCTTCCACAAAACCAGTCCCTGGTGTCATAAAAGTTGGGATTCATTGAACTAGAGAATGGTGAGGAGGAGTTTCAACACAGAGATTGCTTCGTACTTAAGAACTTGTTTGTGGTCTATACCATATGCTCTATAAGTAATTACTAATGAAGAGTCAAGCCTTGAGCATCAACGCTTCTAGAAACAGCAGCCTCATTCCTTCTTTGTTATCCCCGAGGTCTCCAGGGTTCTATAGTACCTGTAGCATGAGACTTTCAAGTGAAACCAACCAGAGATCTTTCGGATCAGGGAGAGACCTAATGAAGGTCTATGATAAACAGCCTCCCTTCTTGTAACTTCCAGGCTTAAGGATACCTGAGTTTATGATGGCAGATAAACAATCCTCACCTGTAGACCCTCACTATTTCAGAGGACAGGTAAGCATGCCTCAGCTGAGACCCATGGGGAAATCTGAGTCTGATAGACCTTTAGAAGCTGGGAAGAGAAGGCCCCAGGGCCCTGGGAGTTCAGCCTGCAGCTCCAAATAGAGCCTGGAGGGAGGGACTTTTAAGAGCTGTTTCAATCCCCTCCTTCTAGAGGAAACTGAGGTCCAGAGAAGGGCAGTGACTTACTCAAGAGTAGAGAGATAACCACAAGCATTTCCTGATACCAGATTTGCTTTTGGAACAGTTGTGACCCTGGAGAAAGTAGCCCACCAATCCAGAGAGTGCAAGGCAAACAACACAGGCACTTTGCCAAACAACTTTTCTGGCTCAAGGGCCTCTTGAAACTTTATCTGGGGCGCATGGACTATCTCCCAGAGAGGATGTGGCTCAGTGACAGCTCTGGTCGTAACCTAAACAGAGGGGTCACTGGCCCTACTTAATATTTGCAGCCCTTGCTATGACTAAAATTCTACAAAACCCATTGACTTCTGAGTACAGATGGAGGATTGAGCCCTGGCTTCTGTTTGGACTGTCCCTGTACTAGGGTCATTGTATTAATATGATGGGGGGAAATACCTTATCAAAGGAAAACAAAAAATGCATAATAGTAGAAAACCATCTGGCTGGGGATCACAGAATCTTTTATTTTTCTACTTATTATAGGCAGCCGTGTCCTTTCAGCCGTGTCCTATTGTGATTTTCGGCACTAACATATGGATGCATGTCCTCAATTTACTTTCTTTCATCTCAACAAATATTTAAACACCAAGTTCTGTCCCCATTATAATATGAAGGATGCCAAAAACTACTAATTTGTTGCATGTGCTTAATAAGCAAGCCCCCTGCCTCTGGGAATATAAAATATAGTAGGAGAATAAGTACTCACATGTGTCTGTGTTAAGGAATTACCAGATTATAGTTATTGCAATGAAAGCTAGGAAGTTCCTGGGGTTATAAGATGGGAAAATATTGCATCCAGCTGAGAGGAGTCAGAAAACAGGAAGAAGAGAATGGCCTCTGAGCTGGGACCAAAAGTTGAGCAGGATGTAGGCAGGTAGAAATCGTAGGTGGAGGGCTGGGAAGGGAGCAGTAAGGAGGACATCCAGGTAAGTAGCAAAGTTCTGAGGGCATTTGGAGTCTCAACCGCCCCTCCCTACCCACCACCACCTGATATAGGAAAGGGGTTCTGTTGAGGACAGGGAGCAGAGAAGAGAGCTGGAAGGAGGAGAAAGCAGAGTCTGCTTTCTGTAAGTTGTCTACCTTAGTAGAAACAGCACAAACCTCCTAGGCAAAGCTAAGGCAGGGCAGCAGAAAACTTGGTGAACTTTCTGCAAGAGGACAGCTATGGCTTCTTTCCACATGTCCATAAAATTATCTCATCAGAGACTATCAATACATTGACGTCCACCCAGTGACAAACTTGAAGCTGAGATGATTTCAGTGAATCAATCAAAACCATTATCTAGTGAGCGGTGGCTTCAGGTTCACTACAGCTTTCTGATTCCCCAGTTAGTGATGTCTTACGCTCCTTTAAGACACAAGGTGAACAAAAATGGCTGTCCACTACTATGTGATATCCCTTATATGTGGAATCTAAAAAATAATATGAATTGATGAATATAACAAAAAGGAAACAGACTCACAGATACACAGAACTAACCAGTGGGTACCTGTAGGGAGAGGGGAGGGTGGGGACAAGATAGGAGTAGGGGATTAAGAGGAAGGAGCTATTATGCATAAATAAGTAAGCTACAAGGATACATTGTATGACACAGGGAATATAGTTAATATTTAATGATAACTATAAGTGGAATTTAACTTTTAAAAATTGTAAATCACTATGTTGTACCCCTGTAACTTACATAATAATGTATAAACAAGGTTGAAGGCCAAAGAATTGATGCTTTTGAACTGTGGTGTTGGAGAAGACTCTTGAGAGGCCCTTGGACTGCAAGATATCAAACAAGTTAATCCTAAAGGAAATCAACTCTGAATATTCATTGGAAGGACTGATGCTGAAGCTGAAGCTGAAGCCCCAATACTTTGGCCACCTGATGTGAACATCCAACTCATTGGAAAAGACCCTGATTCTGGGAAAGATTGAAAGAAGGAGGAGAACAGGATGACAGAGGATGAGGTGGTTGGATGGCATCACCGATGCAATGGACATGAATTTGAGCAAGCTCCAGGAGATGGTGAACGACAGGGAAGCCTGAAGTGCTGCAGTTCTTGGGGTCGCAAAGAGTTGGACACAACTGAGTGACTGAACTACAACTGTATATCAATTTTACCTCAATTTTTTTTTTCCAAAAAGGCTGTCCTATAAGTCCAAATACTTTAGAGATTTGCTTGTCAGTGTTCCCAAGCTATATCCTTGAGCCCCTTTGACATCTTCTCTGGGCCCGTGAAGAACTGTTCAGGCTTAATTTAGGCAGATATTCAGAGAGTGTGCTGATTGCCTTCAGAGTCACATGGCTCCACTGACACTTTAATTTCAGACTTCTGGCCTCCAGAAATGTGACAGAAGAAATAGCTATATATTTATTTATTTATAAGTAAATGAATAAACCACTAGGTTAGTGGTAATTTATTATGACAGTCCTACAAATTGAAACTGCTCTGTAGATAGGTTTTCCTCATTTGTAAAATAGTGAAAACAATAGTATTTATAAATCATAGGACTTGGTGAACATATATGTAAACTATGTAGAGAGTCACCTGAAATATAGTCAGCACTCAGTAAATCGGAGAGAAAAACAGGAGCACTAAGATTGAGCCAACTGAGGTGACATCTTTCTGGACTCCCAGCTAAGTGGAGTGTGGGTAATTTCACACATTTGAAGAAGAATTAAGAGATTGAAACCATTCCTGGATGCCTTGTTTTCTGATTCCACTCCTTCATTCCTAACCTCACTGGAGCCAGCAACACAGACCTCTCTTTTTATGAGGCCCCCAGATCACAGGTTAATGGGGTGTGAAGGGAACCGAGGGAGTCCTCGACGCACGGCCTCCTCATCTGACAGGTGGCACCTTAGGTCTCTTTGACTCTCTATACTTTACAAGCTTCCTAATGGTCCTGGGAGGTGGGTGACATGGTGAAGATATTTTCCTAATTTTATAAGAGCGGACCAGAGTAATTTAAAGGATCTCTGACAGCTTTCATCCACAAGAGAATAATATTAAGTCCAGGAAGCTCCCCCTTACTTTCCTGGGTTTCAAAGGATTTCTCTAGGTGTGTGAATTTAGGCCAGTGTTTCAGTGACAGCCCTGGACCCAGAACTCCTGATTCCAGGGACTGGGCTAGGGGCAACAGCCTAATGATACTACTTTACTCAGCTGCCCAAACTGCAGTTAAAGATCGTGGAAGTGAAAGTCGCTCAGTTATGTCCGACTCTCTGTGACCCCATGAACTATACAGTTCATGGAATTCTCCAGGCTGGAATACTGGAGTGGATAAGCTTTCCCTTCTCCAGGGGACCTTCCCAACCCAGGGATCGAACCCAGGTCTCCCATACTACAAGCAGATTCTTTATAAGCTGAGCCATCAGGGAAGTCCAAAGACTATGAGAAGGAGCAAATTAAAAGTACCATATGTTAGACAAGAACCTGGGACTAAAAAAAAAAAAAGAAGATGTGTGTATGTGTTGCATTTCAGAAGTTCTTGTAAGTCACGTAAGTAAAAATAGCACAGCTGGTGTGGTTAAGACTCAAGTTGGCCGTATTTGAAAGGGACTGTAGGTTGTTGCTTCAGTCCTGACCAAGTCATCTGGCTATAAAATAATAATGATAATAATAATTAGAGTACTACTAGTAGTGAGTGCTTAGTCCGTCACTTGTGTCCAACTGTTCGTGACTCTGTAGCCCAACAGGTTCCTCTGTCTATGGGATTATCCCAGCAAGAATACTGGAGTGGGTTACCATTTCCTCCCCCAGGGGATTTTCCTGACTCAGGGATCAAACCCACATCTTCTATGTCTCCTGCATTTCTAGGCAGATGCTTTACCTGCTGAGCTATTGGGGAAGCCCACTAGCAGTAATAGTAGTAGTAGGAATAGAAATAATCCACCCCCACTTTCCATATGGAATTTCCAGTTGACAGGGTATTTTCAGCCATCTTAGGTAGTCTTGTAGTGAATGCATTTCAGGTAGATAGTAGTTTCTGGACCAGACTGGCGATATGAATCTCCATATTCACATAGCCTAGGAGTAGTGGAGAAGCTCTATACAGTCAGCAAAAACAAGACCAGAGCTGACTGCGGCTTAGATCATGAACTCCTTATTGCCAAATTCAGACTTAAACTGAAGAAAACCACTAGACCATTCAGGTATGACCTAAATTAAATCCCTTATGACTATATAGTGGAAGCGAGAAATAGATTTAAGGGACTAGATCTGATAGACAGAGAGCCTGATGAACTATAGACAGGGGTTCGTGATGTTGCACAGGAGACAGGGATCAAGACCATCCCCATGGAAAAGATATGCAAAAAGGCAAGATGGTTGTCTGAGGAGGCCTTACAAATAGCTGTGAAAAGAAGAGAAGTGAAAAGCAAAGGAGAAAAGGAAAGATATTCCCATTTGAATGCAGAGTTCCAAAGAATAACCAGGAGAGATAAGAAAGCCTTCCTCAGCAATAACTGCAAAGAAATAGAGGAAAACAACAGAATGGGAAAGACTAGAGATCTCTTCTAGAAAATTAGAGATACGAAGGGAACATTTCATGCAAAGATGGGATCGATAAAGAATAGAAATGGTATGGACCTAACGGAAGCAGAAGATATTAAGAAGAGGTGGCAAGAATACACCGAAGAACTGTACAAAAAAGATCTTCATGACCCAGATAATCACAATGGTGTGATCACTCACCTAGAGCCAGACATCCTGGAATGTGAAGTCAAGTGGGCCTTAGAAAGCATCACTACGAACAAAGCTAGTGGAGGTGATGGAATTCCAGTTGAGCTACTACAAATCCTGAAAGATGATGCTGTGAAAGTGCTGCACTCAATATGCCAGCAAATTTGGAAAACTCAGCAGTGGCCACAGGGCTGGAAAAGGTCAGTTTTCATTCCAATCCCTAAGAAAGACAATCCCAAAGAATGCTCAAACTATTGCACAGTTGCATTCATCTCACATGCTAGTAAAGTAATGCTCAAAATTCTCCAAGCCAGGCTTCAGCTATACGTGAACCGAGAACTTCCAGATGTTCAAGCTGGTTTTAGAAAAGGCAGAGGAACCAGAGATTAAATTACAAATATCCGCTGGATCATCGAAAAAGCAAGAAGAGTTCCAGAAAAACATCTATTTCTGCTTTATTGACTACACCAAAGCCTTCGACTGTGTGGATCACGATAAACTGTGGAAAATTCTGAAAGAGATGGCGATACCAGACCACCTGACTTGCCTCTTGAGAAAACTATATGCAGGTCAGAAAGCAACAGTTAGAACTGGACATGGAACAACAGACTGGTTCCAAATAGGAAAAGGAGTACATCAAGGCTGTATATTGTCACCCTGCTTATTTAACTTATATGTAGAGTACATCAGGAGAAACGCTGGCCTGGAAGAAGCACAAGCTGGAATCAAGATTGCCAGGAGAAATATCAATAACCTCAGATATGCAGATGACACCACCTTTATGGCAGAAAGTGAAGATGAACTAGAAAGCCTCTTGATGAAAGTGAAAGAGGAGAGTGAAAAAGTTGGCTTAAAGCTTAACATTCAAAAAACTAAGATCATGGCATCTGGTCCCATCACCTCATGGGAAATAGATGGGGAAACAGTGGAAACAGTGTTAGACTTTAATTTTTTGGACTCCAAAATCACTGCAGATGGTGATTGCAGCCATGAAATTAAAAGACGCTTACTCCTTGGAAGGAAAGTCATGACCAACCTAGATAGTCTATTAAAAAGCAGAGACATTACTTTGCCAACAAAGGTCCATCTGGTCAAGGGCTATGGTTTTTCCAGTGGTCATGTATGGTTGTGAGAGTTGGACTGTGAAGAAAGCTGAGCACCAAAAAATTGATGCTTTTGAACTGTGGTGTTGGAGAAGACTCTTGAGAGTCCCTTGGACTGCAAGGAGATCCAACCAGTCCATCCTAAAGGAGATCAGTCCTGGGTGTTTATTGGAAGGACTGATGCTGAAGCTGAAACTCCAGTACTTTGGCCACCTCATGCGACGAGTTGACTCATTGGAAAAGACCCTGATGCTGGGAGGGATTGGGGGCAGGAGGAGAAGGGGACGACAGAAGATGAGATGGCTGGATGGTGTCACCAACTCGATGGACATGGATTTGAGTAAACTCTGGGAGTTTGTGATGGACAGGGAGGCCTGGCATGCTGCGATTCATGGGTCGCAAAGAGTCGGACATGACTGAGTGACTGAACTGAACTGAACTGAACTGAACTGCAGGAGTAGCGGCAGACCTAAGACAAAACCTAAATGTCCTGACATGAGTCAGCTCTGCTTCAATAACTGGAATTACAAGACCATAGCAGGTCAGAGATAGAAAGGATATTAAAGACTATCTTTTTCCTCTCTTAGATGGGGAAACTGAGCTCAAAAAAGTGAAGTAACTGGTTGAAAGTCACATGACCACATAATGGTGAAGCCACTGTCAAGGCCCAGCTCTATTGAGAGTCCCAGTAAAGTGTTCTTACATATTTGCTAGTTCAAGTAAGAATCTCTTAACGGAGCTAGGGGAACCTCCGAACCCTAGCAAGGTATGTATTGTGCACATACAAATACTGGACATCAAAACTGGATGCCACTAATAGTGAGAGGGCCTAGACCTGCTGCCAGGTCCTTAGAGTCCAGGAATCCCACTGCTACCAGGAAGGATTGCCCATTTGCCAGGAGGACCCTGGGCAGAAAAGGAGATGGTCTCTGGGCAGCAGAGCCTGGGGAGAAGAAAGAGCTGGCTGGGGAGGGGTAACCTCCAGCGTGGGAAGCAGGCATCCCGCAGGTGGGAAACTGGCGATGCCGGGCATCTCAGTGTGGCGGGGCTGGGGGTGTGGGCTGAAGTGTCTGGGAGTCACGGCTGGGAAGAGGAGCCAGGAAGGAGTTTACTCTCATTGGCCCGGGAATGGCTTAGACTCTCCACACACCCCTTCTGTGACTTCAGAGACAGGCCTATTCACATGCAAATCTCCTCTGGGACTGGGAGACCGAGCCCCAAATGGTTCAGGGGCAGGAAAATAGCCTGGGGACAGGCAAAAAACAAAGCCTTGTTGTGTTCTTCTGTGGCAGAGGCAGCCTGGCTCCAAGTCAGTCGCAGTCAGCACTGGGGTGAAAGCAGTGATTAAGTAAGTGCCTAGCAGAGAGAAGGGACCTGCCGCGGGCCAGCGTCGCCAGGCACTTTCCAGGAATGTGTGAGCTGGTGTGTCCCTCCAACGTCTCCCAGGACTCTGCCCTGCACCCGTCTGAAAGCACATCTTCAAATCTTCGTGGGGAAATTTTTAAGGTCCCTGGAATAGGGACCTAAAGACCTGGGTTCTGGACACCACTCTACCACTCATATGTGGTATTATTTTAACCTCTCCCTAGCAAGTGCCCTGGAGCTGGCTCATATCAATCCATAGGGAGTGGCTGTCACTTCTCAGGGATTTTTGCTATGCTTTTGTTAGACACAGCCATTATGAAAGATTCAGTTTCATAAACTTATAGTTAAATAAATTATACTTAAAAGAAATAAATTATGTAAAAACTCATCACCTCCTAACAATTCTAAAGTTTTATCATTATCTCTGCACTTGAGTTTACTAACTTCTAGAATATTGGAGTGGTAAAGAGCAGGCTCCTGTATGCCCTCCCAATCCACCCCCCAGTTGCTGATTATGATAAGTACACTGCTGGGTTTCGCCTCAGTTTTCACAAACATACTAGGTGGAACTTCCTTCTATCCTCTAAGAGTCAGGAGGTCAAATGACACATGGGCAGAAAAGCAGCTAGTAGTCTGCCATTGCCTGTGAGCATTCAGCAGGGACCCTATATCCCAGGCCCCATGGCGATCCAGCTCCCATCTGTACCTCTGCCTTCATCTTCTACGCCTCTTCCCTTGTGCTCCAGCCACACAACCTTCCTTGAAAGTGAAAGTGAAAGTCTCTCAGTCATGTCCAACTCTTTGCAACCCCATGGACTATACAGTCCATGGAATTCTCCAGACCAGAATACTAAAGTGGGTAGCCTTTCCCTTCTCCAGGGGATCTTCCCAACCCAGGGATCGAACCCAGGTCTCCCACATTGAAGGCGGATTCTTTACCCGTTGAGCCACTGGGGAAGCCCAAGAATACTGTAGTGGGTAGCCTATCCCTTCTCCAGCAGATCTTCCTGACCCAGGAATTGAACTGGGGTCTCCTGCATTGCAGGTGGATTCTTTACCAACTGAGATATCAGGGAAGCCAGCCTTCCTTGCTTTTCTTCAAATACACCAGGGATTTTCCCTCTAAAGTCTTGTCTGTTCTCTGGTTGAGAGCTTTTCCCCGAAAGTCACATGGCTGACTTCCTCAGCTTCTTCAAGTCTTTGCTCAAATGTCACTCTTTCATCTAGGACTGCCTTGACCAATACGTTTCAATGGTAACACCCAGCCTTCTTTACCCTGTTCTATTTAATTTCTTTGCCTATTACCTTACTAGTGGTGGCAGTGGTTTAATTGCTAATTAAGGTCCAACTCTTTGCGACCCCATGGACTATAACCTGCCAGGTTCCTCTGTCCATGGAATTTCCCAGGCAAGAATATTAGAGTGGGTTGCCATTTCCTTTTCCATATCTTACTACTCACTATATAATTAGCTTTGGATTGTGTTTAGTGTTTATTGCCTGTTCCCCCCAGTGTAATGTAAGCAATGCCAATAAACATTTCTGTCTTAATTACTGCTATACTCCAAGTGCTAGTAAATGGTAGGCATTCAATGAAGATTTATTGAATAAATGAATACTTCCCTTTCCCTTTTCCTTGTATGAGCACACCAAAGTAAATTCACGCTCTGCTTTTTACTAAGGTGTGTCTGAGAGCAGCCTGTGTACACTTACGCCCACAGATTTGCACACCAGGAGTACCTATTCTCCAGAGCATTCCACCTCAGTCTTGCCAACATTTTCTACCTCAGAGCTGGGACCATCCTTCTGTTTTCCATCACTACCAAGGCTGTGCTGCTTGCACCTCCTACATAAAATAAGCCTTTGTCAGACTGTTTCTGAAGCTCATTTTCACTTCTGGATTCTTCTGAATCAACTAGAATGGATTTGGGAACTGGGTATCTCTGGAGTGGAGGAATTCCACTAGGGAATACAATCGAAATTCATGAGAAACACTTGCTCATTCTTCTTTTCCTTCAGGGGCAAGGCCTCCTGTCTACTCCCAGAGAATGAGCAGAGCTGCATCAGTAGTTGAAGGTCGAGGGCATGTTCAGAGTAAACACAGAGGCTGCACAGAAATTAGGAGCCGGGGGGTCAGAGGAGTCAGTCTTGGAGCAGGGCCATGGGAGGGACTTATCTGTCAATTATACAGCAGGATGCAGACTGACCCAGCGAGGCTTGGGAAAGGAGAATTGGTACTGGAAGGACTGGGAGAGGCCAGCCAGTCCAATTTCCTCATTGAGCAGATGGAGAAACTGAGACTGAGAACAGACAGGTGACTTTCCAATGTCTCGGCAGGAGTCAGTGGCTCACCTCTAAACCAGAACCCTTTCCTTTATGCTCACCACCAGGAGACCCATGCTTTTTCCTGTTCTGCCCCCCAGGACTGTGTTCACTACGAGAAACAAACACAGACATAGGCCCTGAGCTCATGAGGCTGACAGTCCATACAATGACCTTGAGTTTACTATTAGAACTTGTATGTCACAAACATAAATCAAACACTTCCCTCGTGGCTCAGATGATAAAAGCATCTGCTTGCAATGTGGGGGACCTGGGTTCGATCCCTGGGTGGGGAAGATCCTCTGGAGAAGGAAATGGCAACCCACTCCAGTACTCTTGCCTGGAAAACTCCAGGGATGGAGGAGCCTGGTGGGCTACAGTCCATGGGGTTGCAAAGAGTCGGACACGACTGAGCGACTTCACTTTCACTTTTTCCATCCTTCATAGCACGGATTCCATTTCCTCTTATTTTTATAAAATATTTTTTTCCTCGCAAAGTCAGGATAAGAGAAAATTCTTTAACAAATCCTAGACAACACAGGGGCCCTCAAGGTCCCACAGTTTTACAAAATTTTACTAAATGTCTCTTGTAACCAGGAAGCATATAAAAATCCTGATACTCTGTTCAGGATAAAACCTGTTCTGAGAAGGGCCAAACAGAGAGACCCAATCTTAACTTGGGAGTAAGAAGACCAGGGATTGAGACCTGGCTTTGCTATAAAGTCCTAGATGAATGCACTTAAGCAAGCTCTTGATGCTCAGTGTCCTTTCCTGTAAATTAGGTGTAATAATTCTGGCTCTCCCTAGTCCATGAGCATCAAAGAAGGTAATAGATTAGAAAGTGCTATAAAATGAAAATATCTCCTGCCATATCAATAAACAGGAAATATCATAGCCGTTGCTGATTTCTGGCCTCCGAATGTGAATGAGGGCTCCCAAAACTGGCATTCAACAGATGCTGTCACCCCTGATTGCTAAGGAGCTGGGGGAATGCAAGAAGCAGCCATCTGCCACTCCTTAAGGTGAACAAGGAAACAGGATTTGGCACCAGAGAGCGGAGGTGCATATGAAAGGAAAGAATTCACTGAGCCCAGAAGCTTGTATCTTCCCATACATAGAACACTAAATTCCTTAACTTGAAATCTGATCTTTGATGTTCAGATTGCCTCCTCCCTGTGTTGCAAACCAGTATATAGTTGGACTCCCCCTCTGGCCTCCTTGGAACAGTTTTCTCATAGCTACTGAGATGCTGCCTCCCGGGCTTGGAGTCCTAAACATTCCCACCAAAGAAAATAGTGCTCTACTTTCAGGTTGTGACTATATTTTTTAGTTGACATTGCCATAAACTTGTGTTACTACAAGGTGAACACACAGCAGAAATAAACAGCCTCTTGGATTTGATCAGTCTGTTCAAAGTACTTTCCCATAAATTGAGAAACTCAGTGACTTGAGCAAGGTCATAGGCAACCAGTTAGTGTTAGAGGAGATGAGGAAACTCACACTCACTGAGCATCCAGTAATACCAGCTGGCGCTTCAGTACTCACACCCTTGCCATCATCACCACTGAAATAATACTTCCTGAGCTCATTACATAGGCGTTGGACACATGCAAATACAGCATTTACCTCGCTTGGCATTCACAGTAATAAGCCCAGGAGACAGGCATTATTGTTATCCCTATTTTACCGTAAGTAGTGGAGATAGGACCTGACTCTAGGTCTGACTGGCTCTGGACCCTGATCGCCAAACCATTGAAAATGTTTGCCTTTTCACTATTGATTCCACTCACAGCCATCATTTCACTTAAATCCTCACATAACCTTCGAGGAAGGTACAGTAGTCTTTTCTTTCTTTCTTTTTTTTTTTTTTTTTAGTATAATCAAAAAACCAATGCTTAGGGAGATCAAGGCATTTAGGGAATTGTTAAATAGAAATTGTTAAATTCCTATTTATCCTTCAAGACTTATTTCAAACATCAACCATTTCCAAAGCCTTTTTTGAACTTCCAGAAATGACCATTTTATAGCATATATACTGTGTCATACTCTTGTGTTCCTCTTCTCAGTTTTAGCTTATTAATTATATACTTGTCTCATGATATACTATGAAATTGTGAGTTCCTGTAGGGCAGGTACTGTTTTATTCATCTTCATGGGCCCCGTCGTTGGTGCAGTGTCCAACTTACGATAGGATATCAATAGAATTCTTAGAATTCAATAGAATTCTTCATTCCACAGGCAGTGGGAAACTGTTGAAAGGTTTTGAGGGTGGCACAATCAAAGCAGTGTTTAAGGACATCTCTCTGGACACATGTAGAGGAAGGATTGGATGGGGAGAGACTGACCGTTGGTAGACATTTAGGAGGCTATTATAATAAACTAGGTGAGAAGAATAAGAACTGGAACTAAGGGGCTAAAGTGAAGAGAATGGGAAAAAAATGTTGAATATATCAAGAATATAGGGTTAAGAGGAGAAAAATAGTGTTACATCATAAGAGCATTTAACAGTTGCCAGTTGAGTTGTGTGCATTCAATAAGAGAAGGAAAAAGAGAGAAAGAGAATGAAAGCCAAATGCAGGTTTTTATTATCTCCTTTTCCAATGAACAGATGCCATGAAGTTAGCTTGAAAATAGGATGTGTGAATCTGCTGTTCCCTTGGTGGTTCTGATTTCTGAGTACCTTTCTCCAAAACTTTGGCCACCTCATGCGAAGAGTTGACTCATTGGAAAAGACCCTGATGCTGGGAGGGATTGGGGGCAGGAGGAGAAGGGGACGACAGAGGATGAGATGGTTGGATGGCATCACCGACTCTACGGGCATGCGTTTGAGTAAACTCTGGGAGTTTGTGATGGACAGGGAGGCCTGGAGTGCAGCGATTTATGGGGTCTCAGAGTCGGACACGACTGAGCGACTGAACTGAACTGAACTTTGCAGGAAGTATAGCTCCAGGGCTCCTTTCTCAGCACCAATCAGTTACTTCACCTGATGCTCAATTAAAGGAATCATAATTGGTTGCATTTCTGAAAAAAAAAAAGTCTCTTCTGGACATTCTAAAAGACAGTGCCCTACTATATTTAGGAGATTAAGTTTGACTATAGACAACACTTGCCTTCAGTTCAGTTCAGTCGCTCAGTCATGTCAGACTCTTTGTGACCCCATGAACTGCAGCACGTCAGGCCTCCCTGTCCATCACCAACTCCCAGAGCCTACCCAAACTCATGTCCATTGAGTCAGTGATGCCATTCAACCATCTCATCCTCTATCATCCCCTTCTCCTCCTGCCCTCAATCTTTCCCAGCATCAGGGTCTTTTCAAACGAGTCAGCTCTTCACGTCAGGTGGCCAAAGTATTGGAGTTTCAGCTTCAGCATCAGTCCTTTCAATGAATATTCAGGACTGATTTCCTTTAGGATGGACCGGTTGGATCTCCTTGCTGTCCAAGGGACTCTCAAGAGTCTTCTTCAACACCACAGTTCAAAAGCATCAGTTCTTCGGTGCTCAGCTTTCTTTATAGTCCAACTCTCACATCCATACAACACTTGCCTTACATTATACTTAAAAGCCTAAGCATCCATATGATGGGGGATTTCACTGTGACTTAATATTTTTAAAGGAAAAACAGACTGAATGTTTTAAGATAAAAATTCTGGTCCCAGTGTGACCTTGGCCCAAGAATTGCCCTCCCCTGTGCTTCAGCGTGATGATCATGAAGTTGAACCATGATTCCTGGGGTCTTTGATACATAGACTATCAGAGCTAGATGAGCCTTAGAGACCATCTGGCTCAACTCCCTGTATGTGAGAGAGGAATCCCTTGCCCAGGGTCTTTTAGTTATAGAGAATGGCCCCAAGAATCCAGGCCTCCTGTTCCCTGGCCCGTGTCAGTGCTCCGCCCCTCGCCTGCAGCATTAACCAGAAGTGACTCCTACGCCTGTCTGTACACTGCAGGAGTCTATACATTCCAAGGAGGCAGCCACATTCCAAGGAGGCAAATACTGTTGTGCAGATGCTCATGAGCCTTGAAGACCAAGGACTGCAGGAGATCAGGCTAGAGAGGAATTTTCATAAAGTGAGAGTATCTGGACCACAGCCCTAGGGTCCTGCTCTTCTTCAAACTGCTGGTGTGCAGTGTCAGCAATTCCGTCATCATGACCCTGATGGGCCAGGATGGGAAGGGCAGTCTGTGGGACTGTGGCTGGGCAGAAAGGATTCCTGTGAACTGGAGGTTCTTTGGTGGTCCTTTAAACACTCCCAGGCCTGCCAGGGGAATTCAGTCACAGAGTGAAAGATCCTCAGGACAGGAGTATTATCTCACCGGAAGGAAATATGTGATATTCAAAGTTCCTTGGGCCACTGGAAAAAAAATAATAATAATAAAAAAAAAAAGTTCCTTGGAAAAAGAACAGCACTAGAATGATATATTTACAAGTTCTCTTTAAATGACGTGTCACGAAGGCAACTCCAGCAGACTATGGTCTCTTAACAGCGTGCTTATGGCCAAGGAACTTAGAGAAGTGGCTGTTGTACCATATTATTACTATTTTCTGGCATTATCCTACCTAAGATAATGAGGATTTAGTGAGGTCATCTGGAAAGCTCTGGAAAGGAGAATTAAGATTAAAATTCTGGAGTTTTAGGGACCTTAGGGATCATCTCATCTTACTGCTCACGTAACAAATGAAAACACAGAATTTTGTAAAGGGGCATTGACTTGTCTGAGGGTGATATGGCCAGCACACTCATACTTCATTCAGATGAGAAGGAAGAGCCTCTTTCTCATTCATAGCCAGAAAAGCCACATATCCTGGGGGTAGAGGGTTAGGGAGAGAATGCAATTTTAAAAACTCAGTGGTTTTCAACTAGATGTGGAAGGCTTCTGGGTTTGAAAGCTTCTGAGTTCTCAGTTGGAAATACTAGTCTTGTACCTGAATTGAGAACTTAGGGAGTATTTAAGCTGTAACTGGGGCTTCCCAGTTGGGCTTCCCTGATAGCTCAGTTGGTAAAGAATCCATCTGCAATGCAGGAGACCCTGGTTCAGTTCCTGAGTCAGGAAGATACACTGGAGAAGGGATAAACTACCCACTCCAGTATTCTTGGGCTTCCCTTGTGGCTCAGCTGGTAAAGAATCTACCCACAATACGGAAGACCTGGGTCTGATCCCTGGATTGGGAAGATCCCCCAGAGAAGGGAAAGGCTACCCACTCCAGAACTGGCCTAGAGAATTCCATGGACTGTATAGTTCACGAGGCCTCAAAGAGTCAGACTGAGTGACCTTCACTTTCACTTTCAGGTAGTGCTAGTCACAGAGAACCTGCCCGCCAGTGTAGGAGATGTGAGACGGGAGTTCGATCCCTGAATTGGGAAGATCCCCTAGAGAAGGGCAGGGCAACCCACTCCAGTATTCTTGCCTGGGAAATCCTATGGACAGAAGAGCCTGGAGGGCTACAATCCATAGAGTTGCAAAGAGTCTGACACAACCAAAGCAATCTAGTGTGTGCCCATGCATGCACACAAACTGTAATTCCTACAAGCTGTGACCTTCAGGGGGACCAAGGAGGCTAAGTAAGCAGAGTGAGCTTCTGAGCCACCTTCAGCCCCAACAGCCCCACTTCTGTCTCCTGAATCAGGACTACTAGAAGATTTCTAAGAAGAAAAACGTCCACTGGGGAGAAAGTATTTGAAAAACAATAACAACAATGTGTGTCTAGGTGGGTCTCCAGCATCCCTCTGCAGCTTGACATTCCATAAGTTCTTGAGTCTAGGAGGGGAACTCTGTCAGGCGTGTGTGAGCAAGGCACTGGGGCTGTCTCCACGTGAGCACCAGTTGACAGCTGATCAGGTTGCAGTGTCCTGTGAAGGAAGGCCTACTCAGGCCCCATGGCTGCTAAAACCTCTGCAGAGGGGCCAGTGATGGTGCTGGACAGCATTCTGGAAGGCAGTGAGCTGCGCAAGCCTGAGGAAAGACATACCTCTGTCCAATATGTTAATCCCTCCTAAAGGAATGGGGAAAACTGTCGGGCACTTCAGATAGGTGGCTCAAACTCTGTCTTGTCTCACCCAGACTGATTCTTTGCTATGCTCAGAGGTCACAAGTCTAATTTTGGAGCAGAGAGTGCTAAAAGACTGTCTTGTCCACTCCAGATCATTCGGGAGTTAGTGGCGGATCTGGGACCAGAACAGGAAGTTCCCAAACTCCAGGCAAGTACCCAGAGCATGCTGCCCTTCCAGAGGGCCTAGTCCCATCTCCTTGAATTTTCAGGAAGGTGTCATTGATATGACACATGGATAGAAATCATCAATTAACCTGCAAAATAATCTCCAGCCAGAAAAGCTGAGCTTTGGGTATAAATGTATTCCAGTGTCCCTAATTCAGGGTCAGAAGAGATCTTCATGTTCTATTGTGGCCCTTGAAAAGTAGTGTTTTTTTTTTTTTTTTCCATTACAAAATAGCCAATGTCAACTCCTTAATCTATCTTGTCAGGAGAATCCACTTATTTGGGAGCAAAGGACGGGGTTATGTCCTCTATTGTGTGTTTATCATCTTGGTAACGGAGTTCTGTGCTGTGCTGTGCTTAGTCACTCAGTTGTGTCTGACTCTTTGCAACCCTGTGGACTGCAGCCCACCAGGCTCCCCTGTCCATGGGGACTCTCCAGGCAAGAATACTGGAGTGCGTTGCCATGCCCTCCTCCAGGGGATTTTCCCAATCAAGAGATCAAACCCAGGTCTCCTGCATTGAAGGCAGATTCTTTACCAGCTGAGCCAGCAGGGAAGCCCCAGAGGTGTCCTAACAAGGTCAGACTTGACCTCTGTCTCAAAAAGAGGAAAACTTGTTAGAAAAAAAAAAATTGCAAATGAATTGAGAGTGAATTCTTGCAGTGGCGGGATGGTAAATAATGAAAATAAGTCATTGTCACAGCTAAAGAAAAAAAAATGTGCAATTTCTGTGGTCTTGAGGCCTCAACTACTAATAAAGGCAAATGTTTCCACTGGCAAAATTTCTAGATGTTTGACATGTTTGAAAGTAGATAAAAAGTAGTTAGGAAGTTCACATTTAGCCTTGTCTAAATCAATGGAATTTACTCTTGTATTAAGCCAATGTTTGGTCATTTTCCTTCTGCTAAGTTCACTCTCCAACCTAAATATTTGAGAACACAATGGTGGTACAGCCAGCGTTAGCTAGGGGAATGGGCTGGGGAATTCTGCTAACCAAATGCCCCTTACACATAATACATCTGGGATCCTGGAGTTCGGTTCTTCCAGAGGCTAGATTATATCCTAGAAGACATAACTAACCTGTTTGTTAGAAATTTCAGTTTACGATGATGAACACTTAGGGCCTTGGTGAATACTCCCTGTTTGATCTTTGTGACTCTGAGAAGTTGGCTCCATTTGTAATGAATTTATAGAAACTGTATTTGATCTAGATTACCAAGCCACATCATCTCTGAGAGCAGATAGTTACAATATTTCTCATTCTTTCTTTGTCAATCTTTTATCATCATTATTCTTTTCCACCTTGTGCAATGGCTCTTTTTCTAGGCTCATCTCTTTTGGTAACGGACTAGATTTCTGGGTCCTTAAATTCTCACAGTTCCTAGCACAGGACATTCAAAGATGGGCAGTGGCACAGAGAGAGCAGCGGTTCTCACATGCGGAGCTTTTGCTCCTCTGGGGCTATTGATAACTGCTGGGGGCATTTTTGGTTGTCACAACTGGAATGTGAGTGCTATTGACATCCAGTAAGTGAAGCCAGGGATGCTGCTAGAAATCCTATAATTTGCAGAATAGCTTTCTTCGGCAAATAATTATCTGGCTCAAAATGTCAATAGTGCTAAAATTGAAAAACTCTGCCATGGAGGACCAATTTTAGAAAGTTTTTAGTCACAGAAAACTTGCTTTAAATGGGATACTTGATGCATATCCAACATATGTAATCAGGAACACTCATCATTCAAAATGAGTTAATCAGGGTGGGAGTTCACAGCCCCACTTACCAGGCTTCCCCGGCCCCTGCCCCGGTACCCTTGTCAGCCTCTGCGGTATCCTAGGGCTCAGTGGAGTACAGCTTGTGAGCAGTTTGGCGGAGCCAAAAGAATGCAGTATTGAAAGTCATAAGACATGGATTTGGAATCTTGACCCATCATTTACTAGCTGTACAACCTTGGGTGAGTTGCTTCACCTTCTTGGGGTTGTGTCTTTGCTTGTAAATGGGAGAGCAATACCTATATCATAGGATTGTTTTAAAGTTTGAATGAGATTATAAGTGTAAAAACCTCTTGCCAACTCACTTCTTTGCTGATGATCAAATATTCTGGTTAATACCAGGTTAATTCTTACTGAATTACGGCTGTAGAAAAATGAAACTATACTAATACCAAAAGTATAGGAAGTCTATGCTAGAGTGGTTTGATAAGAGCTTCTTCCAGGAAGCCAAAGAGAGGTTATAAGTAGGTTCTTAGGTCTTCACCTCTTTTTGAACCAGATACAACTGTGATGTGTGTCATCTCTCAGAAGTGCTTTGACCTTTCTTAGCTCCACTTTTAGAAGAAAACAGCTTCTATGGCATAGCTTGTGAGTGCTTTCTAAATCCTGAGAAATTGTTGTTTGATGCTGCAATCATTTCCTGCTCCTCTTCCCTTTGTTTTTTACATCTATCATCACATCCATCTCCTGTGGTGACCCCTTACTGTTGCCCATACTCTTTGCTGATAAAATCCAAACTCTTTAGCATTACATTCAAAGCCCTTCAGAATCTCACTCCAATCCAACCTTCCAACCTCACCTTTTATTTCCCTTGCAGCATACTCTACACATTTCATTACCTTGATCATTACCTAGGGAACTGGACAATGCTTTCTAATGCCTCAGCTTTGGATATAACGATAGCTTTTACTCTGGAGTCTCTTTTGCTTGTTGGACTAAAGGTGACATTGGGGCAGAGGTTAGCAGAAATGGTAGACTTTGAGAACAGAAAGGAAAAGGGAAGGCTGTATTTGAGTAACACTTTGCCAATCTCATCTTCCCTTAAGATCTTTTCTAGGTCTTTCTACTCAACCTGCACCTAGCGTACCATCCGCAACCTTCGTTTGTCGTGTTATGATATTGTATGTCTCCCTCACTGGATTGCCAGCCTGGGGGGCAAACACAGCATCTGATTCATCTAGGTTCCTCTAACTCCCAGCAGATTCTCTGGTAGAGAACCTGCCACGGTAAGGGAACACCAGGATCTCACCTTCACATAGTCGTATTCACAAAGGTAGGAGGATTCCAAGTTGAAGTGCATGAAGTAAAGCTTGATTCGAAATCCCTCTGGGACAGTGATATTCCAAGTCACCTCTGAATCACTTGGATAGGCGTCCGGATAGCCAGGAGACTGGATCTGGCCAAACATGTTGTTAAGCTCCACAAGGTGGGCTGAGGCCTTCAGCAAGGAGAAGCACAGAGCATGAGAAAGAAGGAGCCACCTGAAAGACATGAACGGATTCACTCACACTCAGATAACGGTCCTTGTCATTTAACTAAGTCAGCAGCCAGGAGACCAAGTTCCCAGCCTGTCACTGACTTGCTGTAATTATTTTTTCCTTATGGGCCTTGCTTATCCACTGTATAAGCAAGTTACTATGGAGGATAGTAACTTGATTTCTAAGGTTTTTCCCAGTTGTGTTCTTTTAAAGATTCCATAATAATATTAAACTTTCCCAGAAAATATCATATTTGGGACTCTGAGACATATTGCTTTTTGGTTTAGAATATAAATTTCATAGGTAAAAAGTGATACAATTTCTTCAGCTCAGCTTAATTTAAGAATCATAAACTCTTGATGCAGTTTTCTAAAAAGTAATAGTAACATGGAAATATTGAGATAAGGCTTGTACTCGATGATGGGATCTGCAGTACCTTAAACAAATTTGACAAAATTAATCAAGAAATATAAAATTTTGAATTAAGAAGAAATGACCAAAACAAGTTTTGTTCCCTTCCCCTTTGACAAATGTTCTTGTAAAAGGATCAAAAACTTACAATCTATTTCCAGTTGTAGGAATCCAAGATAATAGACTGTTAAGAGTTGTATAAGGGGCATGGGAAATTCAACTAAAACTTACAGAACACACCCAAGTAGCTGATGCAATAATGAGGCAGAATGTCTAAGGCTTGTCAAAAACCTAATGGTCAATGTACAGTACAACCGAGGCATCCAATAGATTGTTCCTCTGCAAGACTCAAGGACTTTGAACTCAAACATCCCAAACCTGGCTCGTCAATTTCTCCCCTAAATCTTATTTATTCTGATTCCTATGTTTTGGAAACCCCTCTGTTTCTCCTCAGTCAATTAATTTAAATGTTTGTATCTGAACTATTGCTACTGAATCCTAACTGATTTCCTTGGGCCCCATTTCATGCCATTTAGCAATCTTCTGCCAAATTTGATTTTCTAAAACACAGACGTGTCCATGTGGCTTCGCTGTGCCTGCAGGGCAAAGCATCTGTGACTGGGGTGGCTGATGAGCCCCTTTTGATCTAGTGCTGATTTGCCTGCCCAGCTTCATCTCATACCAGCCGGAGGCAGATCATTCTGGAAGCATGTCACACCCATCCGGGCCTCGACTCCATCACACATGCCCCACTCATTCCTCACCCAGTCATCTCATTTATCCTCCACCATCCAGCTCAAAGCTTCCCAGGATACCACGGAATATCCTTCACTCCAGATTGCAGCTCCCTGTACATGCTTCCAATTAGAGCAATGCTTTAGGCACAGCCCTGAAGTTGGGTGTATTTGGGTTCAAATCCCAGCTCACTTCCTTATTGGCTGTGAAATCTTGGGGAATTAGTCTCTGAGTTCAGGTTTCCTCGAATGTAAAGTGAAGATTATAGTTTCTAATTTACAGAGCTCACATGAATATTAAGGATGATGTATGTAAAGGACCCAATATAAAGCCTAGTATATAATAGATGATGAATGAATGAATGAACTAAAGCATGAATGTGGGGCCAGAGTCTTATTAATATATAGTCTAAAAAGTAAGTTCTGGGGAATTATACCAGCATTTTAACATTAATAGTTAGAATCTGACTAATCAGAAAGTTGTTTCTCCCAACCTACCCCGCCCTGCTCAGTAAAAAGATGCACATATGTGTCTATATGCATTTATATGACTTTTTGAGTGTATAAACACAATGAGATAACTGCAATGAAATTATCTAGCTGTCTTACATAATATTTACATAAAAGGTAAATACATAAGTGCAAAAGGGCCTAGAAGGGTATCACTGGGGTATTAACAGCAGTTATCTCTGAAGTGGTAACATAATATTCCACTCAATAAAAATGAGTGCTTTCAATTTTACTTTTGTGTATGTAAAATGTTCAAATGTGTCTGGAAGGACCTTGTGCTATTTATTCAATTAAGAAAAATAGAGGTAAATTTTTTCCGAGGCCCCTACAATAGCAACACGTGAGATGCAACTAAGGAAACAAAATGTTTTCATCCAATTGCCAGGGTCAATATTTTTACAAACCAATCTGTGGAGGAAGGGTCTCCAAGGCAGAGAGAAAGGCAGGCATGGGTCCAAGCTCTCTGATGAAGTAGTAGGAGAGGTAAGTCTGAAAACTCTGGCTTGCAGGGGTCAGGCAGCCCCACTTTGAAATGAGGAAATATACTGATATCTCCAACCTGCACTGGAAATTCTGGTTAAGTGCCTCTTGAGAAGGGGAGGGCACTGGTCTTGGGTTGAAAGAGCTGGATTCCAGTCCAAACTTTGACTTCATTCATCTAACCCATCTCGGGGAAGTCATGTAAGTTCTCCCTCTCAACTTCTTCATTCATTAAGTGTCGATAGTAATGACACCCCCCAAGGCTGCTGTCACAGTAAAGGAGAATTGGAGAGTAAGTACTTTGTCAGATGTCCAGCCCTAGTCAAACATTAGCTACTATTACCCCATCAGGCTGCTTCCCGAAAAGCAGGGGTTAGGAATGAGCTTTGGCTCCCAAACTGGACTTCCCTGCAATAGCAACACCCGGATTATGCAAGGCTGAAAGGTCAGCTTTCTCCACTTCTGCTTTTTTCACACCACATGGAGGAGACCCTGAGCTTCCTGCTGCTGGTTCTGTCATGGGCTGGCCCAGGCGGATGGCTCCATCTATCCTCAGAGGCCTCAGGCCACGTGTAGTAGGCAACTGGTCAGCGTAGGAGGAAGGCCTGTGAAGCACTCTGTTCTATTTTGTTTGCATTTCAAAACAGTTTCAAACATATGAAACAAATCTCTCTTTTCACATAATAAGCCTGAGCATATGCTCGCTTGCTTGCTTGCGGGGCTGCAAATCAAAGAATGCAAGTGGCGGCTTCCATTTCCCATCACGCTCTCTGAGTGTTTTTGGCTTCTTATCCACCAGGCACCGGCTGTACAAATTCTGACACCTGCTATCTATTCTCCGACTAATCAAAAAGTTTAGTTACATTTGTTTGAAATGTCACAAGTAATATATAAAGCCGGGATTTCATAAGCCCTACTGTAGGAGCAGCCTCTGAGGAATGCATAAAAAACGCCGGCATATAGCCATGGTTGTGGAACGAGTAGCACTTTCTATCCTTTCCATTCACTCCTCACTTCAGCCTACGCAACACCAAGACTGTTTTGGGATAGAAGAGTTGAAAAGGCCTGTGTAGATCTCTTTGACACTCTTACTTGACAGAGGACAAAAAGGATACCCCAAGAGGTGACATGTCATGCCCAATGCCATATGGTGAGTTAGCTTCTACAGAAAGCAGCAATAACAAAGGCTCACAGAGGAAACTGGGTTCATGCCCATATCATGCCTAGGCATCTGGCCAAAGCAATTAATCCTGTGAAAAATAATTCAAAAAACCCATAGCTTCATGTGAAAAAGAAAATACTAATACAAAAGTCCCTCCCCAACAGATTTTACTTTAATTGGTCTGAAGTGAGGCCTGGTCATTGGCATTTTTTAAAATGTACTATAGATTGTTCTAATGTGCAGCTAGGGTTGAGAGCTGCTTATATAGAATAATATACTTGGTTGAGAGTCTGGCACAGTATTATAGAAAGAAATCCTAAACTTGGAGCCCAAAGATCCAGATTTGGGTCTGGGCTTTTTCAAGATCATCAGTGTGGCTTTGGGCAAGTTGCTTAACTCTTTTATCCTCCTGTCTCCATAAACACTTACCTCATCCAAAATCTGAAGCCCAGATGCGACAGAGACTTTACAAGTGCTTTGCAAACTCTGAAGTGTTGTGTCTGTTTGAGGCAAGACCTTTTAGAGACTTCTAGTGGAGCACTTTTCCAGGAGAAGTTTTGCTATTGAATAACTGAATTCAATTCAGTCAGTATTGATTGTATGCAATGAAATGATTGTATGTATGAAACAGACATTATGCTAGGTATGAGGCATACAAAGGTGAACAAGCCACAGATCCTATTTCTTAAGGAACATTCAGGCTTGGAGGAGGAGGTGGACATTTCAACTTGATAATACTAAGAGAGGTAACTTCCAAGGACAGAAAAAGCACAAAAGATAAGATGTTGACTCTGGGGAAACTGAGCAGGGAAGAGGCGGTGATGTTTGAGCAAGCTTGAATGATCGAGTCTTGTGGAACAGCGGTCCCCAACCCCTGGGCTGGCCGAGGACTGGTACCAGTCTGCCGCCTGTTAGGAACCGGGCTGGACAGCTGGAGGTGAGCAGCGGACCAGTGAGCAAAGTTTCATCTGTCGCTCCCCGTAGCTTGCATTACTGCCTGAAGCCTGAACCCCTCCCTCCTTCCCCCCATCCCTGGAAAATTTTCTTACATGAAACTGGTCCCTGGTACCAAAAAGACTGGGGACCACTGCTCTAGAAATAGGGGAAATAAGAGAGCTAAGGGATGAGGAAATGCCAAGACAGAACTGATCATTGGCCCTATAGTTTGGTATGGCTGGGATCCTGGGTGGTAGGGTGAAGACTTGAATGGTGGACAGATGAGTCAGATTGTCATTCCATGTAGAGGGGCATAAATCTCATCTCTTTCAGGAGAAAGGAAAATGAAGTTAGACAGCAGGGTTAACATTACAATGGATTTAAAAAGAACGGAGTGATTGGATTAACCTTAAAGACCTGATTATCTCTCTAAACCACAGGTAATCTGAGTTCAAAGAGTTAACACAGCCTGAAGCCCCTCATTGGCCCCAGACCCTGAAAAGTTGCTAGGTGACTGCAGAAGAGAAACAAATAGAAACCCTTTTTCAACTGAGAGTAAAATTAACGGGAAATAGAGGTGTTCAGAGACTTAACACGTCTCTGGAGTGTTCGTTTTTTCTTTTTTGTATTTTTAACAGTATAAGCACTTGTAAGTAGTAAAAATAATTATGGTGGCTGGATTTTGACACTTGGAGAGGAAAACTTACAAGCAATGTCTAGTAACAAGCAGCTAGTAACTAAGTATAGGCTGAGACATTGGAAATATTGAAGAGCTTGGAAACAATTGCAATTTAAAATCCTAGGTTCAGAATCGGGAAGACTTTTTTTTTTTTAATTTGAGATATCCCTTTAAGAGTCATTTGGTGCAATTCATAGCCTGATTCATGCTACTGGCGGCCTCTGATTTCAGTAATAAATGCAGAAATTTATAGGGGACTGTAAAATGTGGACAGGTTTTTGCTTTTCTAAACTGAGGTTTAAACTAGCAAACTTCTGAAGGTTTAAGAAGCCACAGAGCTGAGCAATGGGGATCTGGTTTCTTTTCCGGTCAGAGCAAATAAACACACAAACACATATTTAACTCACAGAGTGTTGGAAGAGAGAAACCAGTGTTCTTTTTAAAGAAGGAAAACAAAAACTCAACCTTGTGGGCAACAGGAGGAAAGTCACACTGGCCGGCAGGCAGCACCCTGCGTTGGCAGAGGAGAAATCTGAGCTCCAGCGGCACCGGCGGCATTTGCACAGAGCCACAGCCTCCCGTTTCAAGTTGCAAGTCTCTGGAGTCCCAGGCAAGGCCCCAGCCTGGCTCCCTTCTCAGAGCCCCGAGAACTGATGAGGAGCCCCTGCACCAACCACAGGACATGCAGGTGAGTCTGCCCAGAGACAAGGTCAGACCTTCCAGGGCTACTTGGCATCTGGTCCCTGAAAGCCACCCCCCCCGCCCACCCCGTGCCCACTTCTGCCCTGGCACTCACCTCATTTTCCTGCCTTGAGTGCTCCTGGCTGCCTGGTCCCCTTGGCCTGACTGTCCGCGAGCTCGTCCCCAGTGTGGTATCAGCCTTATCTTTGTTCTGAGGTCCCTGTGTGACTCTGGAATTGGCTGGCATTCTCCATTCAGGTCACGCCTTCCCCTGCCTGCAACAGATCCCCTCTCCCCCTCTCTCCCTCTGCCTTCTCCTCTCTCTCTCTCCTCTGACTTGCTCTTACACACACTCAGAGGGACTTGACAGAACAGAATCTGTCTTCTTCCTTACAAGATCTCCTCCTCCAGTTCCCTCCTTCATCCTGTACGGCTGCTTCCAGCTCCCGGGAGAGAATCACTGAGGAGCTCGAATAGGTATTTGTATCACCGCGTGTGTGCGTGCGTGTGTGTGTGTGTGTGTGTAGACAGTGGAGAGGGACAACGTCAGCTCTCCCCAGTCTCCCTTGCCAGATGGCTATAATTCTCTGCTCGTCTTCAGGACACTGGCAAAAGGACATCAATTAACCAAGGACAATACTAAGAAGGCAATTCTAATACCTACACTAGGCAAATCCCAAAGCTTGTCTGTCTGCAAACAACCACAGGCTTCCTGGTGAACCGAGCAGCTGGCCGGGCTTGTGAGCTAGCGGCCAGTCCTTCAGTTGGCTAGTTGTTCCTCATCAGCTGAAAGTGAGGCTTGAGCTTTTTACCGACTTGGACAGTGCCGGGGCCTGATACCACCCGGGGAGGACCCACCGCAGCCAGAGAGCCTCACACCCCATGGCTGTGAAGAGACCTGGGCCTGTGTACGTGGCTAGACCCAGGGATTGTGGAGAAAACAGCACCAGATCTCAGCCAAGCTGAGTAAGGAAATCCCTTTCTCCACAACAATGACCACCAGTCCTGAACAAGGCGAGGGGTGTCTGGTTATAAAAAGTACAGTTCACTGAGATCACCTTTTCTGTGCTAGGCACAGGATTAGGTGCAGACATCATCTCAATTACTTCCACAAAATTGACAGGGTCACACTATCGTACCCATTTTACAGACAAGAAAACTGAGGTGAGAGAGTCCATAACTTTCCTAGATTATCCAGCCTCTTATTACTCCTACTGCTGTCACAGCTAGCAGTTGGTATTTACTGGGCACTATGTGTCAGGTACTGTTCTAATAATGGGTTAACTGCTTTTGATTCTCTTTACATTTTGCAAAGCTGAGTAGTAATATTATTCCTGCTTCCAGATGAAGAAACTGCTCAGAGAGTTTAAGTAAGATACCCAAGATCACACAGCTAGAAAGTGATGGGGAAAAATCTGAGCTGGTATCCACTATGTTGTGCTGCTTCTCACTAACATATTATAGTGCATATGGCATTACAAATACATAACACAGTCACAGAGAAACTCAATTTGAGGCATTTTTTGAAAAGAGCAATTAGAGTCAGAGTTAGCTATAATCTTTCCTTTCTATTTAAGCGAACTGTATAGTTTGGACTCAATAGTTAACATCTCTGATCCTATTTCCTCATCTGGAAAATAGGAGTTACTGTGAGACTTAAAGGAAATTATCCTTATTCTTTTTCAGTTGTTCAGTGTACTCAAGAGACAACTCCCCCCCCCCCTTCCAAGCAAGGAGGCAAACACATGCATTCTCCACACTCTGATAACACTGCTTTGGCACATTTTGGGGAACAGTGCCTTGAATCTTGCTGAAGTTCTCCTTGTTCCATTTTTTTCTCCAGTTTCTCTATTTTATCACCTTTAAAAGTCAACTTCGCTAAGCTGGGCATTATTAAGAGGGTGTGTTTGATATTGTGGGTGCAAGTATATGCGATGAGGAAATGTTTGAACCTAGGCACTGTTTTAGCAAAATACTACTTTCTGGTTTAGGCAAGATAAAAACAAAAAAAAAAAACCAAAACCTTTAAAAGTCCCATTAAGACCCAGAGGGATTGGGTAGAGAGGGAGGTGGGTGGGGGGATCGGGATGGGGAATACATGTAAATCCATGGCTGATTCATGTCAATGTATGACAAAACCCACTACAATATTGTAAAGTAATTAGCCTCCAACTAATAAAAATAAATGAAAAAAAATAAAGTGATGGCTATTAGACTTTAAAAAAATTAAAATAAAAGTCCCATTAAGAAGACTCATAGGCTCCTCAGACATCAAATAACTCTCACACAACATTTTAATGATTTAAGTGTAAATGAATCAGAAACACATGGACTGCATTTCTCTTGGAATATACAAGCATTTTAAAACCAAGAGAGGAAGAACTTGGCACGAAGCACCCTGCACCATGCAGAGGGCCCTGCCCACTAGAGACATTCCCTCCATTAGTGCTACAGATGAGCTGGCCCTCTCCTAATTTAGGGCACATCCAGGGAAATGCAGTCATTTGTTCTGGGCAGAGAGGGGAGAGTTTGGGAGGGAAAGCCATCAGCTTCTCCTTGTAAAGTGTCACAGAGCCACTGAGCCTCCCAGAATAATTTCCTATGTTTTTTTTAAGGCTGCCAACGCTCAATGGGAGGCATTTGAAATATGTTCTGAGCCAAAGTTCTGCCAATATACAGCAGAGCTGATATGTGCTTCCTTGGGAGTTAGCCAAGGCTCAGATGGAATCTGCATGAAAACCGTGGCTTGGGACTGATCTGGCTTGGATTCAGGGCAATTTCCCATTGTGTGGGGCTGCACTGGTGATACAGTCCTGATCTTTTGATAAGAACGTCCTGGAGCAACATGAATAAATCATGAAGAGTGGGAGGAATGGGAAAGACAGTGGTCTAGGAATAGACTCAAACATGGGTAACTCATATGTGACCTTGGGCAAGTCACCTACTTTCTCTGCTGCAGGAGGGGAAGGAGGGACATCAGTTTCCTCCACTATAAACTCAGGGGATAGGAGTCCATTGGGAGCATGGAGCACATATAAATGTGAGTGTGAGGACTATGGAATGAAATTGCAGTGGGGGTGGTGAGGTGAATTGCTAATAATCTGTTAAAAGTCAAAGAGCTCAGAGTGGCCTTCTAGTCTTGACACTTGCTTTTATCTGTGGTCATAATATCATTACATCACTCAGGATTCAATCATAGGTATTCAGAAAGATAATTTCTAAGAAGATTCAACTTGTTTTAAAAAATGGTGATGAAAAGGTTAACATACTTACATTTAGGAAACTAACAGTATGTCAGTTAGAATCATAAAAGTGTAGAATGATGGATGTTGGCTCAAGATCCCGTTTATAGTAAGGGAAATGGATCAGAAACCTACTACTAAGAGAGTAAATACTACAGCATTCCTGCAACTAGAACAGGGCTTCGTTTACATGTTCTATCAAAGTGTTTATTATATACAACTCTTGAGCACAGACTTTCTGGAATTCCATGAATGCGTTGGAAAATGTAAAATATTTGGGCAAAGAGTTTTTATTGGCCAACTGTGAATCCAGGCTTCCTATAGAATATCTAAAAACTGATAAATGGCCCCAAAGATTACACCTGAGAATTAAATTTTGGGTTATTCAATACACTGACTGACAGAATGTTGGAAACCCTGACTTCAGAACCTATCAGGTCATCAGAATAACATGGGAAATTAAAAAAATAACAATGCCTGAGCTTCGTCTCAGAAGATTCAAATTCAGTGAATCTTGGGAGTGGCTCTTGAATCTATAATTTTAAAAGCTCCCATGCACAAGTGTCCCATTTTGGGAGGATGATCAGCATCTAGAGCCTTGGACTCCTGACCCTAAATCCAGCTCTCTTTCCCCTCATCTGTAGGTCCCTGATCCTGCCTGTGGACTTTGAGCATTCCTGAGCCATGCTGTCATGTGACTGCAAGAATTTAGGGGATGGAAAAATAATTTATATGCAAAAAATAAACCAGGCTCTATTATGGGCTGAAATGTGCTCCTCCAAAATCCATATGCTGAGGCCTAACCCCCAGTATCTCAGAATGTGTTTGGAGACAGGATCTTTAAAGAGGTGATTAAACTGGAGGTTGTAGGGTGGGCTCTAATCCAGTATGACTGGTATCCTTATAAGAGGAGAAGATTAAGATACAGACCACATAGAGGAAAGATGGGGTGAAGAGACAGCCATCTGTGAGCCGAGGAGAGAGGTCTCAGAAGAACAACCTTGATCTTGAACTTCCTGAAAATACCAGCCAATACCCAAACTGTGAGAAAATATATTTTTGCTGTTCAAGCTACTTAGTCTCTGATCCTTGGTCATGGCAGCTCTGGCAAACTAATACAGACTGTCTAATAGAAGTTCTCCCAAAGCGTAAGCCCACACCACCACAGTGTCAAACTAATTTCAAGCACCACATACATGGAATTAACAAATACTGGGCCAGTTAAGGTTTTGTTTGGTAGGTGATAAGAGAAACCTTGATTAGTGCTGAAACAGAGCTTATTTTCCTTGTGTAGCAAGAAGTGAGGCAGAAGGTGGGCCTGGGGACATTTTCTGTTTTTTTCTGTTCTGCCAGTCCTAGGAGGGGTGATGTGCCCTAGGGTTAGGTATGTGAAACATAGACCATCTGTTATGGGCCAAATTATTTCCTCCCCAAATTCATATATTGAAGACTTAACTCCCAGTATCTCAAAATATGAACATATTTGAAGATAGGAGCTTTAAGGAAGTGATTAAGTTAAAATAGGGCTGAATGGGCCTAATCTAATTGTTAATGTAAGAAGAGTTTAGGATACAGAAAACACAGCAGGGAGACCATGAGGGAATGCAGTAAGAAGGCAGCCATCCGCAAGCCAAGGAAAAGGCTCTCAAAAGAAACTAAAGCTGCCAACACCTTGATCTTAGACTTCTGGCCTCTAGAACTGTGAGAAAATTAATTTCTTTTACTTGAGTGACCCAGTCTGTGGTATTTCAGTATGACAGCCCTAGGAAGCTAATACATCATCTATACTTGCCTTACCTCTGCTCACCTAAATATGTTTAATACGATTCTTAGTTGCTATTCACTCATATTAGGTCTCCCCTGCCCCAGAAGTTCCTCAGATGCTAAGACCACATAGACCAAGAAGATACAACCATAGGACAGGATTAATTAGGGCTTCAGAAGCAAATGAACAGCAGGGGTCAGACTTTGTGAAAGGTCAGGGGATTCAGGATTATCACCTCCCTAACTCTCTAGTGCTGTTTTATGACCATTACTTTTCCAAACTCCTTCTAAATTCCCCTGCTTTTCTATCATTCTGGCACACTCTACTCATCTCTATTACTGTCATCTTCTAATTTCTTTATCCTATCCTCTGTTCCTTTCATTAATAACTTAGGCATGTGACACTATGCTCACCTCTCTCCCAATTCCTCTTGACATCCTGAGTGACAATGGCCTCTCATTGCTTGATCTCGTTTAATGATGATTTCTTCCATTTCACCAAAGCCATCTACTTTGCTTATAGCCATATCTATGTCTGGAATATTACCCTTGTGATACCTCATTCCCTGATCACTGTCTCCCTTCTTTCTAAGTCTGACTTCTTCAATAACCTGAGAATTCAACCTCATCAGGATAGCCAGCCCTCTAATACCATTCCATTTCCAGTCTATCAGATTCTCTTGGCTTTATATCTTTTCTGAATTCCACAACCAATCACCACCACTCCTTAGTGGATTCTTTTTCTTCTTCTTCTTTATTTAAAACCAGTTTCTTGACTTTCTTACTTCAGAGGAATGATTCTTCATATTTCTGGTAAATCATTGAGAATCTAATGAAAGCCACATTCCCTCTGTTTGGAATATCCTGAACAAGGCCACATAATTCACTCCCTCACTCCTTCAATTCTTTCTAAAAATGTCACCTTATTAGTGAGGTCCTTCCTGGCCACTCTATGCTATTCTATTCTCACCCCCATTTGCTCTCCCCATATCCTGCTTCATTTGTCTTTGTGGCACTAGCCACCAGCTAAGATGGTATTTATTTTAAGTTTTTATTGGTTTGTTGCTTGTTCTCCACCCCATTAGAATAACACTGTCTACAAGTGGACAAATATTTTTGTATTTTTTTGTTTACTGCTCTATTCCCAGTACCAAGAATAATGCCTTTGGCTTGCACAAAATAGGCCCTTAATAAACATTTGTGGAATGAGTTTTCTTCCAAGAAACATTTAATAGGCACTGTTCTTCAAATTTGGGATATAATTTCAGGGGCTTGATGGCGCTCCTAAAATCATGAAGCTCAGAAACTCAATCATAACCAGTCTTCTCAAATATTTCTCATACATCCCACTATAGTTTTAAAAATCATTACATACTGATCACTAGCAAATCTGCTGCTTCTTTAGGCTAAATGTCTTCCCATAGTTCCTCATGCTCAAATCAAATGTCTATTCTCACCTCCACCTCAAGGTTCCATTAGGCAGAAGTCATTTTCTATATCCAACTTGCTCATTCTCTCATATGAACAATGTTCATGAACTACTATCAAATCTGAAATTCAAGCCAGATATTTGAGTGTCATCACTGACTTATTTTTTCCTTTTCTTCTCATCTGCCATCAATCAATAACTCCTATTGTTCATATATAAGTACCTTTAAAATCTATCATTATGCATAGCATCCATTCCCCATTGCCCTTGCACTAGTGGAATGATTCATTAGTTTTCATTGGATTATTTCAATTACTTCTCATTGGTTTCTTTGCCTTTAGTACCATTCTTATAAGTATACAAGTCTCGTTAATTCTCTCCCTTTGCTAGACCTTTCAGATCCTTCCTTTGCCTAGAGAATAAAATAAAAATACCTTAGAATAGCCTTTGAGCCTTAAAGTCTAATGCTGCCGTGAAACTGAAGTAGCCTGCAGTGCTGAGCCAACATGTGGAGGACAGCTGCCTGGAAAATGGCCTGGATCCACAGCAGACTTCGCCTAAGTGAGAAAGAAATTGTTGTGTGAAGCCACTGAACTCCTAGTGTTGTTTGTTACTGTAGATAATTTAGCCTATTCTGACTGACACAATACTCTTACATGGGATTGCTCTTTCACCTCTGTATTCTTCCCCAGAACCACCACACCGACACATCACACTTTAATGTCTAGAACTGGTACCAAACTCGTTTCATATTCCAGATTTTGTCATGCTCTCTCATGTCTGTAGGCACTTACATACTCGGTTCTATTGGTCCTTAATGCTATTTTCTTCCTCATTTGTCTACAGAAATTCCTCTTATTTATCATTTGAAATCTTTCTTAAACATCAGCTTCTCTGGAAAATTTTCCCCAATCATTCAACATGGAAGTAAACACCACCTTTGTTCCTTACACTTAAACTTTAAATTACACTTTAAATTGCATTTTGTCAAATTATAGAGCAATTTTTTTGTTGACTTGGGTCATTCTTTCATCACAATAATCTGAGGTTCTGAACAATATCCTTTGTACTTTCAACTCAAGAAATGCTTATTGAATGCATAGATGTCTAAATAAATTTTTAGAAAGATATCAGGACAGGTAAACACACAATTAAGTCTATAATTATAAATTATGATGAATGCTACACAGAAAGAGAACTATGAGAGAAGATAATAGAAGGGCCTAATTTATGCAGAGTGGTCAACAAAGTCATGGTGAACTGTTATTTAAAATCAATAGGATGAGTACAAGTTTGTTAGTGAAGAGCTGGTGATTTCTCAATGATGGACTACCCTACTTGGACATCACATGTGTGGAAACTCCCCATTTTTATAACCCAGTTCATAGAAATAATAAAGATATAGAAATGTGAACAGCTGCACCCAGAATCAAGAAAAGGAATGACCTGTGGATGAGGAAGTGGGAAAGTCCATAAAAGGAGGGTGGTGGATGAGAAGTTGTGGCCGTGAGTTTCCCACAGTGGGAACCCATCCTGACCATGTGGTAGGTCTTCATAGTCCTGCTGGGGCTGACAAGACTGCATGCAAAGTCAGTGGGAAAGGAGCAAGAATCACCAACACAGAAAAATTGCCAAACAAGAGTCAAAGCCTGTATATGGAAAAGTGATACTGAACTCAGTAAGAAAAGGATTTCATGGAAGGAAATAGAGTTAATAGAATCACAAGAACAGGATTTTAAAATAAACTGTCTCCAGCAAGTTAAAGGAGGGGATATCATCTATGAGACAAGGAGAAAGATTTGAAAGAAGAACAGGTTGAAATGCAAAAAAGAAGCAACTGGACAATTAATGAAATTAAAGTAACAATTTTGCATTTATTAAATGTTTATTGAAATTAAAAAGTAAGATGCAATTGTAAGTATAAATAGCTGAATGGCTACAAATGAAAAATTAATTAATGATTTGAAAATTCAAGCTGAAGAATTCTCTCAGATAAAGAGATCAGAAGTATAGAAAAAAATAAAGGGATATAGATTCTGAAGTTCTTACATATGTCTAATAGAATTTTCTTTAAAAATGAAATAAAGAGGGGGAATGTGAAACAACCTTTGATGATATATTGGCCTTAGAATTGGCCAAGAATTGAGAAAAGACAAGAATTCTCAGACTGAAAAGATCTACCAAGGCCCAAGTGAGATATTTACATAAAATTAGACCTAGATTCCTTGTCATGAAAGGTCAATGTATTAAGAATAAAATTAGAATCTTAAAATTACCAATTTTTAAGAGGAAAAAAATGAAATTAGATTATCATTCAGACATTTTTACCAGCTACTTGGAAACAAAAGGGAAATAGAGACTATCCAAATGTGAAAAAAGAAAATATCTTTAAATTTATCATTTTTTACTAGCTGAAGGATTATGAAAGTGAAGCTGAAATAATGAAGACATTTTCAGACTCTACAAAGCCTACCATTTGCCGGCCCTTTCAGAAAGAGTTACTGGAGGATGTTGGAGCAGGTTAGCATTGGTGAAATTGTGGAAAAATAAACACACTAGAACCTTGGTGTCTCAGACAGTAAAGAACCTACCTGCAGTGCAGGAGACCTAGGTTCAATCCCTGGTTTTGAAAGATCCCCTGGAGAAGGAAATGGCAACCCACTCCAGTATTCTTGCCTGGAGAATTCCATGGACTGTATAGTCCATGGGATTGCAAAGAATTGGACATGGCTGAGCAACTAACAATTTCAACACTTTCAAGTACACATGTATCATGCTTGTCAGAACATAAAGTGGCCTGGCTACTTGGGATACAATCTGGGGATATTAACAAGATAAAAAGAGGCATATCCTACAAACCAATAATCTTACCTCAAGATATCTGTCTTAGAGAAACTTGCATTTGCGAACATATTTATTGTAGCATTATTTGTCAAGGTGAAAAATGGGCTTCAGTGGAGTAATGGCTAAATATAATATAGTCATACTATGGAACACAAAGCAACAATAAGAAGGGATATGAAAGATCTACTGATATATGCATCAACCTGGATTTATCTCTAAGATTTACTGTTGAGTGAAATGGGCAGGTTGAAGAATGGTATGTGCATTAGGATACTATTTATTTAATGAAAAAGCAATAGGTTCAACACACAATACATATTTTGCTCATATCATAGATATTTTGCATATATTTTCCATATACAGCTGAAAAAAGTGGTAGGAAATAAATCACAAATAACTAGTTACTTGTGTGGAGGATGTGGTGAGAAGCTTTATTCATATTTATAATAACCAAAACTTTCAGTGACTGATCAGGACTGTTTAAGCAGGGGATTTTAAGGGTAAAGGAGGACTCTGGGAATTATGAGGAAAATGGATTTGGAGGCCAGTTTGGAGCCTGTTGCAGTACTTAGGACCATCAGGCACTCTGGGCACAGAGCCTGGGGCCCATGAAAATGTTTTAATTTCTTTTAAAGTCAGAATTAAAAAATAAAATAATAATGGATATATAATAAAGAATCCAGATATCTTTGTAGCAATGCAACACTAAAATATAATGTTTATTTATTTATATTTTTATGAATAAAGCCCAGATTAGGAGAGAGAATGCTTGGATGGATCGGACTGGTGGTGGTGAACATGGAACCCAGAGGATAAAGACAAAATATATTTTGTCTTTCAGAAAAGTCTGAACCTGGCCGTGAATTGAGAGTGAGGAATTGAGGGAGAGGAAGACAGCAAAGACAACTCCCAGAATTCTGACTCAAGGTTGTGTTGTTGCCACTTACTGAGATGGAGGAAGAGTGGAAGGGGGTGAGTGGGGGTCAGGGTGTAAAGAGCCTTGCATGCCACATTAGATGCGGAAAATCTACTAGGCAGGCTGGGGATTTTCTCAACTCTGGGTAAGTGAGAGAGTCATGCGGGGAGCTTGAAAAATTCAAATTTCTGCCACAGCTCGCAGACTTGATCCCATCCAAAATCTTGAAAGGGTTGAGAAACGCTGACATTTTAGGCCACAGAAAGGCAAGATTTTTAAATGGAGAATGACATGATCAGATAGCGTTTTGTTTTGTTTTTAAATTCATATTTGAGAACAGTAATGAGTTCGCGAGAGATTGGAGGATAATCTGGAACTACAATACCTAACAAACCCAGGCTGCCTGATTCTCAGCCGCTCCCAGGCTAGGAAAAATTCAGTGGAACTAACGCTGTTTGGAAAAGAGCTGAGACGACCTCCTGGCCAGACCCAGCCCAGAGCACAGCTTGGCTGAAGCCCGGGGGCATTTGGAGCACATGGGCCTTGGGGCCATCAGCATTCTCTGGCCAAACCACAGTACTAATTTAAATTGTCACAAAACAGTGAACCTGAACCATAATGACCTTTTAAAAGCAGGATTTTAAGACCAAAAGTATTTCACAAAAAAAAAAGCATTGCAAGAAAGCTGGCCACCCCTCAGGTAATGATTTTAAAATGGGGGGCTTCAAAATATTTTCGGGCCTTAGATGAAGGGGCTGAAGCAGGAAGGGGCACAGAGCTCTGTGTGTGTCTTTACCCATATAGGACTGTGAACAAGCGTGACTCTTCTGAAGACATGCCAGCAGACCCTGATAGTTGAGCAGAACGTGATACTCAACGCTGCACCCATCAGGACAGTGAGGGTGTTTGGGTTAGCTGTGGTAACTCTCCGGGCCTGAGTTGTTTTGTTTTTCTCCACAAGATGGGAGAAATGATAGCCCTTTTTTTAACATCTTGTTTCAAGGACACAGTTGTTTTTAAAGTCTTTTAAAGGAGTGATACCTTTGGGATTCTAAGGAAAGTCGATCTTCTCTGGAGAAAAGTATAAAATTTTCTTGTATCTAGATATTTATAGGACTGGTGATTAATCCTTGGTGAAGTGAAAGTGAAATTCGCTTAGTGGTATCCGACTCTTACAGATTTCTCCAGGCCAGAATACTGGAGTGGGTAGCCTATCCCTTCTCCAGCAGGTCTTCCTGACCCAGGAATTAAACCTGGGTCTCCTGCATTGCAGGTGGATTCTTTACCAACTGAGCTATGAGGGAAGCCAGTCCTTGGTAATGTTTATAAATTGCCTGCAAAGCTCCTGGCCATCTGTGGAGATTCAACCAATAGTAATTTTTAACATTATAATTAGAAAGTAAGAGTAAGGACCATGATAGGTATATGAAGAAAGTGGCCTTCCGGATGGGCCTGAAAAGATGAGTAGGATTTCAAGAGGCCAAAAGAAAAACAAGAGCTACAGTAATGGCAAAAATTAAAGTAAGACTCAGTGATGAAGGGATTACCCAGAATGAGTAATACTACTGAGACAGCTCTTTCCAGGTGTGATATGCATTATTTACTTCAACCTCCACAATGAGATATTGTTAGAGAATAGGAAACAGAGAAAAGGAAATGTTCTTACTCAGAATTACCCACTTAACTTTGCTCCTGTTTCCTTAGCAAAGAATTGATTATCTTTCTGTCATTACAGGTTCATTTGCACTTTCTAGAGATTTAAGCCAACGGAATCATACAGCATATACTCATTTTTGTCTGGCTTCTCTCACTTAGCATAATTATTTTGAGATTCCCTCATGTTGTTACACACGTAATTAGTTCATATGCCATGATTTGCTTGTTCATCTGTTCATGGACACCTGGATTATTACCAGGTTTCAGCTATTACAAATAGAGCTTCTGTGAACAGTTATATATGTGTCTTTGTTTGGAAAGATGCTTCCATTTTTATTTGGTCCATCTCTAGAATGGGATGGCTAGGTCAGATAGTAGGTATATGTCTAATGTTTTAATATACTACCAAACATGTCTCCAAAGTGGTTGTACAATTTTACATTACCACCATAGTGAAGAGCATTCCAGTTGTGCCATACTTTTGCCCAAACTTGGTAAGTTTGATTTTTGAAAAATTTAAACCTTTATCATATATATGTAGAGGTATCTCATTGGATATTAATTTGCATTCCCCTAATGATTAATAATTTTGAGCATTTTAAAGTGTTTTCACTCATGTATCATTTTTGGTAAATTGTTCAAACCTTTTGCCTGTTTTTAAATTGTGTTTTTACCTAATTATTGATTTATTTATATATGAGTCCACTGTACATCGGACTTCCTAGGTGGCACTAGTAGTAAAGAATTTGCCTGCCAATGCAGGAGACACAAGAACCATGGGTTTGCTCCCTGTGTCAGGAAGATCCCCTGGAGGGGGAAATGACAACCCACCCCAGGATCCTTGCTTGGAGAATCTCATGGACAGAGGAGCCTGGCTGGCTACAGTCCATGGGGTCATAAAGAGTCCTACATGATGAAGAGTCTAAGCACACCACTGTATATCAGATGCATAATTTGCAAATATTTCTCCCTTGTCCATGGCTTGTCTTTTCATTACTTTAATGTTTTTTGCAGAGGAAAAGTTTTTAATTTTGATGAAGTACATGATCAATTTTTTTCTTCTATAGATCATGCTTTTGGTGTTGTATCAAGGAAATCTTTGCTTAACCTAAGTATTCACAATAATAAAATACCATGTACTGGGGGTTTAAACAACAGACATTTATTTTTCAGTTTGGAGGCTGGGAAGCCCAAAAGCAAAGTGCCACAGATTGGGTTTCTGGCAAGAGCCCTTTTCCTGGTTTGCAGACTGCCTTCTTGTGGTGTCCTCACAAGGGAGAAGGAGAGGGTGTCTTTTCTTATAAGGACGCTAATCTAATCATGGGCACCGCCCTCATGATCTCCTCCAAGCTTAATTACTTCCCAGTTTCCACCTCCAGACTATCTCATTGAGGTATAGGGCTTCAACACACGAATTTTGGGGGATACAAATGTTCAGTCTATAATACCGAGGTCACAATAGTTTTTCCAGTATTTTATTTTTTTATTCCCTGTATTTTCTTCTAAAATTTTTAGATTTAGATTCACTTTAGGTCTATGATACTATGATTTACATTTAGGTCTATGATCCATATGCAGCTGATTTTTGTATATTGCACAAGATTTGAATTGAAGCTCATTTTTTAGCAAATAGATATCCAACTGTTTCAGCATCACTTGTTAAAAGGACAATCCTTTCTCCACTGATTAGTTTTTACACCTTTGTCAGTTGTCCTTCAGTGTGGATTTGTATCTGGTTTCTCAATCTGTTCTGTTCATCTATTTGTGGATCTTTATGCCAGTACCACATTGTCTTAATTACTGTAGCTTTAGAAAAATCTAGAAATATGTAGTGTTAGCTCTCCTGTATTGTTCTTTTTCAAAGTTGTTTTAGAAACAGTTTGTTAATTCCTACCAGAAAGCCTGCTGTGATTTTGATTGGAATTTTGTTGAATCTATACATCAGTTTGGGGGAAGAATTGACATCTTAAGAATAATTAAGTGTTCTTATTAAGAACATTCAGTATTCTTTTTTTTTTTCATTCAAGAAACTTTTATTGACCTCCTTTCAAAGACAATGGGCTGCTTTTCTGGGTGCCTGATGTCCTCTGCTAGCAATCAGAAGTTGTTTTGTGGTGTTTGCTCAGCGTTCAAATGTTCTTTTGATGAATTTGTAGGGGAGAAAGTGGTCTCCCTGTCCTATTCCTCCACCATCTTAGTTCCTCCCAAACATTCAGTATTCTTAAGTGAACACCGTACACCTCTTCACTTATAAAAGTTCTTTAAAATTTCTCTCAGTAATGATTTGTTGTTTTTAGTGAATAGTTCTTATCTACCTATTGTCATATTTATCTCTAGGTCTTTCATAAATTTTGATTTCATTGCATATGACATTTTTATTTTGATTTCTGACTGCTTATTGCTAATACAGAAATAGAGGTGATTTCTTTCTGTCTTCTGCAATCTTACTGAATTTACATTTTAGTTATAATAGCTTTTTTTAAGATCCCATCAGATTTTTTACATAGATGATCATATCATCAAAAGAATAAAGACAGTTTTACTTCTTTTCTTTTCCTTGCTTTGTTGCACTGGCTGGAACCAAAAGTGTAATATTGCATAGAAGTGGAGACTGAACATAAAAGTTTTATTCTTAATCTTATGGAGAAAGCACTCAGTCTTTGCCATTACGTTAGTTGCTAACTGTGGGATTTTTGTAGCTGTCCTTTATCAGATTGAGGAAGTTCCTATCTATTCCTAGTTTGCTGAGAAATATATACCAGGAATGGCTGTTGGATTTTATCAATTATTTTTTTCTGCCTTTATTTATTTATTTATTTTGGCCATGCCACATGGCTCGTGGGATCTCAGTTCCCTTACCAGGCAGTGGAAGCACAGAGTCCTAACCACTGGATCCCCAGGGAATTCCATTTTCTACTTCTATTGACATAATCATATGATTTTTCATTTGTTAATATTTAAAATGTCAGTGTTAAAAATTTACCACATTAAAAATATGGTAAATTACATTGATTTATTTTCTTGACTTTTCCAGAAAGTTAATCTTGTGTTAACTCTACTTGGTTATGATATATTAATCTTTTTGTATATTGCTGAATTCAATTTTGTAAAATTTTGTTAATAATTTTTTACATATGGTTTTGAGGCATATTGGTATGACGTTTTCTTGTAGCATTTTAATATGATTTTGGTATCAGGAAAACACTGGCTTCAAAGAATGAGTTGAGAGGTATTCCCTTCTCTTCAATTTTCTGAAAGAGTTTGCATAGAATTGGCATCCTTTCTTTCTTAAGCATTTCTTAATACAATGAAGTTATATAGGCTTGAGTTTCCCCCCTTCTTCTCTGTGGGGAGATAATTTTAACTACAAATTCCATTTATTTAACAGATAAAAGGTTGTACAAGTTATCTGTTTCATCTTGAGTAAATTTTTGTGTTTTTCAAGGAATTTGTACTTTTTATCTATTCTGTCTTTTTTAAAATTTATTTTTAATTGGCAGTTAGTTACTTAACAATATTATGTTGCTTTATGCTTAATGGCATAACAGTGTCGTAGTATTGCTTTATTGTACTTTTAATACTTATAAAATCTTTAGTAATGTCACCTTTTTTATTTCTGAATTTGGTAATTTGTATCTTCTCTGTTTTTGTGCTGATAAGTTATTATAGAAGTTTGTCAATTTTATCACCTCCTCGAAGAGGCTGCTCTTGATTTCTTTGATTTTTTTCCCCAACATATCTCTATTACATATTTTTAATGGATTTATCCTCCAGTTCTTTAAAGTTGTGTATCTGGAAAGGTCTTTACCCTTCTCTTGTTTCAAAAAGATATTCTCATGGAAGCAAAAGTCTCTATTATTTTGAATGCAAAGAAAGGCATAATTAAAATGACAGTATACATATATCAAGCACTTAGTTTATGCCAACAACCTTCTGAGTTAAGCATCATTATTATTTGCGTTATACAGACTTGGAGACCAAGGCTCAGAAAAATTTAAGTTTTCCAGTGTCATATACCCAACAAGCAACAAAGCGACATTCACACAAATCCAGAGTCTCTAATCTTAACCACAAGAGAGACAAGATTCTGCTGTCTATCAAGAAAATAGAGGACATATGAGTACACAGTCCAGGAAATGCCTCATGCTTATAGTCCTGAGAGAAAAAACTTAAGTCACTTGAGAGTCATTCTAGACTTTTTCCAGGACAATGGTTGTTGTAGCCACACGTGGGAAACAAACTCACTCAGAAGGACAATGCAGATAGTGGAGTGCAGTTTATTACACCGGCGGGCCCAAGGCAGAGTCTCCTCTTAGCCAAGGACCCCGACCAGCATTTGCAAAAATCTATTATACCCCATGTGTACGTGTCCAAACCCACCACCCCATATTCCTTGAGACTTACATAAACTAAGGCAGGGTAAATACAATCCCAATAACCCCATCACTCATGTGCCATGTGCTCAGACAGTTAAACAATTAGCCAATAATCAATAAGCACGAGGTTACACTCCGGACAGGTACAGAAAAATTTATGGCCTGTCTGGAGGAAGGGGTGATTAGTGTGTGTGTTCTCTTAGGCGATGAGTAATCTGGATACAACCTGCAAGGTTTCCCTGTCCGGAGGGGGTCTTATCCTCTGTTGTTGTTTCCATAGGCACTAAATACAGAGTTCACAGTCCATTGAAGAGGTGGCTGAGCATGATCAGCATGAACAGGCCTGAGATGGAGTCCAGGCCCTATGAATTCCTTCTTCATGGTCTTAGCAGGAAACTCCTGGGACCCTGTGAAACCATATAGCTCCCCAGAGACACTTACAGAGAACACAACTAACAAAGCTCTAGGACATAACTTATTGATCAAAGCCACCGGAAGTCATTCCCAGAGCCTGAGAAATCTTCATAAAATTAGCAGCTGGGGGTTGGAATGGGTGTTGGTTCTAAGAGGGCATTTCCCCATGGATGGCTGCACACACTCAGATGAAAAGACAGCCTCTCTGATAGTGTTGGGTGGGGTAGCATGTTCTTTTCTCAAATGTTCTGTGGAAGTAGCACGGGTAAAACAAAGAACACTGGGTCTGCACGCATGCTACCTGAATGGATGGATTCAGATCTAAGAACCTGAGCAATCCATGTTGCTTGCCTGGGCCTGTTTCCTCATCTATAACAAAGAGACATGAGTGGTTGTTCAGCCTACCATTTGGTGCTGCAAAAGTGAGAAGGATAATTATTGTTGTTAATACTTTTCTGAATGTTTCAGGATTCTGCACAGAGATACCATGAAAACATTTTATATCACACACTGAAAACGGAAATATACCAAAAAAGCTGCACCAAGTTAGGATTTGGAACAGAAATTATTTACAAGATAGGCAATGCTACTGGGCATGTTTTGGTCTTCAATTAAATTCTTTTTAAACTCTGGCTCCATGGTGTAATGGTTTTGGAATTAGGAATAATAAAACATTAGTTACACCGTTGAGTAATGGTTTTATTTAAAACAAGATGAAATATTAACCCGGTGATGCCCAGAACCAAATGTAAGACCTCTAAGTGAATGTTAGAGGCCAGTGGTGGGGTCATTGCTACTAACCGTTAGGTGGAGGGCTGAGATATACACAGCACAGCTCCCTGCATCTCACCTCATTATTTCACCTTGCTGTTTTATCTGTGCCTTAAAATCCTTTTGGAAGCACTCAATATTGACATTTTTTTTTTTTTTTTAACACTGGCAGAGACACTGGGACTCAGAAAAATTGATTTGGTCAAAGTCTCATGGCTTGTAGGGGTGCAGGGACCAAGTGGTCATGACAGTGCAGAGAGCAGGATCTGATATGAGGTATCAGCTGGGGCAGGTGCTTGCGTAACTGGGAAGCATCTATTATCTGAGAATGGGGATAATACCTACTTCAGGTGCTTACTCAGGGCTTGATGCTTACTTAAAGTGAAGTTGCTCAGTCATGTCTGACTCTTTGCGACGCCATGGACTGTAGCCTACCAGGCTTCTCCGTCCATGGGTTTTCCAGGCAAGAACACTGGAGTGGGTTGCCATTTCCTTCTCCAGGGGATCTTCCTGACCCAGGGATCGAACCCAGGTCTCCCGCATTGCAGGCAGACGCTTTACCCTTTTGAGCCACCAGGGATGCTTACTTAAGTACTAAATAAAAGTTAGCTATTCTTCCTCATCTCCCACCTCACTTTCCATTGCAGCACACGGGGGTCTTGGCAAACACAAGCACAGCCACAGGCAAGCTCCCACTTCCGTAGTCAGTCCCCCATCCACCAGGAAGGTGCCCCATTCAGTCTGGAATGGAGTCCATTCTGCTCCCCTCCGGGCTTGTGAGTCCTGGGCTTTAGAGGTCCTCCCCCCCCAGGGCTCCTTTCCCTCCCTCTGCCTGGGAGAACTTCAGAACTTCAGCCTGGGGCTATCCTCACCTGATTCTGGTGACTTCCCAGGGGTGGAAGTGAGGGCAGAGGGGCTAGGGGGGCAGTGCTTCATTTCAAGTGGAAAGGGAGAAAGAAAAGGAAAAGCTAGAGCGACCTTCTCTTGAGGGGCCAGTCCCTGCTCTGATCTCTGTCAGACTCCCTCCCATTTGTCACCCTCCTCCCAGCTCACATCTCTTTCTCCTCTTTGGCTCCAGGCCTCAGGGCCAAGCTCCCTGGCAAATCTGCATTTTTTTTCCCTTGGAACATGGGGCCTGTAGCTATCTTCTGGGTTTGCAGAGAACCCATGCCAGCAGCAGTCATCATCTGAGGACTTGCTGAAGACCCACATTCCCTGAAGGAACCAGGCCTACTGAATGGGAACTCTAGGGGCGGGGCCCAGCAGTCTGTCTTATAAGAAGCTCCCCAGGTAATTTTAAGGCAGCCGAAGTGTGAAAATTACTGTTCTAGGGAAATGAGTGGAGAAGGCAATGGCACCCCACTCCAGTACTCTTGCCTGGAAAATCCCATGGATGGAGGAGCCTGGTAGGCTGCAGCCCATGGGGTTGCGACGAGTCGGACACGACTGAGCGACTTCACTTTCACTGTTCACTTTCATGCATTGGAGAAGGAAATGGCAACCCACTCCAGTGTTCTTGCCTGGAGAATCCCAGGGACGGGGGAGCCTGGTGGGCTGCCATCTGTGGGGTTGTACAGAGTCGGACACGACTGAAGCGACTTAGCAGCAGTAGCAGTACGGAAATGAGACAAAGCTGAGGACCTGACTATTCAGCTCTGCTTCCTGAGCATAGTCAGAACCTCCCAAATTGTGGTTAAAGAGGGTAAAATTCTCAAATCTCTTCTGAGTAGATAGAGAAGACAGGCTATAAAAAGAAATAAGAAAAGAAAGAGTTTTCTCAGCAGGAAAAACAGGTATCTGATTTTCTTGGACCCTCTATTGCTTCTTCAGAGACCACCCATGCCTTCCAACAAAAATTTCGGGTCTAAGCTTCTGCAGCTGCTGTCCAAAGGGACACAGGCAGCAAGGAAGCCATGGCCGCATTCCAAGAACTTAAAAGTTCTTGAGACCTTGGGAGGAATCTCAGAGCTCAGCCACCCAATTCTTCATCTGATGCTTGAGTCTCTATCAGCCTCTGAAGGGAACTCACTACCATTCAAAAGCTTTGATAACTCAGAGTCCTAGAAAGTTCTTTCACTGGACACCAGATCAGGGCTGTGCTTTCTTGTTCACTCTGATATTCTTACTCCCCCTGCTCCCATAGGGTTCAATAAGTACTAGTTGAATGAGTGGATGGATGAATGAACTAATGAGCAGACATTCTGCCCAGTTTATGTGGTTAGAAGCACAGTGTTCCTATGAAGGAGGGTGGCAGCAAGTGAGCCTGGGACGCTGCTTCTGTGACCCACCCAGCCAGTGCCTTGCTGAGGGTAGGAGCCCTTTGAACTTGTGATGGATGGGAGAGCTCCAGACTAAGAGGTCCCTGGCACAGGGAGACGACTCTTTCAAGTGTTCTGAGTGTCAGGGCCCAGTGGCAGCCTTCCTCCACGGCAATGACTTATTACATTCCTGAATAAGTGAAGGGAAATTCAATCCATATGTTCTGGAGTTATTTGCACAATACTCAGCAAGATGCTGCTGTTGTGTAAGAGCCATTTGACGTCGGTGGCATGACTTTCTTCTTTCTGTTCTGAGAAGAGTCCCTGAAGAAAAGCCAATTCTACTGTCCCTGAAGAGAGAGGGGCAGGAGCACAGGGGCCAAGTCGTCTAGGGCCATCCTGCAGGCAGCTCAGGGCTTGGGGAGACTGGCAAGTCTCAGGAGGCCGAGGAAAGGGAGACTCCTGCCCAGCTGTACGCCCACATGGGCTCAGCCAGCTGCTGCCAGAACAGCCTCAGTGGCGGATGGGGTGGAAACAGCTTAAGGAGTTGCTGAAGAACAGGGAGGAAAAGCCGGCGCATTGGGAAGATGGGGGCATCAGAAAGAGCACCTGGGTTGCATTCTGGTGTAACTCTGGGTAAGTAACTTCCTCCCTTCCAGCCTCAATTTCCCCTTTTGCAAAGTGTGAGGCTACACTCATGCTCCACCATCCTCATGCATCCCGATAGTCTATTCTAGGACCCTTTTTTGTGTCTTACTATGAATATTATCTGGCAATACCTGGATAATATTTTTACCACAATCCTTAGTAAGAAATACATTTCACAGAGTAACTTAGTATACGTAACTGAAACAAAGTCTTCACAAATCAAGGCTTACCCTTCCTGCAAGCACTGACATGTTGATCAATGGAAAGCAGAGAGAATCCAGAAATAAACCTACACATTTATGGTCAAGTGATTTCCAACCAAGGTGCCAAGGCAATTCAATGAATAAGAACAGCTTTTTTAGGTAGTGGTGGCACAATTGGCTATCCATATTCAAAAATACATACATACATATATGCATATGTACACTTACACGATACTGCACATGACACACACAAGTGAATTAAAAATGGATCCTAGATTGAGATATTAAGGGCTAAAAGTAAGTAGTGAACTATGTGTTTAGGTTAACAGCAAGGATGAACCCTCATGAACATTATGTGAAGTGAAAGAAGACAAACATGAAAACTAAATACTTTGTGTTTCCATTTATGTGACATTTCTAGAAAAGGCAAAACCTTAGAGACGGAAAGCAGATCATAGGTTTACTTGGGCTGTAGGGCTGTGTGTGGGGGAACTAATAGGTGTGGGGGAACTTTGTGGAGTGACAGCAGTATTCTAAAACTGTGATGAATGTTATTCAGCCCTGTAAGTGAGCTAAAACTCATCCAACTGTACCCTAAAATGGGCGAACTTTACAATATATACATTATAACTCAAAGAGATATGACAACTAATAAAATTAAACCCGAAGGATAAAGATGATACATGATTTGTTCAATTGTGTTGTTTTTTGGGCGTGATGAGTGAGTTCTGGACCACCTCTTATTGTCTTATTAGTCTCTCTTCATAACATCCACAGCATCACTGCACATAAATATACTACTCATGAATACTAGTAGTTTGAAAATATTTGAAAAGATTAGAGTGATTAGGTTTATATTGAACACTAAAACTTTTTAAAGGAGTTTATAAGCCGGAGCAAGTCTTCTAACATTATGCAACACCAACAAATGCCGTTCAGTTCAGTTCAGTTTAGTTCAGTCACTCGGCGGTGTCTAATTCTTTGCGACCCTGTGGACTGTAGCACGACAGGCTTCCCTGTCCATCACCAACTCCCGGAGCTTGCTCAAACTCATGTCCATCGAGTTGGTGATACCATTTAGCCATCTCATCCTCTGTTGTCCCTTTCTCCTCCTGCCTTCGATCTTTCCCAGCATCAGGATCTTTTCCAATGAGTCAGTTTTTTGCATCAGGTGGCCAAAGTATTGGAGCTTCAGTTTCAGCATCAGTCCTTCCAATGAACATTCAGGATTGATTTCCTTTAGGATTGACTGATTTGATGTAGACCATAATTAGCCATAATTTCAGGTATATAATTTGTCATACTCCCCAAAGGCATAATCTGATAGCTCTGAATACTTGCAAAACACAAGGGAAAAAGTTCTGTTTCTTTTTAGTAGCTTAGTGTGGCAACCAGACACCTCCAAAGATTTCCTAATCAGTTCAGTGGCTTCCAAACCTAACTGATCATGAGAATGATTCATGGAGAGCCTCCTACCTCACTCCCAAGACCCAGGCCATCAGAGCATCTGAGGGGTGGAGATTTAGGATTCTTTAGCCTTAGAAGGACTTCCTAGGTGGTCAGGGAGATTTGTGAGTTTCATTTGGTGAGATCATTGTGATTAGATTTGAGATAGAACACAATGAACTAGTTTCCAGTTACAGTTAAAAGATCAAAGTTTGCAAATGAATGACTTAAATATAAAGCAGAGTATAGATTAAGTTGTCTCAACAATCACACCACCCACTCTTCCTCACTTTCATTCCTTTAGAAACGGATGGAGTAACAGTCTTAAGCGAGAATTCTGCAAATCCCTGGATCCTACATTGATAACCTCAAATTCTTAGCTTTTAAAAGTCTCATAATCCTTTTTAGTTAAATGGAGAATATCATCAATTATTATTTTTTTAAAAATAGCTGGCTGCCATTAAGTTAAGTTGCCCTTTTGTATTTTCAGATGCTAATTTTTAAACCAAGTGCAGAATTTACATTTGCATGGTTAAAGTCAGTTTTTAGGTCTTCATTTGAGACTCAACATTTTTTTTTAACTCTTAATCTAGTTATTTAATGAACTCTATTTCTCCCAGGTTTACTTATCAACTCAAATTTTGACAAGGTAAGTTTACATATTTATACTATTTGTTTTCTTTTGTCCCTTACTTTAGTCAACCTGCAAACCTATTTGCATTCACACTTTTCCTCTTATCATCTGCCTCAGGAAAGGAGGGTCCTGCCTCTGGCGGCTCAGGATGGCTCCCCAATCCTGCCTGCGCTCTGGGAGCCCCACCTCTCTCTCCTGGACCCTCTGCTCTGATGTCAGCCCACGCGTCCTCCAGTGCATGGAAAAATATCGCAGTCTTTCCCATCTAAAACCAAAATGCTTCCACACTATCTGTCCCTCTCCACTCAGCCTCCATTCCCCTTTTCATTTTCTTTCCTAGTCAAGCTTCTAGAAGGAAAATCCCCTGAGTATTCGTGCTTCTCTCCTGCGGGGACTTCCTACCCTCTGTCGCCTGGCTTTTGTTCCCATTGTTCAATAAACCACTGCTGGATAGAGTCAGTAATGACTGTGTAGTTGTCCAAATCCCATCAACCCATTGTCTCTTCATATCTAATTTAACTTTCGTGTTGAGTTTGTTTTGAGGAACTAGTCTCTCCTTTTGTGTGTGTGTGTGTGACTGGTCCCTATTTTATTTTTTAAATTAATTTTTTAATTGGAGGAAAATTGCTTTACAATGTTGTGTTGGTTTCCGCCATACAACAATGCAAATCAGCCATGACTACACATATATCACCTCCCTCTTGAGCCTCCCTCCCTTCCCCTCATTCCTTCCCTCTAGGTCATCATAGAGCACCAGGTTGGGCTGTTTTACAGATGGTATGTGGATGCCACTTTCTTCACTTGTTCCACTCTTTCCTTCTCTTACTGTGTCGACAAGTCCCTTGCCTGTATTTGTGAAGGAACAGCCTCTCCTCCTTAAAGCCGTCTTCCTTCCCTTTCTCAGGCGCGGCTTCTCCCTTCCACTTCCTGCTCCCAAACAGTTTTCCCTCCACCACCACCTTCACTGCCCACCCCCTACATGCTGCCTTCTGTCCTCTGCTCTCTCCTCTTCTCATTCTCCTCTGTGATACCTCGAGTGTGCCCTCAAGTCATACGTATCAGAAACACTGAAAGGGTTTGCTGCTTGCTGAAAGTGCAAATGCACAGAGCTACTGAACCAGAATCTCTGGAGGGGACCTGGGAATCTGCATTCACGCTGGCTGTCCTGGGAATTCGAAAGCATGATGAAGTGTGAGAACAATGAGCTCTGTGGACGTCCACTGGGCCACACTTTTTAATCCAGCGTTTCCTGACTCATCGACCCACTGCTGTCCAGGCCCCATCTCATTGTTCTCCTTAAAGTCTTGCATGGCCTTCTCTCCCCTGGAAACTGAGGCTAAGCTCCCAGATCCTGGCATTAAGGCCTTTCTCATTTGGCCCTGGTGCAGCTCTTGGGCTAGGCTTCTTCTCCCCACAACTCTCAAGAGTTCTCCATACCCCAGATGGACCCTTAACACACCTGCCTGCTCCACCTCTGGGCCTGGTTGGTCCTGCTGCTCTCCACCAAGTTTCTCCTGAATTCACCTTCAAGTCCCAGAAACTTCCTTGAACAGTCTTCACCGAAACTACCCTGAGACTGACAGCCACACCAGGTTCTCTTTTTGCCCTTCGGGCACCCAGGGGTAAGCACCCCATGGCCCCCACTCAGTATTGTCCTGGCTGGGCCTCCTTCCCCCTGGAGCTCTTCACACGGGGACCCCACCTGCTCTCTCCAGGACCCCAGGAGCATGGGGTTTCATAGCAGAGAACAGGAAGACAGTGGCTGTGGTGAGAGGTGTGGTGAAGGTGCTCCTGGTTCAGACACAGACTGCGCTGCTCACCTGGTGAGCAAGGTGACAGGTGACTTCTCTCATCAGTTTATATCTGCTGGGCTCTAGGCTGTGAACCGTCTCTGCTCTCACGGGTCTCTTGTCAAGTGAAGGACACAGGAAAGTCGATGGAGAGACCCTGGGTAGAGAGAGAATCTGTAATAGAGGGAAGTGCGGGAGTGTGGGAGCGTGGAGGGGTACAGCCAGCCCGGACCTTGTTTCCAGATGCAAAGTGCCTGTCCCAGGAAAAGGGCCACAAGATAGGAAAGATGAAGCACAAAACACGCCGCAGGGTGCGAAAGAGCTCCTGAAGGACAGCGAGAAGGCTTGAGCCTCAGTCTGCGCTCTGCCACTGATAAGCTGTGTGACACGTGCTTATACAATTCCCGAGCTGCAGCTTCCTGTAAGTAAAGTGAGGAGTTTACACTGGGTTCAGTTCTGAACCCCTTGAAAAGGTCTGAGACTGAACTCCATACAGATGCATGTTGTAAAAAGGTGCATAATTAGCATTAGCCACCAGATGGCAGGAGAGGATCTCTTTTTTTTTTCCCCCACAAACTTGCGTCTTGCCTCCATCACTGAAATCTCATTCGGGGGCAGTCTATTTGAATTGGGCCTGATGGACGCCACCAGCTCCAGATGTGGCTTCCATGTAAAAGGCTCTTCTGAGATATATGGGCAGCATATAAATACCTCACTTTGGGGGAACTTGTCATTACCTGTCTTTAAATACACACTTTTGAAAAGCAGCCCCTGATGCCTGCGGAAGGTCGTCCTAGCATTGCTATGTTGCAGCTCTGGTTCTGACAACATGGGCTAGATACCTGGAGAGAGATGTTTTGTTCAGGTCCTAGTGGGACAATCTGCCCAAACCTCAGTCTCTGTGGGGCCAGGTATTGATCACCTGGGCAATGGAAATTGCCAAGAAATGGCTGGGCTACCTTGCTAGGGACCTGTGTCCCATCCCTGGGCCTTTGAGCAAAGCTGGGAAGTTGGGGAGGTAACTCCAGATCTTCAGTGGCTGAACTGAAATCAGAGACCTCTGTGAGGATCTGATGGAAGCCGTGGATGCTGTCCTTCAGAACGCTCATGATATACATGTTATTTCAGCAGCTTCTCAGACCTTGTTTCTAGGGACCCAGGCTGTGAACCACTCAGAATTCTCAGCCTTAAGAACCTGAGGTCATGTATTCACTCTCAGAGGTCAGCTATGCTGGGCTTCCCAGGTGGCTCAGTGGCAAAGAATCTGCCTGACAATGCAGGAGATGTGGGAGACATGAGTTTGATCCCTGAGTTGAGATGATCCCTGGGGGAGGAAATGGCAACCCATTCCAGTATTCTTGCCTGGGAAATCCCATGGACAGAGAAGCCTGGCTGTCTCCAGTCCATGGGGTTACAGAGTCAGACACAACAACTGAGCATGGTCAGCTACGCACATTGCTCTCTGATTTGTGGTTAGACTAAACTCTTGGTTATTTCCCCTAGAGAAGAAATAGCAGGAGTGATGGATCCTGAGCCTTACTATGGCTAATAGCTAAAAACTAAATAGTGGACCATGAAGCATCAGTTAGATATAACTATGGTGCGTTTGGATGTGGGTTTCCTTTGAGCACTTGAGCCCTGCAGAAAGGCTGTATTCTGGAGCTCTGCTCCAGGGGATGCTGAAGAGCTGCGTATATTTCCAGCCAGTGTCTGCTTGCTGGAACACACTTTGTTCTGCACAGGGAGGGCATGGAGCTTTTTGTCAGCTATATGCCCACATCTCTGTCCGGAGTTTCCTTTGAATATCTTTCTCTGTGCTGGAAAACCTTTGCTGCCTGTTCTGGGCACTGGATGGCTGTTACACCTACTCATGGCTTTAGGGTTCTTTGCTTCCTTAGGCTAGTGACCTAGAAGCATCAAGGGACCAAATGACTAGCAATGACCTTAGGTTAGGAGGCTCTGCCTGGTCCTGGCTCTGCCGTTTATTAACTGCGAGTCTCTAGGCCTTAAATCTAGAATGGGGATGACTCCCTTTTCTGGTCCCACAGGGTTCATTTATTTGGCAAATATGCACTGACAGCCTATTATGCGCCCCTCTCTGCTCCAAACACCGTGGATACACTGAGTGAAGCAGACATGGTTCTCTGTCCTGATGAAGCTGACAGTCCAGGCTAGTTTGAGAATCAAAACCAGAAAACATATCTGAATACCTTCTGTTAACTACGAAGTGCTCTGCTGACATGCAATCTTCCTACTGGTTTTGTTTGGATGGTTTTGCAGGCTGTTGTGGCAGGAGACAGGGTTCCAAACAGACACAGACTCAGGGCTCCAAAGAACACAAATATGAGGAAGTTACCTCCTAGCAGAGTTGATGAACTCAGTCCTGCTAGGTGGGAAATTGTAATTGGTCTGACCATGCCCATCCTCTTTTCTTTTTTGAAATCTTCCTTCTGGAAGATAAGAGCATGGGACTGGGGATACCAAGCAGGACCCTCTGGGGTTCCTGGGCAAAAAGCCTTTCTGTGTCCCTCATTTCTTTGATAACAGGAAATAGGCTTCATTCACCCTGGCACTAGCAGTAAAGAATCCACCTGCCAATGCAGGAGACATAGAGATGCAGGTTCGATCCCTGGGTGGGAAGATCCCCCTGGAGAAGGAAATGACAACCCCCTCCAGTATTCTTGCCTGAAGAATCCCACGGACAGAGGAGCCTGGCAGGCTGCAGTCCATGGGGTCGCTAGGAGTCGGACACGACTGAGCGACTTCACTTTCACTTTTCACTTTCAAGCATTGGAGAAGGAAATGGCAACCCACTCCAGTGTTCTTGCCTGAAGAACCCCAGGGAAGGGGGAGCCTGGTGGGCTGCCATCTATGGGGTTGCACAGAGTCGGACACGACTGAAGCGACTTAGCAGCAGCAGCAGCAGAAGCGACTTAGCACGCACACACCCTCCATGATCTTCCCTGAGTTTCAACAGGCAGATTCAAGCAGTTGTTAATTAGGGAGGGGACAGGATGTGAAACCAGGGAGAAACAAATAGTCAAGAAAAACAGTAGAGCATCCCTGGGGCAAGGTCCTGGTTCCCCATTAAGGGATACATACAACAATATCTGTGAGCTATTTTGCAGATACTGAAACCCCAACCAGGTGGGAGAAGTTAACAGTTAGTGACAGGATGCTGACCATAAACATGTAGACCCCAGACCAGCTGGAACCAGAAGGTCGATGATGTTGATGGACTTCCATTTACCTCATCACCAACCAGTCAGAATAATGTCCATGAGCTGATCACACCCTCTTTGAACCATTACTATAAATCTTTACTGCTCTCTCCAAGGGGGACACAATTTTGAGGGCATTGGCCCACTGTGGCCCCCTTTGCTTGGTGAAGCAATAAATCTATTCTTTTCTGTTTCACCCAAAACTCTGTCCCTGAGATTTAATTCAGTGTTGAAGTACAGAGGCTGGATTCAATTTTACTGGGGATTTCACGATTCAAACAAAACACGAAGTTCTCCACTGAGATTTGGGCAGACACATAGGACCTTATGCGCCGCTGGCCAGGGAAGCACCCCAGGACACGTCGAGTCTCCTGTTCCTTATATTCTTCCTCATGGTGTCCTGAGCCTCCCAGGCCAGATGATTCCTGAGACAACCAGTTGTAAGTTTCTGTCTGGTCTTACTGCTTCCTGTGATCCCAAATTTCCAAATCATAGGCTACCTACACAAAGTAATCTAGTTTTAATAATGGGGAGTTGGGAGACCCTTGGTCCTCTCCTCCACTCTTTTCCCCTTTTTGTCTCCAACAAGGCCCATCCTCTGGGTCAGGCTCCATCTGGGTGAGACACTGTCATTGAACAGATTGACACTGTGTAAATGCAGAAGTTCAACAGCCCAGAGGACACTGGACCAGAAAATGAGGCTGGCCCTCACCCCGAGTGTTTAGAAATGTAAAATACAGCCCTTCCCCGTCCCTGTCCTCCTCTCAGTCATTCGAATACTCACCCCTCTCACTGGGTGAGCTTTAACTCAACACTGACATAACACCACACACAAAAATAAACTCAAAATGGATTAAAGACTTAAATGTAAAGCCAGAAACTACAAAGCTTTTAGGCAGTACATAGGCAGTATGCTCCTTGACATAAATCACAGCAAGATACTCTATGACCCTCCTCTTAGAGCAACAGAAATAAAAACAAACAAACAGAAAAAACAAATGGGACCTAATTAAATTTAAAAGCTTTTGCACAGCAAAGGAAACTCTAAGTAAGGTGAAAAAACAACCTTCAGAATGGGAGAAAATAATAACAAGTGAAACAACTGACAAAGGATTAATCTCCAAAACACACAAGCAGCTCATGCAGCTCAATACCAGAAAAACAAACAACCCAATCAAAAAGTGGGCAGAAGACCTAAATAGACATTTTTCCAGAAGACATACAGTTGGCTAATACACACATGAAAAGATGCTCAACATTGCTCATTATTAGAGAAATGCAAATCGAAATTATAGTGAGGTATCACCTCACACCAGTCAGAATGGCCATCATCAAAAAAATTTACAAGCAATAAATGCTGGAGAGGGTGTGGAGAAAAGGGAACCTTCCTGCATTTTTGGTGGGAATGTAAGTTGATACAGCCACTACAGAGAACAGTAAAAACTAAGAGTAAAAACTACCTTTAAAAACTAAGAGTAAAACTACCATATGACCCAATAATCCCTATACTGGGCATACACCCTGAGGAAACCAGAATTGAAAAAGATACATGTACTCTAATGTTTATTGCAGCACTATTTACAATAGCTAGGAAATGGAAGCAACCTGGATGTCCATCAACAGATAAATAGATAAAGAAGTTGTAGTAAATATATATAAAGGAATATTACTCAGCCATTGAAAGGAATACATTTGAGTCAGTTCTAATGAGGTAGATGAACCCAGAGCTTATTAGACTGAGTGAAGTAACTCAGAAAGAGAATATTGTATATTAACACATAAAAATGGAAACTAGAAAGGTGGTACTGATGAAACTATTTGCAGGGCAGCAATGGAACGCAGACATAGAGAACAGACTTGTAGGAACAGTGAGGGAAGGCGAATAGAGAGAGTAGCATCAAAACATATACATTACCATATGTAAAGTAGGATAACCCAACAGATGAGAATTTGCTGTATGATGCAGGAGCCTTAAACGTGGTGTTCTGTGACTACCTAGAGGGGTGGGATGGGCTGGGAGGTGGGAGGGAGGTTTAAGGGAGGGGACATACGTATGCCTATGATTGATTCATGTTGATATATGGCAGAAACCAACACAGAATTGTAAAGAAATTATCCTTCAATTAAAAATAAATAAATAAATAAATCAACACAAAGCTTTCAGACAAAACCTGTGTGTTGAGGGTCTGAATTCACTCAGGAAGCGCTGTGAGTGTGTGGATATCTTTAAAGTTGCATTTTCATTAAACAATATGTTAGGCTTAAGCTATTCTATTATGTGCAAGTTATTCAGAAAATGAGTTTTCCTGAACAGAGTGAAAAAAGGAAGCAAGGAAAGCAGGAATTAATTATTAGAAATTCTGAGGACAAACCCTTCTCTCTCAAAAACTCTTCTCTGCTTTACAGAAGACATATGTGCAACGTTTGTGTACAAAACAACTTTATTTAATACAACTCTTCCTCTGTCCGCCCTCACATACATCTTCTCAAAACCAAGAGTGTCCTTTGGGTCATGCGAGGTGCTGTGAGGGTTCCCATCTCTCTGGGGCTCAGCCTCAAAACCATGCTGTGTTTGTGACCCCTTTTTCTCTTATGCCACAGATCCAACCAGTCAGGAAATCCTATTGACTCTATTTTCAAAGCGTATCCGGAATCCAAGCATGTCTTGCTTCTCTTACCGTGATCTGAGGTTTCAGTAGGATTAGTGCAATAGCCTCCTAATTGCTTTCCCTACTTCCCCCATACACTCTATTTAAAAAATTATACCCAGGGTGGTCCTGTAAAATCTAAGTCACATTAAATCACTTCCCTTGCAAACTCTTCTATCAAAAAAAAGTTATAAACCATTTGCATGCTCTACTGATCATGGGAATGTCTGACAGGCTCAACAGAATCTATGTGTCCTTTGTTCAGTAGTATTAACTACTACCAGCTCTTGGGTTTGGACCTAATTTTCCTAAAGTCTCTTAAAGACTGAAAAATCCTGGAAATGAGGTAACAGCAGAAATAGGCTGAGATTTCTTTGAGGTTATTAATTTTTACTTCTCTCTAGCTAAATTGGGCCTGAAGTTCTCCTGAAGAGCACAGAGCAGTGATTCAAGCAGAGCCCTGCCAGGGTAGGTCCAAGGGATCCATCCAAGTCTGGCACAAGGGAGCAGTCAGAGGAGAACCAAAAGAGCCCATGCAAAGTCATTTGGAAATAAATGAGCCTTGGATAAGCATCTATAACTGGCAGATTTCCCCCCTTTACCCAGAATCTTTCTTTCAAGGGGAACTCTGGCAGCCCTAGATCTTTCTGCCACAAAATCTGATTTGAATATGGATGATGCATAATATTATTAAGCATGTATTTTGTGCCACACAGTATTCTACCTACTTTATGTTCATCCATTCATTTATTCACTCATTCAATAAATATTTATTGGGCTTTTAATAAATTTATATATAAATCAGAAAAATAACCCCCCTGCCTTCCAGAACCTACATTCTAGTACAGGGAGACAGAATTTATATGATAACGATAATGAATAAATAAATCATATTGCATATTAGGAAGTAATGGTGCAGGGGAAGGGAAAGGGAACATCTGAAAACAGAAATCACAATTTTATTGTTGGTCCAGGTAGGCCTCATTGAGGAAGTGACATTCGAGAGGAGATGGAGATGGTAATGAAGTTATCCATGGGGCTACCTGGGGGACCAGTGTTCCAGTGCAAAGACCCTGCAGGGAGAGCAACCTGGTTGCTCTGGGACCACCAAGGACCCCTGTGGCTGGAGTGGAGGGAGGGGGGATGAAGTCAGAGGCCATGAAGGGACCAAGAAGCCACTGGAAGTGCCCAGTTTTCTCTATAAGCCAGTGAGAAGCCTTGGAGGACTTTACTTAAGGTGACCTGTGTCTTCCAGGAGCTGACCACTGTGCTGAGAATAGTGTAGGATGCAAGGGGAGAAGTAGGGAACCAGTTAGGTGGCTGGTGCAATGATCTTGGTGAGAGATGGTGGTAGCTTAGCAGAGGGAATGAGAAAGATTTAGATTCCAGAGATGATTTAAATGTAGAGTTCATAGGACTCCTTGGATCTATGGCGGAAGAGAAAGTGAGATGATAAAAACGAATACCAGATTTTGGCCTAAGCACCTGGAAGGATGGAGTTGCCCTCAGTCAAGGTGGAGAAGAAAGCAGGAGAACAGGCTTTTGGAGGAAGACTGGGAGTTCAGTTTGGAATATGCTATGTTTGTGTACCTGCTGGAGTGGGCAGTTGGCTATGTGAGCCTGGAGTACAGGGGAGTGCCTTGGTTGGAAGTGTGCATGTAGGTGTCTTTGGCACGTGGATGGTAATTAACTCTAGAGCTTGGATGCGTGCACTGAGGGGATATATGTTGTGTGTAGGTACAGAGGAGGACCAAGGACATGACCTTGGGGTGGCCCACACCTTGAGTCTGGGAGAAGATGAGGGACTACCCAGGGAGAATGATCAGGTATAGTCAGAAAGGAAGGACAAAGTCAGCAGCATGTAGTCCCAGAAGCTAAGGGAAGAAGTGCCTTGAGGGTGCAGTAATGACCCGCTGTGTCAAAGGTCACTGGTGGTTCAGACAGGGGTAGCACTGAGCCGGCCAGTAGACATAGCAATGTGGGAGCAGTTAGTGACCTTGACTAGAACTCTTTATGTGGAGTAAAGGTCATGAGAGCATCAAACTCATGAGAAAGTGTGAGTGTGTTTAAGAGAAAATAGGAGAGGAATTGGAGACAATGAGTGTATCAACATAAGAAATTTTGCTGCAGAGTGTTGTAGATAGAGAAGAAAAAAGTGGTAGAAGGCAAGGCAGTGAGTGTTGAGGGAAATTAAAAACAGTGAACATCTCTTTGAGATGGAACAAATAACAGCCTTTGTGGAGCTGATGAGAATGATACAATAAACAGAAAAAATTAGTGCTATGGGGGAAAAGTGCTGCTGAAGCCGGTGTCTCTGGGTCTTCTAAAGGGGGTAGTATCTAGTCACTTAAGTGACTGAGGGTCAGCTTTTTGGTAGTTTTCTGGAGTCTGCCAACACAAAGGACCATAAGCCAAGTGGCTTGAACAATGGAAATTCATTTTCTCGTAGTCCTGGAGGTTAGAAGTCCAAGGTTAAGGTGTTGGCAGTGCTGGCTCCTTCTGAGTCTATAAGGGAGGATCTATGTGTAACGTCTCCCCTAGCTTCTTGTGGTTTGCGGGAAATCTTTGTCATTTCTTGGCTTGTAGGCACATCACCCTGGTCTTACCTCCCTTTTCACTTGGCATTCTTCCTGTGTGTATCTGTGAACAAATTTCCCCATTGTATGAGGACACCAGTGGTATTGAATTAGAGGCTCACCCTACTCCAGGGTGATCTCATCTTAACCAATTATCTCTGCAATGTCCTTCTTTCTAAATAAGGTCACATTCCGAGATACTGAGGGTCAAGATTTCAATACAAAGTTTTGAAGGGCACAGTTCCACCATAATAGCTTTCCAGAGTAGGTGGAAAATTTATCTTTAGTAACAGAATGGAAGGTAGAACAACTTGTTTGAAAATGCTGGCAGGTTTATAGATAGATTTGTGGGAGTCCATGGAAATGCTCTTTTGACGGCTTCCATTTTCTCAGTGATGTGAAAAGCAAGGCCACTAGCCAAGAGTGTGGGCAAAGGCAAATTGAGGAGGAGGATGTTGTGAAGTTGTTTCTAGCAGGGTGGGAGAATGGTTGGTCTAAGTGGATAAAATAAGGAAGCTGAACAGTCTTAAGTGCATACCTGTGGTCCTTGGTCCTGCATCTAAAGCAGTCAGTGTGGTCCTGAGCTTTTTTCAAGCTCCACTCAGCTGCAGGAGGGCAGGCAGAGAGCTTGGGGAGACTTACAACTCATTAGGGTGTGATCTTGCAAAGTGAATACAGCACAGGGAAGAGAAAGAGCAGCAAGGGAGTTGAGAATAAGTATTGATACAAGCGAGTTGTCAAGAGAGACTGTGGAAATAAAATTGGATAACAGGGAAGAGAGGATCCTATGTGAGGATCCTATGGTTACTCTGATTTCACAGATGAAGAAAGTGATGTATAGAGAAGGGAGGTACTTCTGGGAGTTCAGTCAGTGGCACAGTTAGAACCCAAGTCCAGCAAGTGTGGCTCAGAGCCTGTGTTCTTAGAGACAAGACCAGAAAGGTGGGAGGAAGGAGGCAGGAAGGATGAGGCATCAGTAGTTATGAGACTGTTCTCTCCACTGGCTCCACATGACTGTAAGCAAGGCATTCCCCTCCCCTGAAAAACAATACTCCACAATTCCAGTACCTTCCTCCTTCCTGGAGAACAATTTTTTCTCTTTTGTTCTGACAGATTTTCTCTTTTATTTAAGACAGATATATGTATGCCTAGGAAGATAATAATGATGGTGTGATCTCTCACCTAGAGCCAGACCTCCTGGAATGTGAAGTCAAGTGGGCCTTAGGAAGCATCACTACAAACAAAGCTAGTGGAGGTGATGGAATTCCAGTTGAGCTATTTCAAATCCTGGAAGATAATGCTGTGAAAGTGTGGTACTCAACATGCCAGCACATTTGGAAAACTCAGCAGTGGCCACAGGACTGGAAAAGGTCAGTTTTCATTCCAATCCCAAAGAAAGGCAATGCCAAAGAATGCTCGAACTACCATACAATTGCACTCATCTCACACGCTAGTAAAGTAATGCTCAAAATTCTCCAAGCCAAGCTTCAGCAATACATGAACCATGAACTTCCAGATGTTCAAGCTCATTTTAGAAAAGGCAGCGGAACAAGAGATCAAATTGCAAACATCTGCTGGATCATCAAAAAAGCAAGAGAGTTCCAGAAAAATATCTATTTCTGCTTTCTTGACTATGCCAAAGCCTTCAACTGTGTGGATCACAATAAACTGTGGAAAATTCTGAAAGCGATGGAATCACTGCAGATGGTGATTGCAGCCATGAAATTAAAAGACACTTACTCCTTGGAAGGAAAGTTATGACCAGCCTAGATAGCATATTAAAAAGCAGAGACATTACTTTGCCAACAACCATAGTCAAGGCTATTGTTTTTCCAGTAGTCATGTATGGATGTGAGGGTTGGACTATAAAGAAAGCTGAGAGCTGAAGAATTGATGCTTTTGAACTGTGGTGTTGGAGAAGACTCCTGAGAGTCCCTTGGACTGCAAGGAGATCCATCCAGTCCATCCTAAAGGAGATCAGTCCTGGGTGTTCATTGGAAGGACTGATGCTGAAGCTGAAACTCCAATACTTTGGCCACCTGATGCGAAGAGCTGACTCATTTGAAAAGACCCTGATGCTAGGAAAGATTGAGGGCAGGAGGAGAAGGGGACAACAGAGGATGAGATGGTTGGATGGAATCACTGACTCAATGGACATGGGTTTGGGTGGACTCCGGGAGTTGGTGATGGACAGGGAGGCCTGGCGTGCTGTGGTTCATGGGGTCTCAAAGAGTCGGACACGACTGAGCGACTGAACTTAACTGAACTGACCTGCCTCTTGAGAAACCTGTATGCAGGTCAGGAAGCAACAGTTAGAACTGGACATAGAACAACAGACGGGTTCCAAATAGGAAAAGAAGTACGTCAAGGCTGTATATTGTCACCCTGCTTATTTAACTTATATGCAGAGTACATCATGAGAAACGCTGGGCTGGAAGAAGCACAACCTGGAATCAAGATTGCCGGGAGAAATATCAATAACCTCAGATATGCGGATGACACCACCCTTATGGCTGAAAGTGAAGAAGAACTAAAGAGCCTCTTGATGAGAGTGAAAGAGTTGGCTTAAAGCTCAACATTCAGAAAACTAAGATCATGGCATCCGGTCTCATCACTTCATGACAAATAGATGGGGAAACAGTTGAAACAGTGTCAGACTTTATTTTTCTGGGCTCCAAAATCACTGCAGATGGTGATTGCAGCCATGAAATTAAAAGACGCTTACTCCTTGGAAGGAAAGTTATGACCAGCCTAGACAGCATATCAAAAAGCAGAGACATTACTTTGCCAATAAAGGTCTGTTTAGTCACGGCTATGGTTTTTCCACTGGTCATGTATGGATGTGAGAGTTGGACTATAAAGAAAGCTGAGAGCTGAAGAATTGATGCTTTTGAACTGTGGTGTTGGAGAAGACTCTTGAGAGTCTCTTGGACTGCAAGGAGATCCATCCAGTCCATCCTAAAGAAGATCAGTCCTGGGTGTTCATTGGGAGGACTGATGCTGAAGCTGAAACTCCAATACTTTGGCCACCTGATGCGAAGAGCTGACTCATTTGAAAAGACCCTGATGCTAGGAAAGATTGGGAGCAGGAGGAGAATAGGGGATGACAGAGGATGAGATGGATGGCGTCACCGACTCAATGGACATGGGTTTGGGTGGACTCCGGGAGTTGGTGATGGACAGGGAGGCCTGGTGTGCTGCGGTTCATGGGGTCTCAAAGAGTTGGACACGACTGAGTGACTGAACTGAACTGAACTGAATTGAAGTAACCTCCCATTCTCCCTTCCACTCCTCCCTTAAATATTACACTGTTTGATTGTTTACAACATAACCTTTCTATTCATTTTCACATTTTGTGTCCACAGCCACCCTGCTTAGGCAGTTATCTTCAAGATAAGGAAATGGAGCTTAAAATAGTAAAGAGATGGACTCAACAGGCAGTTCATAGTAGGTGCAGGCCTCAAATCTAAACCTTTAATTTAAAATCAATTCTCTTTTTAGCTCTTAGAATATTTTCTTTGAAAATGGTGATTTTCTGATTTTGAAAGAGGGTGAATTGGAGGGCAGGTGTATCCAGGAAAGTAGATCAGCAGTCTTCTGAGATTCTGAAGAGTAAATTCAAGAAGTAAATGTGCTGTTAGAGTACATGCCAATCACATTTTCCACCTTGGCTCTGGGGTAAGTCAGGTAATATATGTCTATGTTAATAGAAAGAAATCTAGTTAGAGGTTTTAGTTATGGTACACTGCTGTTAATATCATGTTTAATATGGTAGGTGAAGCTGTTATTGGGGCATTCTTTGTCTATTAACAAAAATGCATCTAAAATATTTGGTCAAGTTCCTCAATGAAGTTTATTCACTCAGACACTCAGTCATTCATTCATTAAACTTTCATTGAGCCCTTGCTAGGAGCCTGAAATTGTGCTAGGCATTGAATCCTTGTCTTTAGGAAATTCATAATCCATGAGGTAATATAGACCTATGAATAAACACATACCCTATAAACACTGTTGGGAGAAATGAACTAACTGCTAAGGAGCACAGGGCTAGGCCTGACCAATTGCCTGGGCAGATGAAGGAAGACTTCAAGTTGGAGGTGACATTAACGCTTCTTAGAGGAGGTTTCCAGGCAGTGCAGGGGAATGATGGCACAGCCCGCCATAGTTCTCTCCATCCCTATACCTCAGACTACTCTTAGCCTGACCTCCAAACCTGTAATGACAAAACTCATACCGCACTAATAGTTTAGGACAAGTGAAGAGCAGAATGTTTCTTCAGATCCAAGATGCCATGGGATTCAAGACCCAGACATTGCTGTGACCAATGTGATTATGGGGAAGAAAGGGCATGAGTAGGCAGAACTGAAGATCCATTTGGGCTTCTTGTATGAGACAGAAACTCCACCCATGCTTTGTCAGTCATGTGTTCCTCTAACAATAAAATAAAGCAAAGTCTTCTATATCAGAGAGAAGGACAGAGGACTGGAATGGACAACACTCAGCCAATGACTTGTTGACTGAGAGATTGTCGGCTGACCACTTCCTCTTCCTCTTGACCACAGTTCAAACAATATGGAACTGATATTGCCAATTGTGAATGACTTACAGATAAAAGCCTTTTCTTTAAATTATGTTTACTTTTTCAGTATTTTCCATATTTTATGCAATGAAAATGTTTTAATTGACCTTAAAATGTTAACGTATTTATTAACTTTTAAAAAAGTGAAAATGAAGAGGTTATAGTAAATGACTTCTGAGACCCACTCCAACTCAAAATCTGATTTTAAAGAAAGAGTAGAAAAAGAGAAAACAAGCAGAGAGTATTGACTTTTGGTGGCAGTAATACATTATGCTGATGATGCTTCTTTATAGCAGCTCTCATTTACTGAGTGCCAAGTCTTATGTAAAACACTTTATGTACATATTCAAATATATATCTAGAAATATGTAGTATATATATCTAGCTATTTATATATCTGTAGACATGGCATATATCTGTATATAGATATTCAGATAGATGTCTATATATAGATCATATATCTCTAGATAGATATCTATATATAAATACAGATATGTTCTTGGGATAAGAAGAAGAAAAATAGTGAAGTGCCTGGGGTCCTTTGGATGTGGAGTTAAGTTCTGGCTGGGGCTACACAGTCCTCATCTGTCTCTGAACCCAGTTCTAATAAAATTCAAAGACAGAAACATTTCCTCTTTATGTGAGCATCAGCAGTATACTCTTCCCCAGGTCCAGACTATCTCAAGATCCACTGCTAGTACTATCAGTCCCTATCTCCTCCCTTCAGTGAGACAGCTGGAAGCTGCATGAGTGAGTGCCTTTAGATCAGGACACCTCTGAGTGCTGGGGCTGCAAAGAAGGGCAGGGCCTGTGATATTCAGGAGCAACTGGGAGCTCCCACATCCAGAAGTCTGGCTACAGGCACAACTCATTGCCTATAGCACATCCCCACCCTCCAGTACAGGGCTAGAGGCAGATTTTGGTAAAGAAAAAGCATTCTCAGGTGGCCTTAAAGGCAACCTCTAATAAAAACTGAGCATGTTACTAAAAATTGCTAAAGATTTAAGGAAAACAAACATTGTATAAGAAAGGAACAAAACTCAACAAACAGAAATACTGGCACCCTAGGAAAGAGAAAGTGGACTAGACAAAAATGGAAAACTGTAATTAATACTTACATTTATGAAACATGAATATTATGAAAAATACAAATTAGAGATTTCAAAAATGATAAAAAATGCATGTTGAAAAGAAAAAGTGAGTCAATGAGGTGTAGAGCATATTAGACATAACTGAAGAGAAATGAGTGTGTTGTAATATGTGTTAATATACAACATTTGTTTTTCTCTTTCTGACTTATTTCACTCTGTGTAACAGGCTCTAGGTTCATCCATATCACTTCAACTGACACAAATTTGTTCTTTTTTATGGCTGATTAATATTCCATTGTATATATGTATCCACAGTTTTTAAAACAGAAGGACCAAGAGCCAAAACATACAGAGAAAGTGAAGATATGTGGAGGACAGAGTCAAAAGTCCAATATATAGATAATAAGAGTTGAAGGTGGAGAGAAAAGACAAAACAAAAGAGAGAAAAATCAAAGATACAATAGAAAAAAATATCCCAGTGCTGGAGAAATATGTTTTAGGTGGAAAGAATCACACCTTGTTTCTGAGTAGAATGAACAAAACAAAACAAAAATTCAACCTTAGATACATCCTGATAAAATTTGGACATTGAAGGGGAAAAAGCAATCTAAAAGCCTCAAAAAAAAGTACCTACAAAGAAGGAAGAATCAGATAAATAACAAGCTTCTGATTATCAATAATGCTACAAGGGATAATGAAATAATATCTTCAATGTTAGGAGAGGAAATAATTTTGAGCCTAGATTCTATAATTATCCAAATAATCATTAATTATCAATTAATTACAATTCTATAATTACCCAAAATATAAGGTCAAAATAGAAGGATTTTAGAATACAAAGTTTGTACAACAACTCTTATTGTAAGCATTTCTGAAAGCTATGGTCCAGCAAAATAAAAAATGAATAAAAGAGAAATTATTGCAGAGAGACAATTTTAAATTAAATCTTAATAATTTTTGACTATAAAAAATAAATCAATATTATGTTAGATCCCAAATACAAAATGATTCATATGTATGCTATGGGGAAGAGGAAGCTACCATTTTCATTGTTACAAAAATGGGAAAATATAGGTATGGTTTAGTTTTAGATTACAGAAAAATATGTTTATTGTGTTGTTTTGACGCAGCAATAAGTGTGGATTGTTTCCAGAGATTGAAAGGAAAATCAATAAGATATGTATAAAAGAAGAAAAAAGAGACTAGCATTGAAATGCATTAAATGGGACCAGCGTTCTTGGCTAACATCTCAATTACTGAACAACTCATTTCCTTCTAACATTTATTGGCTGACTGTTTAAAAGTAAGAATGGAGCTTTGCTATTTGTTAGAATCACCTGGATAGTGTTTATAACTCAACACCTAAAAAGTGAATGAAGTTGCTCAGTCGTGTTTGACTCTTTGCAACCCCATGAACTGTAGCCTGCCAGGTTCTTCCATCCATGAGATTTTCCAGGCAAGAATTCTGGAGTGGGTTGCCATTTCCTTTTCCAAAAAGTGAAAGTTGCTCAGTCCTGTCCAACTCTTTGTGACCCCGTGGACTATATAGTCCATGGAATTCTCCAGGCCAGAATACTGGAGTGGGTAGACTTTCCCTTCTCCAGGGGATCTTCCCAACCCAGGGATTGAACCCAGGTCTCTCACATTGCAGGTGGATTCTTTACCAGCTGAGCCGTCAGGGAAGCCCAAGAATACTGAAGTGGGTAGCCTATCCCTTCTCCAGCGGATCTTCACGACCCAGGAATCGAACCGGCATCTCCTGCATTGCAGGAAGATTCTTTACCAACTGAGCTATGAGGGAAGCCCCTCAAAACCCAGGCCCCACATTAATTAACCCCACATTAATTGTGTTAGGATCTCTGGGAGTGGGACCCAGGCATAAATAAGTAATTTATAAAACTTCACAGGATATTCCAGTGTGTAGGTAAGTTTGCTAACCAGGGGGTAGCAGAGGGAACCTCTACGGGAAAGGTCACACTTCAGGTGGGATTAGATAGCCGAGACTCTGATGCACAGGTCCTTGCACACTCAGATATTCTCTGAGCAGTTAGAGTTGCCAAGCAGGAGCTCTATGTGCCCTGCATGAGCCGAGGAACTCTGATTCTATAAGAGCAGTCTCAAAAAGAAGAGAATGTGCTTACTCCCTTCTAAACTCCACCACCTGGGACCTGTCTGTGTATAGAGCTCACCTCTGTCTGGCCATCAGAGCTGGCATCCACACAGTTGCTCTGTTTTGCACTGGACACTGGTTTCATTAGGAGCTTTCCCACAACTATCATTAAAAAAAAAAAAAGAAAAGGCCCATCAAGGCCTTCTCAGTCTATGACGGTGACTAGTACTCTTGCTGAGAACTGCTGATGGACCCAGTGGCAAACCTTGCCCAGCCTGAAATACCTTCTCTCTCTTTCCTGCCTATTTAGGGCACACTCCATTTCTCTAGTAAGATATGGCTTCTTTCTCTCAACTCCTAGTAGATACTTAGGAGTATTGTCTTAGCCCCTAAATAGATGTCAACCTCCTATTTGGCTTAAAAAAAAAAAATCCTCCAAATGCTTGTTTGATTCTAATTCCAATGCAGTTAAGAGGGATTTAAGCCTGCAGTGCTTGTATGCATTCCCATCATAATCCACCAATGTGTCTGTCAGTCTCCTGAATCTGTTTTCCCCTCTTTGACATGATGAAGTCCAAATGCCTTTGCGTGCCATTTACACCCTTCACAACCTAGCGCTCATCAGCCTTGCAGAACATCACTCTCTCTCTGCTTTCCAGTTAAGCCCATTCTCCAGCTGTCTCTTCCAGGCTCCAAAGCATCACTGCTAGGAGAACATGATAGTCACACAAGTGTTCCACCAATGTTGTCTGTGAACTGTTCCTGGGCTTCCCATTCAGAGCTGAGTTCACTTGCCTCTATGCTCCTGTACTACTGTCTTCCTTTCTCTGTGACAGCAGTAGTCACTGTATTGCAATCACATTTCTAATGTGTAGCTTTTCTAGCTAGGTCAGAAGGAACTAGAAAAGAGAGTCCTGGTTTCTGTCTTCACCCATGGCTAGCACAGTGTTTAATTGTTAATAAATATTTACCAGATTGGAGAAGGAATTGGCAACCCACTCCAGTATTCTTGCCTAGAGAATCCTGTGGATGGAGGAGCCTGGTGGGCTGCTGTCCATAGGGCCGCACAGAGTCGGACATGACTGCAGTGACTTAGCATGCATGCATGCATTGGAGAAGGAAATGGCAACCCACTCCAGTGTTCTTGCCTGGAGAATCCCAGGGATGGAGGGGCCTGGTGGGCTGCTGTCTATGGGGCCGCACAGAGTCGGACACGACTGCAGCGACTTAGCATGCATGCATGCATTGGAGAAGGAAATGGCAACCCACTCCAGTATTCTTGCCTGGAGAATCCCAGGGATGGAGGGGCCTGGTGGGCTGCTGTCTATGGGGCCACACAGAGTTGGACACGACTGCAGCGACTTAGCAGCAGCAGCAGCAGCATTTACCAGATGAATGAACAAATCAGTGAATGATTTAAGACCCTAACTGACCTAGCAGAAGGGGAAAAAAAGCTCATCTTGGCTAAAATCAGAATTAACACAAAAATTTGTTAAAACGCTTATTTCTAAACTTCAGTCCAAAATGATTTCGATTTAGCTGGACCAAGGTAAGACCTGGCAATCTGTATTTTCAAGACCCCCCCCTCCCCCACCAGTTGAGTCTGATTTGTAAGATTTGGGAATCTACCATGGCTTTGGGAATTCTTCCTTGATGTACTTCTGCCCTTGTCCCAGTGCTCAGATCCAGAATGAGACTGCTCATGGGCCTGTTTGTCTCTTCCCTCTCCAAGAGCACCAAGGAGATCAGTTACCCCTCCAGTACACTGACGCTGCATAAAGGAGAGTCTTTACAGCTTAAAACTTTCTGAGAGCTATGCCCTGAGCAAGGCAGAACTGTGCCCACGCAGACGTGTGGGGTCATGGAGCCCAACATGACAAGAGATTTGCATTTTGGCTAATTTCTAAATCTGAGAGGATGTGAGGAAGACACAGCAACATTTTGCTATTGGGGTCCTGTCATCCTGTTACTTTCTGATGTGATTGACAACCCTAGTATGAACAGTCTGCTTTTCAGCCTCCATCTTCCTCTAAATGAATATTGATGCTGTGTTTACCTTTAATTAATATTCATTGCGATAAAGGAATTACACTCATTCACTTTTAATTATATCCTTCTTGCATAAACAGGCTTTTAATAACAGATTTTCCAGAGCAGAAAAAAACAAGCTCTCTGCCCCCAGCCTTGTCTGCTGCCAGGAAAGCCGCCTCTGCAGTTGATAAAGGGGATTTCAGTTTGTAAATTGGTGCAGTAGGAAGAACCGTGGTAGCAAGTTAACTCTTCTAAGTTCTAGCTCCATCCAGCTATGCCATAGCTACTGTGCATTCTTGGCCAATTCTTTGCCCTCCTGTCCTTTACCTTCGTATCTGAAAAATGGTGATGGAAGCCAATGAATCGTTTTCATTCCTGACTGAATATGAGGATCACCTGAGGGAATAATTGAACAATACCAAAACCCAGACTATAGTCCAGATGAATTAAAACAAAGTCTCTATGGGCTGGGTGTAGGCGCAGGTATTTTTTTAAAAGATCCCCAGGTGGGATTCTTTTAATGTTGAGAATTATGGCTATCATTCTCATCAGACTTCTGGTTGCTTCTAGTTGCCTGTGGCTCCAGCCAGGGTGAAAGACTGTACATGGCCCAGAAGGAAGGCCAGCACTGTTCTCAAGTACCAGTTCAGCCCCGTCCTGGTGCTCCCCTATGCTGTCTGGGGTCTCACATCCTGGGACAGGTTCAGTGGTATTTTCTAAGAGCAGGGAGGAAGGATAATGTTCACTGAGCACCTGCTCTGTGACAGACACATCCAATGTCTCATCTGTCAGTCATTAGACCCATCTCCTGTCTTCTGTGTCAGGCATGAAGGGCTTAATGCTGGTGAGAAAGGCAGTTCCGGCCTTCACAGAACTTATGCTCTAGTCTCTAGGAGGGAGAGACTTTAAGCTGATAATTAACAGTTACATGAATTTATGGAATTGAAAAAGAAAAGCATAGGCTGCAATCAGAGGACATAACAGTAGTGGAGAAGTGATGGCAAGGGAGACCTGCTTTATGAAGCAATGGCTAAGGGCTAAGGCCTGAGGGTGAGCAGGACTTATTTCAGTTCAGTTCATAGATGGGGAGGGGCATTTGAGTAAGAGAGAGTGCTTCTACAAGGCAGATGTTGGCACTCTTGTTTTACAGGTGAGCAAACCCAGTCCCAGAGAGACCAGATCCAGAGCGATCTCCATGGTTCTGACTTTTCAGCTGGAAGGAGTATCCGAACCCACTGAAATCACATGGTGGGACAGAGCTCATTAAAATGTCCATGGCTGCAGCTGGACAGAGCAGAAATCAGGTTGAAATAGGAAAGGAAGAAAGCCACAGGCTTAAGGGAGTCTATAGGCAGAAAATGCTACCTGCTTGGTTGGGTCATAGGCCACATGTAGTCCTGGGAAGGAAGTTGCATCAGTGTCCAGCATGAATCTTGGATGGGAGTGGGGTTCTCTGTCAGGCAGACCAAGACTTGTGTGGCATGGATACTGGAGGGGTCCAACAGAAAGGGATGTTTTGATGATCCTACCAGGTAATACAGAGCAAGGCAGTCTTTCAGCCAATAGAAAGTCTCCTCTCATTACCCTGGGGTTGGGGGATGGGACCGCAGACTCTGAGAAAACTAAGGTAATTCCCGCCAATCAGAACTGGAGAAGGTCAGCAATGCAGCTCCTTCAGGGAGCAAAGTGAGACCCCACCTCCGCAGCTGGCTGGGGCTCAGGGGTGAGACTAAAACAGGCTGTCAGAGCCAGTTCAGTACCTGGGGGGCCTGATGCTGAGATCCACAGCCTGAGTACAGTATCAGAACTGGAGGTTGGGCTAGGGGGGCTTTCCTAAGGGTGAAAATTAAGTCTTTCCAGGTGAGGTGGAGCAGGTAGGCAGAGATGAGAGGCAAGCAGGGCCTGACTGCCCATTCCAATCGTTCTCAGTGGGCATGAGATTCTAATATTCTCTGAGAATCTACTTCAACATATCAGGATAGGGTGTGGGTACTTTCATTTTTAAGAAGCTCTTAAGAGCCCCTTGGACTGCAAGAAAATCAAGCCAGCTAATCCTAAGAGAAATCAACCCTGAATATTCATTGGAAGGACTGATGCTGAAGCTGAAGCTCCAATACTTTGGCCACCTAAGGAGAAGAACTGACTCACTGGAAAAGACCCTGATGCTGGGAAAGATTGAAGGCAGGAGAAGGGGACGACAGAGGATGAGATGGTTGGATGGCATCACTGACTCAATGGACATGAGTTTCAGAAAACTCTGGGAGATAGAGAAGGACAGAGAAGCCTGGTGGGCTGTAGTCCATGGGGTCTCAAAGAGTCAGACACGTCTTAGAGACTGAACTACAGCCACAGGCAATTCTAGTGTATATTTTTGGTTAAGAATCACTGAGATAAGCCATCAGTTTTCTGATGAAGAAATCAAGACTTAGAAGTGACTTGCTCAAGGTCCTATAGCACACTAGGAGAAATAGGACTAAAACCTTGATTTCTTCCTCCCAGTCTACCACCTATATGTTCAGGTTAGTGATTAACATCCACAGCAGTAACATCAGCTCTTGACATGCGTGCACCCATGCCTCTGATATCACCCGATCTTCTCAGTTAGGGATTATCAATGCCCCAGGTTACAGATAAGCAAACAGAGTCTGTAAATGTGAAATGATTTGCTCACTCAAGACCATGGAGCTGACTGGGACAGGAACATATTTCTCTTTCCTAATCTTGAGATCTTTCTCCTGCTTCAGGCGCCATATTATGAAGCTTGAGTTTAGGCTTTTCTCCCAGGAGGTAAGACCTGACCTTTCTCAACCTGGCTGATCTAATGGCCTCTAATCCATTTCCTGTGCATGTGGCCAGCAAGTCCCCTAATGGAGTGTAGCTATAAGGCTAAAGGGGAGCCCAGTAATTAGAGACCTAGAGGTGTAAGTGACATTTGGACAACTGGCCAGCTGGCTGCAGTGCATTTGGCACCCCAAGGGCTCCAGAAACCGGAACCAGAGTGCCAAGCATGTCAAACTCATGTCACCAAGGTCTGTGCTCAGCTGCTCCCCTAGCATTTGCAAAATGTCCTGCCCACACTCTTCCCCTTGCATCCTCCCTTGGTCATTTGCAGAAGCAGATGAGTCGAGGTTACATGCAGCTGATCCCAGACCTGCTGGTTAATTATCTTGGCCTGTAATTAGTGTTTCCTATTCCTCACTCCTTGCCAACTCCCGTGGTTAATGTATCATTGCTCTCTCCGCAGAGACTCCTTTGGGAGGGCTCCGCGGCCCCAGAATGTATGCTCCTGGTAGTGGCAGCCTTTTGGAGGTGTTCCATCTGCTGCCTGTCCCACCACCCCTTGGCATCATCCCTGACCCCTCCCACCTCAAAGTTTACATTCATCACCAAGTGTTCAGTTCTGTCCTGAACATTTCTGAAATGTGTCTCTGTTTTTCCAGCTTTGTGCCTATGATTTGATCAGACCTCATAATCTCTCATTTGGACTCCCATAGTATTTTCAAACAGGGCCTTCCTGTCTTATTCCTGCAAATGTCTCCTCTGCAATATAGGAAGAATAATCTATCTAAGTTGCCAATCAGGCTGTATGACTCCCCTATCTGAAAGTCCAGCCCTTTTAGTTTGGCACATAAACGACATGGTGGTCTGCCCATCTTTCTACTCCCTCTTTCACAAGGTTTTTACATGGTTTTAAATTCAGAACTGCTGTAATTTTCTCCTTTTCTCTTTCCCTTATATGTCCCTATACACGTGTACATTTGTGCGTGCACACACATACACACACACACTCCATCCATTCATGACCAGAATGACAGGACAGGAAGGGGATTGACTTGGGCAGGCACTCTAAGAACCATCATGAGGAAACCCAGAAGGGACTTAATCTATGTGGCTTTGAAAAAAAGAAAAAAAAAATCTACGTGGCTTTGGAAAATAGGATTAGAAACTATTAAGCTCATTTTAATATTCAGAGTAGATATTTAACTGATAGGAACAGAGTAAAGAGACAAAGTAGATGATTAAATAGTTAATCTCTCTAGGGGATTGTAAGTACAGAAAAAAGGTATGGGAGACTCCTATTAATTAATGATTACAAGAAAGCAGGCTTGCCTAACAACAAACCAATGCAACTGAAGCACGAGGCTTGCCCCTCAAACAGTAAAACAATAGCGGAATGAAATCTACTTCCTTCCCAGTGAAGTCAGTAAGTTAATGGTTCCTAGGACGGGCTTCTCTGTGCATACTAAAAACAAAAATACAGGGAAAAGGTGACATTATACTGAAACCTGAGATGATTTATCATATTTTAGTATATTACCACCTTTTGGCCCATTTCCATTGCACCACAACAGTCCTAGTTTGACTACGTAGAAACAAGAAAACTCCCCTGCCCAACGTGGAGGAGGAGTTGATGATGGAGGTTTGATGTCTCTTCCAAAATGAGGAAGAAGTTGGTCTTTCCCCCTCTCTGCCTTTCCTTCGATTATAAAACTGTAGCCCACTAAGCTCTTCAGGTCAGGCACTCCCTTGCCTGTCCTCTTGTATTTCTCACAAAAGTCCTGTACTAATAAACCCTGTCCTTGTCACTCCGCCTCTCACTGAATTCTTTCTGTCCTGGGACAGAAGAACCTATGCACATTTTGGAGTCCCAAAATGTGTTCTGCTATTTCATAACCATTGAAGTTATTTGAGCACATAATGGGCTCCCCCAGGAAACAGTGAGTATACCACCTGGAGGATTCAGGCAGAGGCTGTCAGTCAAGGTGCCATAGGTACAATTCTTGCACTGGGCATGATCTGGGAGTCTTTGGCCCCAGATAACTTTCTAATTCCAAGATTCTGTAAATCTCTGATACAAAAGCCACATCAAATTTTGCTATTTCCACTGAGACTTTCCTATTTGGGAAAATCTCTCACCTCTAAGCATTTATGTCCGAATCCCCTCTACGCGCGCGCATACACACACACACCCTACACACACATATCTCTGACATGGAAATCTCTATTACATGGAGAACTTTACCACACACTGAATCAAGTTACTTCAAATATCTGGTGGAGGCACATCTTACACTCACTCAAGTATAAAAGCTGGAGGGGGAAGCAGAGTGGGAAAATAATTTGAATAATGTGGGGATGCCTCCTGGCTTTCCACTCAATAAGCAGAGGCCTCAGGCCACGTTGAGTTGAGAATGGGGGTGGTGAGAGCCCACCGTTTCCTCATTCTCTGAGTGCTGCTCAGAGTCGTGAGGCATCTTGAATAATACAGCTGCTGAACATAAGCCAGCTACTGCAGCTGAGGCATCACCAAAAAGCAGAAATCAGTTCCAGCCTCAAATGACCACTGGTGGTGTTGGGCTCAATGAGAGTTTGGACCAGTGTCTGTTGTGGGGGCCTTCCAGAATTTTTAAATTTTTAATTTTAAAGGGGCTTTGGGTGCCGCTTGCTTTTCCCTCATACACCAACTTTAGAGGGTATTGAAGTCCAACTCCTCTGTATAAGATCTATCACCACAACTGGTGTGGACCAGGCAATGGGAAGGCTCCAGACCTCCCACTACTCTCATCCCCCATGGAACTCTGAGAGAGCATGGTGCTGGGCATATAGTTACTGAGTAATTATTTAGAAGTTACTTTAGTTTTTTAGGACTGGTAGTGGTAGAAGAAACACGGGTTTAATGGTTAGTGACCCAATCGCAGTCCAGGCCAATTCTGTGATTTTAGGTAAGTCTCTTCCTCTCTGTGGGGCTCAGTCTGTTTATCTGTGTGTGTGTGGGCTATGGTGGGGAGGGGAGGAAAGAGTGGATTAAATGATCTTCTATCCAATATGAATGTGCTAGGGTTCTGATTTTTTTTTTTTTTTAGGGTTCTGATTTTTTTATTTCAGAGATTGGCAAAATTTTCCTGTAGAGGGCCAGGTATTTTAGGGTCTGCACCCACAATCTCTGTGGCAGCTACTCAGCACTGCCATTATTGCATGAAGGTAACCATGCATGAATGAATGAGTGATTTGTCTCAATAAGACATTATTTACAAAAACAGGTATCAAGTTGAATTTGGTTTGCAGACCCCAAGTTTGTGGACTTTTGTTCTAGTCTAGTCTATCTGTTTTTCGTATCGTGGGGCTTTCTCATTCAGTCTGAACAGAGTGGTGGGACTTCATTGTACACTACTCAGTCAGCTATTTCGTGAAGAGACTCTCACCAAAGTTTCTTACTCCTTCTCTGCCGAAGTTAAGTGGTTCCAACCCACAGTAGCTTTTCCTTAGTTTGTCTCAGAGTTCTGCTGAATTTAGAGCTAAGAACCATGTAGTGAAGAAAGTAATAGTTGACTATTTTCACTCTGTCAAAGAAGCCTAACTCTTCAAGATTTCCCAAATCACTGTGATGAGTGGAAAATTTGGTCAATAACTTGTGTTGAATCTTTTCACTAACAACATCTGGGATGAATATATCAAGAGCTGGACACATTGGTCTCCTAAGCTTGGCATTCAATATCCTCTTGCTCTATCATCAGTGACTTTTACATACTCTCCTATAACCTCCACCCAGACGTTGAATCAATTCTATCATCGCTAAGCTGTGTGAATTCAAAGAATCTCTTTGTGCTTCAGTTTTCTGTCTAATGAAATTATTTGTTTTAAAGAGCTTGGCATGGCACCTGACATACAGTAAGCACTTGATAAACTCCATTATTATCACTTTGCCTATGAACGAGTCCCTCATCTTTACCTGCCCCTGGGGCTTGGCTTACCTTTATCCTGGCACATCTGTATTCTCTTCATTCTTCAGGATTGAACTCACATACTGATTGTCCAGGAAACTTTCCCTGAACCTCTCAGTGAGAAATAAGCTTCCCATGTCCCACTCACCCCTTCATCTTTCTCTACTTCAACTTATCATGGTTATTTTCTACTTTGTCATAGTTTGTTGACACAGTTTGTATGTTACCATAAATATCTTAGAGATAGAAGATGTCACCAGTTCTTTTCTGGATCCCCTCCATGGTGCTGAGCCAAGTGCCTCAACACATAAAGTGTTCTGGCTAAGTGTTGGTTGAATAAAGGAATCAAGTAAATCAAGATAAGCCTCAACAGCCAGATTTCATTTCCCCTTTCATTTTTCATTGTGACACTTTGTTTCATGGGGATAGGGCTCTATTGCCAGCTTCCAGTGGAAGTTTAACAGGCTCATTAGTTTTCAGAATGTATTGGATATGATAATTGACAGAGATGTGATTCTTGCTCAGGTTTCATTTGCATATGGGTGGGTGGTTTTTCTTGATAACTTGTAGCCTATGAACTCATCTGTTTATACCTTATCTAGGCACAGATTGGAGACTGGAATTCTATGCCTAGGAGGCAGCAGGAGTAGGTGGCCTTGGAGCCTGGAACTCAAGAGAGAATTGGTCAAGTTTTGCTAATTAATCCTGGGATCCATTGCTCTGCCCACCTGCCAGGATGAGGACAATGGGCTGCAACTAGTCATTTTGCTGAAGAATTCCCACTGACATTTTTTACTGTTATTAGTGAGAGAGAAGTCTGTGTGCATTAGCCACATATCCAGGCCATACTTTACCCCAATTTGGAATATATATTTGTTCCTACTTGATTTCACATTTATGGAGCTGAGTTTAACTTCAGGGAGATTTCAGTTCCCAGGCCTGTGATATTTCCAAGTACTGAATGAATCACAGACTTTTAGAAAATTGAAAAGGGTCTCAGAGATTAATGATTCTAATGTCTGATTCATCCATCTCCCCAAATGTCTCTAAGCGAGGGCTGTGCAACTTTGTTACACATGCTTCCACTGACAGGGAGTTTTATTGCTATATGAGGCAGCCCATTTCTTTTTAATTATAACTCAAATTCTATTGATATTAATAGTAACACCGGCTTGCATTTTCATGGTGATTTACTTCCAAGAAAGTATCTTCACATTTATAGTGTTTGATTTTCAAAGGTGGTTTGGAAGAGGCCTGGGCCCCTGGGTTCCATCATCCCTACTTCACTGGGGAGGAACAAAGGCCTGAATGGCTCTAAGTCACGAATCTTGTTTAGGGTATTGGACTCAGCATATGAGGTGCTTCTACTATGCCATGAGCTCCCTTTTTAAGAAATAAAAGCTATTTTTGCTTTCAGTTTTAAAATAATGAAAGTGTATATATATATATATATATATATATATATATTTTTTTTTTTTTTTTTTTTTTTCCTGAAAAAGTAAAGGGAAACTGAAATACTCGAAGTGTGTGTTTTGAACTCATTCCCTACGTCAGTACTCCTTTGAGATGGCTTAGCCTTGTGAACAAAGTTATGGGAAGCAAGGAAGCCTGAAAGAGGTCCCACTGGCCTTATTATGGTCTTAGTTTCTGTAGAGATGATTCAGGCAGCCACCTGGGATTTGCTTGCCATGGGCAATGGCTTGCATCTCAGAGAGCAAGGAGCAAAGTCCAGGAGAAGCCAGTCTTCCAGTTACTGTGTGTTTGACCCCAGGAGGAGCTGACCCTACTGGTATCAGCTATCCTGGTGGGCCAGTCCTGCTGAGGGGATCTTTTCCAGTGCCCCATTTGTCTTCTCATGAACCTGGACAACTTCATGAACTCAGTTTTCTGTCCTTTTTCTGAATTCAGGAATCCTAGCTTGACTACCCTTTGCTGTTGATCTACTTGGAAAGAGTCTAATGCGTTCAAGTCACCAACAGCCTGATATCAGTATTGTTGAAGGAGCCTACACTGGCTGATGGTGCTAGCACGTCTAGGCCTGTTTCCATAAAAAATAAAAATCCTCATGTACATAAGAAGTTAAAGAAGAAAAGAAGAAGGAGAAAGAGAAGGAGAAAGAGAAAAAGAAAGAGAAGGAGAAAGAGAAGAAAGACTGGATATTTGAAAGAATGAGAAGACTAAAAGACGAACTACAGCATTGAGAAATCAAAATAAAGTGGAACCTGTTTAAACAGAATAGAGGCAAGAGAGCAAGAAAGAGAACTCTCTGATACAAATTTTCAGTGAGATTCAAGAAGATATTATCAAAGAGAGACAGCTCTCTCTTTATTAGGAAAAATATTTAATTATTAGGAAAATAATTTAAAAAATAGTTTCTGAAATTAAAAGAATCCAGAAAGAGTAAAAATATGTGGAAGGACAGAAAACTGAATTATTGATCTCAAAAATAGACTTAAAAATATATTCCAGAATATAGAGCAAAAGGAAAAATGAATGAAAATTATTACTAAAAGTGAGAGACAAAAGGAAAAGAGACTCAGGATGCATAATTGACAAAGACAAGCAGTTCAAGAGGAAAAAGAGGAAAGAATGGAGGAATTACACTAAAAAATAAAAATAAAATTTTCTGAAGCTGAAAAAATGACCAACATTTTTGGATTAAAAGTCACAGAATTATATATAAGATTAATAAAAATAATATAAACAAGTATTTTCTGGTGAAAATGTTAATTTCCAGGAATATAAAATATATATCATAAGCTTTCAGAAAGAGAGAAGAGCTTACTTACAAGAGCAAGATAGTTATTTTGACATTAGAGTTCTTATC